>NW_006399865.1:7944249-8021760 GCF_000299155.1 Elephantulus edwardii | reverse complement strand
ACCACAGCTTCTCTAGCCATTCGTTTGTTGATGGGCACTTAGGTTGTTTCCAACTCCTTGCTATTGTGAACAAAGCTGCAATAAACATGGGTGTGTGCATAAAATAAAATTTTTTAAAAAGACCTCTATTGAGGTATAATTTGTATACCATAAAATTATCCCATTAAGCATACAATTCCATGATTTTTAGTAAAATTTTAGAGTGATAGAACACTTTGAGTTTAGAACATTTTCATAATCTCCAAAATATGCCTTGTACCAATTTGCACTAATTCTCTATTCCACTCCAAACTCCCAGGGACCATGAATCTGTTAAAATGACTTTAAAGGGCTCTACCCACCATAAAATTCATGAAGCGAAAATTCTATGCCCCAAGAGAGATATGTTATTTCTCAGCTTTCTTATTAAGATAGTCACCATTTCATGAACTCGCCTGAGTGAGGTGAAGATGCTGTCACATACTGACACCTTCTTTCCAGGCTCTTGTATTGTGTTCTTCATCTCCTCTAGAAGTCCCAGAGACATACTTTGCTCAGAGAGGTAAACTTATAGTTGGATTTGGATCCTTTGTCAAATCTATATTATCAATTACATATGACTAGAAAATTGCCACCAAAATTAAGAAACAAATTAAAATTTCTAAGATAATATGAAACAGTACATTCATGAACTGAGGCACAAACGGAGACTTGTATACCAATGTTTATAGCAGCGTTATTCACCATCACAAGAACGTGGCAACAGACCAGATGTCTAACCACAATCAAATGAATTGAGAAATTATGGTACATTCACACAATGTAATACTGTGCAGCATGCAGGAGCAATGTTTTTGTAAATTACTACCTAACTTGGGAGGGACTGGAGAGCATTATGCTGAATGAACTAATTCAGTCACATAAGGACAAATACTGTATAAAAATATTCTAGAATGAGACTGAGGATCCAAGGGGTGGGGGCAGGTGAAAATAGAGGGGTGAGGATGGCTGAGGAAGGGAGTTAATCATAGGGTTGTTCAATTTATTTGGGGAGTGAAGCAAATGGGAAAGATCCCGTGTGAAAAACAATGTATTCGAACTTTGTAAATAAACCAGTATAAAGTAACTTGAGGGAAAAGAAATAAAAGATGATATGGAAGGGAAATCTCACTCCAACAGGAAGAGGAAGTAACAGACAACATCAATCTTTTCTCCTCTACCATGATTATTGCCTATTGGTCTAGTGGTGAGGTTTTGGTTTTCTGGATGATGAGATGTAATCCATATTGAAGGCTGTAGTTTTGGATCACCTGAAGTAAGTGCTTCAAGTCATCCTCACTCTCAGGAAGCAAGGCTGTGCCATTACATAATGCACATGTCTGATGTGTCCTCCTCATCCTAATGCCATAGTTTTCTTCTTGCAGTCCAGATTCTTGAATTGTTTTCTCAGCATACATATTGAATAGGTATGTAGATAGGATGCAACCCTGATGCACATCTTGACTGATTTTAAACCATGCAGTATTCCTTTGTGTGTTCTAACAATTGCTTCTTGGTTTATGTATAGGTTTTACATGAACACAATTAAGGGTTCTGAGATTCACATTTTTTTTTAACATTGAAAATGTGTTATTTTCTTTTTTCCCATTGTTGCATTTTCTTCCCCATCCCTCCCCACAATGCACCTCTTGTTCCAGATTATTATCATAAATATAATGCCTAGTTCATATATTCCTTTCAGACAGTTCTTCCCCTCATCTGATCTAATGCAGTGTTCATTATCTAACTACTCTTTACCATTCTATCTTCAACATGTCTGTCCTATTTTATAATTTCACATAGTATTTGTCCTATGTGACTGAGATATTTCGCTTAGCATAATCTTCTCCAGTCTCCCCCATGTTGTGTAATGTTTTACGAGTTCACTGTTTTTCCAGTGCTGTGTAGTATTTCATTGTGTAAATATACCATTGTTTTTCTATTCATTCATTTGTTAACACAACAATAAACAGAGGTTTGTATCCATCTGTTTGAGTCATGGCTCTGGTTTCTTTGGGGTATATTCCAAGTAGTGGAATTGCTGGGTCAAATGGTATATTTCCAACTTTTTTAGAAAGTGCTGGGCCACCTTCCATAGTGGCTATACCATTTTACATTCCCACCAGCAGTGAATAAGAGTTCGATCTCTCCACAACCTCACCAGCATTTGTTGTTTGCTGGCCTGTTGAACTTTGCTATTGTTGCTGGTGCCATTCTTCTTAATGTTAGACATAATTCGTTATGATCTACACGGTCCAATGCCTTTGCTTAGTCAATTAAACACAGGTAAACATCTTTTTGGTATTCTCCCCTTTCAGCCTTGATCCACCAGACATCAACAATGATATTCTTTGTTTGTTCTGTAGCTTCTTCTGAATCCAGCTTGAATTTCTGACTGTTGTCTGCTCCAGCCACTTTAAAACATACTTCACCATGATTTTACCTGCATGTAATATTAATTATCTTGTTGAATAATTTCCACATTTTGTTGGATTATATTTTTTGGAATTGGATGGAATGTGGATCTCTTCCAATATGCTGGCTAGGTAGCTATCTCCCAAAGTTCTTGGCTAGTGAGCATGTCCCGGGCTGAATCTGTTTGTTGAAACATGTAAATTGATGTTCCATCAATTTCTGGGCCCTCATTGTTTTTTTTTTTTTACTAATGTCTACAGTGAGGCTTGAACTTCTTCCTATACAACTGTTTATTCTTGGTCATATGCTACACTTTATGAAATGGTTTAGTATCCACCTGTTCTTTTTTGGTATTATAGTGACTCAGTGTTTTTCTTCCGTTTTCCTTTTTTTTTTTTAAAAAAAAACCACACACAAAAAACACAAACAAACCACAGACCACCACCTGGTTTATTTACAAAGTTCGTATGCATTGTGTTTCACACTATTATCCATTCTCATTGTATTTCATCTTCTTTTGATGCTTGCTCAGTCATTCAAGAGTTTGCCCTGTAGAGTCATTCAGTGTTGCAATTCGAGGGTTGAGCATAGCTTCTTACGACTAGGCCATCAGAACTTCCATTATAGTCTAATGTTAAGATAGGTTAGCTATCCTAACATTATTGTTGTTGTTGTTGGTTGCTGTCAGGTTGAGCTTGACTCATAGCAACCCTATGAACAAAAGGCCTAAAGCCTTTCTATAACTATCAACATTTATCAAAGTTCGTAGTTTCCAGAGGCATGTTGTTGTTCCAGAAGCATGAAGTGGATGCCACTCCTGCTTCCTTTAGGTTTAACCTTCTCTAAAATAGTATCATTTAATAAATATTCATGCAAAGATTCAGCCATCTCTCTTTGCAAATTTCCTGGCTCATGAGTATAATCCTACACAAACATAATTTCTATTCTTATCAAAGCCCATACTGGCCAAAAATTAATAGGAATCTGTTGTTCTTGTTTCATAGCCTTTTGAACATTATTTTTAATGCTTAGGTTTCTTCATCCATAGTTCCCTCATCAGGAAACCAGGCGTTATATTTCATAACTACTTCTAAGTAGTTTTCAATCCTATTTTTAGAAATCTTAGAACCATATTCTCTTAATATGGCAAAAGTAGCCACATAAGATTGTCATTGCCTCATAACCCTGTAGCATTTTTAATTCCTACTTACCACCTTATGTAGGGCAGCAGCCACTGTCTTAATTCACCTTTGCTCCTCCAGGAGCACTTTCAAGTCCTTGTTCAGGCACTACTTGTAGCCATTTACTGGGTGAGGCCTGAGAACTTGGCACACCTACTTAGGTTGAAGAGAGGAGAGATCAGTTCCATTTCTCTAGCAATAAGTCCTGGCACAGACTTCTTTTGAGCTTATGAACAAAAGAAGATTTTCCTACCACTTTGGGCTTTCAAATGCCCCAGTGGTTCAGTGAGTTAGAAGTTGGATTGCTCAACAGTAGGGTGGTGGTTTAAATCCACTAGTGGCTCCATGGGAGAAAGATGAGGCAGTCTGCTTATGTAAAGTTTTTCAGCCTCAGAAGCCCTGGGGCAGGTTCTGCTTTGGCCTTAAAAGGTTTCTTTAAGTTGAAACTGACTCTATGGCAACAAGGTAAGCTAGACTTTGGATGGACTTTTATTTTCTCCCCCCTCCCTTGCTTTATTGTTTATTACTTCAGCAATAATAACATAACCACAGCATAAGAAGACCATGAAAATTATGTTGAATAACTGAAACAGGCAAAACTAATGTAGAGCCTTTATTTTAAAAATCTTCACTCAACTCTTTAAAGCATCTGATCTGATTGGAATTTACTGAGATTCTTCCTCTGGGAGTTAACAGGGCTATAATGGGGCTCCCAAATAGAAAACTTTGAAAGAAAGACTCTATTGTAACTAATAATACATACATCTACAAACAGAAGTCTTTAGTCTGATCCTCATTAATACAACCTAAATCTATTTCCATTTACTTGTGGAGAAAAGATTGATTTTCTCATTTCTTCCTTAGATAAACACTGGTAAGTACACTCTGAAAAAAATATCATCCACATGCAGTGTCTTCTTCCCCAGGGTTCCAGCAAATCAAAATTACTCAATTCCCCAAATTCAGACACAAATTGCTCTTGTCAGAACATATAAATGAGGGGCAAAAACAACAACCTGAAAATTAAAGTGGAATAAGAAAGAACGTGTTTAACCACATGCCAGTAGACTCAATTTGAAAAATTGGCAAGTCCTTGTAAAACTGTGTTCATCCATACATTATGAAGCAGAAGGAAAAGGCCAAGGGAACAAAAAGAATTTTGACTGAGATTTCCTTTAGAATTTGAATTAATGGTTTATTCTAAGTTCTCATATCTTGTTTTCATGGTATGAGGGAAGTTGATGCCCGATCTTTAAATATACTTGCCTAACATACTTGTCTATATGGTAACTTATCACCTCACAAAAAATAATTTCTACCTATGATCAAATCACATTTGCACATTCATAAGAGAAGTGGGGTTCTCTGCTGACCATTTGATCCAGTATTCCCCCTAAAAATGTCAATGGCTCCACCCAGTTGGTATTAACTGAGTAAGAACTGAAAGCTGAATAGGTATTTATGAGGAAATGAGAGGGGAAAATTGTGTTCCTGGATGTTATATGCACATAGCACTGTGGCCAGGAAGAAGTGTGGTTCATTTTTAGTCACTGTGGCTGAATTGTAGAGAGTAAAGAGAAGTGTGAAATGAAACAAAAAAGGCAAGTTGGGTTGCACTGAGTCTTGTGGCTCATGGGGCAAATGGATGACTTCATTTTCAGAGCCCCAGGAAGTCATTGAAGGAAGCTAAATAAGTACCAGGACCAGGTTTGTGCACGAAAAGGTTCTTTGTGGTAGTGATGCAGAGACAAGATGATGAGAGGGCACAAGGGGAAAGCAGTTATAAAATATTCCTCTTTTATCTTCTAATATCTATAAACAACACTTACTATATGCTTAGGGAAAATGTGTAGCCAACATGCATTTGCCAGTATATTGTAGACATTTCTTGTCATTATTGCACTAGAAGACACAAATTTGGAGCATTTATATTCCAGGGATGTTCAAACTGTGCCCTTAGGCTCAAGGAGAGGAGACACATTGGGCTACTCCCAGGGCTGGGGGAGAAATGTTTTCTATACTTTCAATATGCTATTACACAAATGACAAGATTTTTCCCCCTCTAGATAAACTTATCAGGGTTGTAAATAAGATTTGGCTGCGATTCTAAGCCAGTTATTTGTCCTCAAGGTTTCTGAACTCTCTGGGGAGTTTGGATAATTTTTCTGCTTGCAGTATAAGTTTAATCTGTCATTTATTGTGTCTGAACCACTTAGCACTTCGAACAAAATAACAGAATATGCCCCTGGCATTTTTAAATAGTTGACAGAAAAAAGAAAAACATAGGCACACAGGCAAAATGAACAGATAGGGACAGGTGAGATCTATCTATGTATGATGATATGTATGAACCTATGGTCCTTATATAGGTTTAGCAGATGATATTTCTACATGTTGTATTTGTACATACTGTAAATATAGCCATGGGTATACCAGAGGCAACAGAAATGTTATGTATACTTCTTAATAATAAAATATTCAAAAGAAGAATACTATTAGTTGTTATTGTTGGGTGCTGTCAAGTCAACTAGGAACCCTATAAACAACAGAATGAAACTCTACTCCAACCTGCATCAATCTCATGCTAAAGTCCACTGCTGTGAAAAGGATTTCATCAATACTCATCACTGTCAAATCAAAACCAACTCACAGCTGACCCTCCATTGGGTTTTCAAGGCAGGAAAGCACTTGGGAAGAGATGACCTAATGTTTCTTATTCAGAGTGTTTAGTGAATTCGAACCACCAGAGAAGGGTGGTCTTTGAGTTATCAGCACAACTCCCTATGGACTAGGCCACCGGAGCACACTTGTGAAAATGATAGAAAATTCAGTGTTGACCAATACAATTTTATTGAAACCCATTACATACTGTATATGACCACTTTCTCAACATCCTGTGAAGCCTAACATATTTCATATTTGTCCCTTTACAGAAAAGCTGCCCACTTCTGCAGAGGAAGGAGGGATTTCAGTATCATTTTGTTTAACAGAGTTCATTCTGAATCACTAAATCCAGTTGACATAATATTTCTCATTTCTCTAAGGCTTTAAGTTTGAACAAAGCAGAGCATAAGAAAGTAGTTGTGCCTGTAGGTAATGTAATAGAGGAGGATGAGTCAGAAGGAGAGACCCTGGGTGAGAAAAGGCAACACTGTAGGCTTGAATGACTCTTGCGTAGCTTCTGTAGCTAAGAGGAAGGAAGAGGTTGACTTTCTGAGACACTTGGAGAGTGACGTAATGAAGTGAGCCAGAAAGGAACTCCTAGAGTAAAAATCAGTAATTGTTTTTGTATATTGTGTAAGCCCCAGGAGACTCACTGAAGCAGCCCAAATGGATTGCCTCCCTATTGGGCAAAAGGCTTGTTATTGATCTCTGCAGCCCAATGCAGCAATCCTGTATCTTGGCAGGAAATATTCTAACCCAGAAATCCTTCCTAGAAGCCAGCCTTTCTGGTGACTTGAGAAAGCATCCCTGGCTAGATGAAGTTAGCAGAATAGATTCCTACAGGACAAGTTAAAATGGGAGCAGTATGCCCATTTAACACTTGAAACCATTTTTCCCCCTGCTGTGTTCTTTTTTGTGTATTTCACACTTTCCTTTATTCACATTATGCTTCAATCATTCCCACTCATCGTGTTTTATAAAATTTAATCACCCCTGAACTGTGCCCACCGTTACTCCTGCTTTTCAGTCCCCAACAGCTCTTTCACATTTCCTTTACCTATTCTCTCCACTCAACAAATTGTGCGACTCTTTGATTTCTACCCTGCCCACTAGCGCCCCTTTGTTCCCATATCTTCCTACCTTGGACCCCCCATTAATGTTTTGCTACTTATCCTTATATTTTTACGACAATGGCTTAATGCAGTATTTGTCCTTATGAAACAGAGTTCACGCAGCATAATTCTCTCCAGTCTCTCTCAAGTTATGTAGTATTTTTCAAAATAATTTCCCCTTAGTGCAGTATTTCATTGTGTGAATGTACCAAAATTTGTTCATCCATTTACCTGTGGTTGGACATTTGGGCTGCTCCCACGTTCTTCCGATTGTGAATAATGCTGCTTTGAATATTGGTGTGCAAATCTCTGTGTCTCAGTTCTAATTTCCTTGGGATATATTCATAGTAGTGGAATAGCTGGGTCATCTGGAGTTTCTAAGTCATTTGGATGGTCAACAGACACATGAAAAAAATGCTTAAAATAATTGGTAATAAGAGAGATGCAAATCAAAAACACAAGATGCAAATCATACACTATTATGGGATTGTAAATGGTACAACCACTCTGGAAGACAATTTGGTAAAAGTTTTTGATGTACAAAGGAATTTAATAATTTGAAGCACCCATTCATCAATTTTATACTTTCTTGGTTGTGCATTTCTGACTGTATTTGTCTGTCTCTTTATTCCATAGGCTAGGCCTTCTAAGCTTGGTCCCACTTGTCTCTTAGGATCCTTTATGGTTTTGGCCTTTATTCCTAGGTCTCTGACCCAACTTGAGTTGGTGTGAGATGTGGATACTGCTTTAGCAAGTAGAAATCTAGTTTTGCCAACATCATTTGATGAAGACGTTGTCATTTCTCCATCTAATAGGTTCTGTTTCCCTGTGGAATATAAGTTGAAAAGAGATAGATGGGTCCATATCTGGGTTCTCAGTTCTGTTACATTGATCTATGTGCCTGTCACTGTACCAGTACCGTGCTGTTTTGGTTATTATAATTGTATAGTAGGCTTTGAGATCAGGGAGCATTATTCTTCCCACTTCATTTGTTGTTTTTCTGAAGTGCTTTTCTTATTTGGAGTCTCTTTCTTCTCCAAATAAACTTGACAACTGCCTTTTCTATCTCCTTGAAAAATTAATTTGGTATCTGTATTGGGATTGTGTTAAACATGTAGATTGCTTTTGGCAAGATTGTCATTTTAATTATATTGAATCTTCCAATTCATGTTTAAGGAACATACTGTTTTGTAGTTTTCTTTTTAAAGGTATTTTGCATATCTAGTTAGGTTTAATCCTAAGTATCTCAATTTGTGGTCGGCTTTTTTAAAAAAAATTGTTATTATGGAGTTTACATTTTTTAATTTATTATTAATTTCAATGAAAATTTACAGAGACTTTGGGTTTCCATTCATTCATTGTTGCACTTTTCTCCCCTCCCAACCCTCCCCCCTAGTACACTACTCTCTTGGAAAAGTAAAAGAAAAATTCTTTCATTTTTTACATTCCCTCCCCCTAGTTCCACTCCACTATACAGCCTTTGCTCTGGACTCCTGTCATAACAAAAATAACTAATAATTTTCCCTCTTGAACAAGTTTTCTCCCTTGTCTGTTTCAATGCTGTATACATTATTGAACCCATCCTTCTCAGTCTCCTTCCAACCCCGAGGTCAGTCCTGCTTTACAACAGTGGCACCATGCAGCATTTGTCCTTTTGTGACTGAGATAATTCACTCAGCATAATGTCCTTCAGGGTCACCCATTTTGAATAATATTGCATGAGTTTCTTGTTTTTCAATGCAGCGTAGTATTCCATTGTGTGAATATACCATAACTTCTCTATCCATCCAGCCATAATTTTTTATGATCCACACAGTAAAAAGCCTTTGCATAGTCAATAAAAAACAAGTAAACATACTTTTGGTATTCTCTGTTACCAGTCAAGACATGCCATGGCCTCATCTGGATGTAGTTTGAATTTCTGGAAGTTTCCTGTTGAAGTACTTGTTCCAGCCATTCTTTAATAATCTTCAGCAAGATTTTACTAGCATGTTATAGTAATGCCACTGTTCATCAATTTCCATGTTCTGTTGGGTCTCTTTTTTGATATGAGAATAAATATGAATCTACTTTAATCAGTTGGCCATGTTACTGTCTTGCAAATGTTTTGTCATAAACTAGATCTCAAAATGCAGCTTGAGAAGACAAAGCAAAGGAATATAACAAAATGTGCAAAGAACTAGACTTAGATAATTAAAGGGGAAGAACATGTTCCACATTTCTCAAGCTGAAAGGATTGAAGAAAAAAGTAAAGGTTTGAATTGCAACACTGAAAGATCTATTTGCAAAATTTTAAATGATGCAGAAAGCATCAGAAGAAGATAGAAGGAATATACAAAGCAAAGCCAAAAACAATTGGTCAGCATGGAACCACTTCATTAAGTAGCATATTATCAAGAGCCAGTGGTAATGAAGGAAGACGTTCAAGCAGCACTGATAAGGCACTGGTAAAAAAATAAGGCCTTCAGCAATTCATTTGACGGATCTGGACTTATTCTGTAGATTTAGACTAGCTACTGGAGTGGACATGGGATGAAGGGTGAGCATATTGGGAAGGATGGACATGATGAAGACCACTCAAGTAAAAATTATGGGTGAAGGTGAAATATTTTCTAGTATCTACTTCATTTTCAGAAATGGAAGGGCTGTATGGCCAGCATTAAGCACATGGAGCTTTGACCCCTCTGTGCTTTACGAAACCGGAGCTGACAATAATGCCTAATTATCATTGAGTTGCTATGAGAATTTAAAGGATTTGATATTTGCAAAAAATAATTTGTTTTAAAAGTAGATGATGAAGACAGTTGTTGATATATTGGTAAATAATGATCAACAAGTTCGCCAAGAAAAACAAAAATTAAGCCTTGATGTGTCACATTTGTTAATTCCTACTGTGAAAATCCAACAGTGCAAGTATTACAGTGGTCCAATCCACATCCAATCATGGAGGTAGCACAGGTGTGGGTGGCATTTCATTCCTGGACCCACCTGACAGAAACTAACACCACCAATAATAAACACCTCTACCATGGCAAATTTCAAGTCATTGAATGTGAAGTGAGAAGATATGCACAGGAGCCATGGCTGCCGTTTGTATCCAACTCCTAGTTTCTGTAGGACAGAGTAGAATTGCCCCAAAGGGTTTCCAAGACTATAAATCTTATATGGAAGGAATCTGTCACATCATTCTCCTGTAGTGCCTCTGGTGGTTTTGAACTACTGACTTTTGGGTTATCCGTAGAGTACTTTAACCATTGCATAAGCAGGGTTTCAAATTTACAATAGTATATATACCTTTATATAGTAGTTTTCCCATATATATACAAGATACAGATATAATTATTGTTATTTTCCATGGAGTCAGAATTGGCTCATAGCTGACCATCAGTGAGTTTTCTGAGGCTGTAAATCACACAGTAGGATGACTGTCCATCTTTATCCTGAATAGCAGCTGGTGGATTAGAACTGACTGACTGTGGGTTCACAGCACAACTTAGAACGAGGCCACTGGATCTCCCTACAGATACAAGAAATATAAGTAATCTCAATAGCATAATCATATAATGCAGCAAAAGAATTAGCAAGCTCTAAATTTTGATTACTAACTTTGCTTTAAGATATAACTTACTTAATTACAAGTTTACAGAATTTTATTTTGTTAATATAGGCTATGCTTAGCTACTGGCTGTTAATTTCTAAAATTTTAACAGTTGTTTCTCATAAGATCATATATGGCAGAATCAACTTTCCTGTACTGAATGCTATGGGCTTTGGAGACTCTTGTCACTAGGGCAAAGGAGAGAACTGTGGGAAGAACCTCGTTGTGTTAAAGCCAACCCACCATGCTCCAGCAGCCACAAGCTTGGATTTAAAAGTGGGGACACAGGATACTGCATCTAATCTATGTAGGTGGAGCCTTACTGATGGCAGCAGGAGCTGTTGCCTGCTCAATACTGTCAGTTCCTGGAAACCATTCTAGATCCTACATCTGCTCTTACAGCTTCCCCTTAAAAAGCGTGAAGATTTCTGGAAGTCTTTCTTGATTTTGGGACACAAAGGAATCACACTGGATTATGTTGGCAGCCCAAGTGAACACACTGATGACTTAGTTTGGGACTTGAGGTGCTGTTTTAGCAATACTGGGACAATTCAGATGTGTGATGGAGAGGAAACAGAGAGTGTCATCATGCAATCCATGTTTCCTGCTTCCCTGCTTCCCTTGTATTCCTCCTTGAGGGTCATTAGAATGTGGACTCATCCAGGAGAAGATGGTCTTTGCATAAAAGCAAACTGATGAAAATACTCAGGACCTGAACATAGTTGTAGATTTATTCTGAGAAATCCCTCTAGTTTTCCCATTCCTCTCCTTCACTCTCTTTCTCCTTGCCCCCCCCCCCCGGACATACACACACACACACTGTAATATATACACACCAGGTTTTAGTGTTCAGAAAGTTGCTTTTAAATAAATGAATGGAACAATTTGACTTATAAGCAGTAAAAATTTTTTCAATAAAAAAACTAAACTCTTGATGTGAAAAAGTTCTAAACAGGGCAATTAAAAAAGAAAGGGAGAATACTGACACATTGTGATAACTATAACTAATATTATTGAGGTACACTATCTGAGCAGCTGCTCCACAGAAGAAACACTGGCAATCTCCTATGTGATTTATTGCCTCTGAAAACTCACTGCAGGGTCAGCTATGTGGCAGTTCTGACTCGATGATACACAATAACAACAACAACTTCACTGAATAGTTTTTAGTGGAACTTGTCAAACAAGAAGCTAACTTGCTATGTAAATTTTCACCAAAAACACGATAAAACATTTTCAAGAAAGAAAAAGAGTGCTGGCAAAACTGGACTGCTACCTATGGAAAGCTGAAACAAGATTCACATCTCACAACATGCACAAAAATCAACTCAAGGTGGATCAGAGACCTTGGAATAAAGCACAAAGTTCATAAGACACAAAACGGGACCAAATTTAGAAGACATAGTATATGGTAGAAAGGGATTGTCCCATATGGCCAGAAATGCACAATCTGGAGAGAGTACGATTGATGAATGGGACCTTCTAAAGATTAAGTCATGCTCATCAAAAACTTTTCCAACAGGGTGAAAAGAAAACCTACTGGCTGGGAACAAACAATAGGCAACACCATCTCAGACAAGAGTCTTCTAATGAAAGTTTACAGAATCCTACAGGGCCTCCAGAAGAAAACGCCTGATAACACAATTACAAAATGGGCAAAGACATGGAAAGACTTTTCACAGAGAAGGACATTTGGATGGTCAAGAGGCACACGAAGAAATGCTCCAAATCACTGGTAATAAGAGAGATGCAAATCAAAACCACAATGAGATACCAACCTACCCCAGTAGCAGTGGCAAAGTTTAGCATGGTAGCAAGTAATAAATGTTCGAGAGGATGTGTTGAGCTAGGAACTCTTATGCATTGTTGGTTGGACTGTAAAATGGTACAACCACTCTGGAAGGCAGTTTGATATTTCCTCAAAAAGCTGGACATAGAAGTCCATATGGCGCAGCTATTCCACTGCTTGGAATATACCCTGAGGAAATGAGAACTGAGGCACAAATAGAGATTAGTACACCAATGTTCACAGCAACATTATTCATCATGGCAAGAACATGGAAACAGTCCAAATGCTCAAACACAATGGAATGGATTGAGAAAGTATGGTACATTCACACAATGAAATACTATGCCGCATGCAGAAGCAATGAAGTTTTAAATTACTACCTAACATGAGAGGGACTGGATAGCATTATGCTAAGTGAACTCAGTCTCATAAAGACAAATAATGTATAAGACCATTATTGTAGAAAGAGTACAATGATCCAACGGGGGGGGGGTGCTTAGTCATAGGGTCACACAATTTGGTGGGTAGAGGACTCGACTCGACGGCACATAACAACAACAACAGAGGAAGGGATGGGTAAAGGAAAGGGGAAAGATCTGGCGTGAAAAACAATGTATACTAACTTTATGAACTTTGTAAGTAAACCAGTATAAAAAATTAAAAAAAAATCATTTTAAAAGTATTTTTAACTGTGTTCCTTATCTTGTTGTTGTTGGGGTGAAAAAAGAATACAAAAAGAGTTCTATAATACTATGGAAATTTACTGTTCATAGCCCCCTCCCCCTCTGTCCATATTGGAGGAATACAGGTTCCTGTTCCATTGATGATGTTGTTGTTAATTGTTATGTGCTGTTGAGTTGCTTGAGACTCATTGTGACTCTATGTACAACAGTCCTAAACCCTGCTATATCCTGTGCTAATCTTACCATCTTTGACACAACTACCCTCTTTACCCCAGTCACTGAATCAATACACCTCATCGAGGGTCTTCCTTTCCTGTGCTGTTCCTCCACCCTTCCAAGCATGATGTCCCTCTCCAAAGACTGGTCCCACCTTGCAACATGTCCACATATGTCAGCTTCCTTGCCTCCAAGGAGCAGCCTGGTCTCACCCTCTCTAGGACAAACCTGTTTGTTCTCCTAGCAGTCCATGGTATATTTAATACTCTTCTCTAGCACCACAGCTCAAAGGCATCAACTCTTCTTCTATCATCCCTGGTCATAAATTGTACATGTCAAAGACCCTATATACAATAGATGATTAGTAAAATTTAACTTTAAGGGCATCAAAGGTCTGGATTGAAGTGCTAAAACTATAAAAATGTTAGAAGAAAACAGCTCAGTAAATCTTGCGTGAACTTGGACTTTTTTGATATGACACCATATTATTCTTGGTATAATAGTATTCTTTGATATGACACCAAAAGCACACTTAACAAAAGGAAGCAGATTAAGTTAGAACTCATCAAAACAAAAAATGTTTGTGCACCAAGAAACACTGTGAAGAAAGTGAAAAAAGAGAAAAGTAGGAGAAACTATTTGAAAAATCATATATCTGATAGGGGACATGTATCTAGAATACAGAGAACACTTACAGGGCAATGATAAAAAGACACATAAATCAGATTTTAAAATGGCAAAGGACTAGAATAGACACATTTCCAAAGAATATATACAAATAACCTTTAATCACATGAAAAGAAATTCAACATCATTAATCATTATGGAAATGCAAATCAAAAGTAAAATAAATTACCACTACAAATACACTAAAATATTTATAATTTTTTTTAAAGAAGTGGATCTTAATAAGTGTTAGTAACTCTGAGAGCATAGTTGGCAAGGAGTTGAACTGTTAAACCGAAGGGAGGTGGTTTGAGTCCATCAGCTGCTTCAAGAAAATAGATGAGTAATCTCTTTCCTTGTGATTTACACCTTCTGAAAACCCAACTGGAGGGTCAATTATGAGTCATTTCCAACTTGATGACACATAACAAGAAGAGTAAGTTTTGGGAAGGATGTGCAGACATTAGAAGCCTTATACATATCTTATGGGAATTTAAAATTATGTAACCATTTTAGAAAAAAAAGTAGTAGCTCCTTAAAAAAATTAAACAATGAACTGAGCAAGGAAACACTGCATGGTTTAAAATCGGGAAGGGTGTACAGCAGGGATGTGTCCTATCTCCATACCTTTTCAATCTATGTGTAAAACAGATCATCTGGGACACTGAGCTCTATGAGGAGGGATGTGACATCAGGATTGGAGGAAGATTCATCAACAATCTGTGTTATGCAGATGACACAGCCTTGCTTGGTGAAACTGAGGAGAACCTGAAGCACTTGTTGTAGAAGGTCAAGGACTACAGTCTTCGGTATGGATTGAGGCTCAGTGTCAAGAAAACAAAGATTCTCACCACTGGGCCAATATGCAGCATTATGATAGATGGTGAAGAGATTGAGATTGTTAGCAGCTTTAGTTTGCTTAGCTCCACAATCAACACTTTTGATACCAGCAGTCAGGAAATCAAAAGGCGATTGCATTGGGAATGTCTGCTGTCAGGGACATCTCCAGAGTGCTGAAGAGCAATGATTTCTGTCTGGAGACTACAGTAAGCCTGGTGCAGGTCATGGTCTTAGCAATTATGTGCATCAGAAAGCTGGACAGTGACTAGGGATGATAGAAGAATTCATGCCTTTGAGCTGTGGTGTTGAAGAAGAGTGTTGAATATATCATGGACTGATAAGAGAAAAAGCAGGTTTGTTCTGGAGAGCGTGAAATCAAGCTGCTCCTTGGAGGCAAGGATTCTGAAGTTCATCTGACATACTTTGGGCATGTTGCAAGGAGGGACCAGTCCTTGGAGGGGGGCATTATGCTTGGGAGGGTAAAGGGACAGTGCAAGAGAGGAACATCCTCAATCAGATGAATTGACTCAGTGACTAGGGTAATGAAGGTAGCTTTGTCAGAGACAATAAAGTTGGCTCAGGATAGAGCACAGTTCAGAGATATTATACATAGGGTTGCTATGAGTTGCAGGTGACTTGACAACATATAACAACAACAACAACATACCATTTGAAATAAGAATTCAGTTTTAGTTATACACCCAGAAGGGATAAAAACAAATGTCAACACACAAACCTGTTCACAAATATTCACTGCAGAATTATTCATAATATCTCAAAAAGGAAATAATCCAACTGCTTATCAACTAGTAAAATAGATAAATAAAATGTGACTACATTCGTGGTATACTGTCCAACCACAAAATAAAAGGAAGTACTATATGAATGGGCCTTAAAAAGAATTTCCTAACTGAAAGAAGCTAGTCATAAAAAACCCAAGTATCATAAGATTCCATTTGTATGACCTGTCCAAAATAGGCAATTTGAGAGAGACAGAAAGTAGATTGATGGCTGTCAAGGACAAGAGGGTACAAAAGGGTATTATTTCTTTTGGAGTGATGAAAAGGTTCTAAAATTAATTGTAACAGTTGTGCAATTCTATAACATACTAAAGTCATGGAGTTGCATACTTCGTTGTTGTTGGTAAGTGCCATTGAGTCAACTGTGACTCATAGACATTCTAAGAAAAACGCATCTGAATCTCTTCCTATCTTGTACCATCCACATGATCTCTGTCATACTCAAGCCCATTGTGGAAGTCACTGTGTCAGCCTATCTTATTGAGAGTATTCCTCTCTTCCATCAACCCTCTACACTTTGTTGTTATGTACTGTTGAGCTGGAACTGATTCGTTGCTGACCTTAGCAGATTTTCAGAGAAGTAAATCTCATGGAAGATTGCCCATGGATGCTTCGCATGGAGAAGCTCAAAGGTTCAAACCACATGCCTTTAGGTTGGCAGTGTAACTCCTTACCTAGCACTAAGCCACTAGACCTCTTTCTACATTTTACAAGGGTTGAATTCTACAGTTTGTAAATTTTATCTTGATAAAACTGTTGCCAAGAGTGAATATCTACTAAATAAGAGTTCAACTTTCCAAATGTACTAGTAGTCTGTAGTCTTATTGGAAGCAGGAGTGGCATCCACTTCCTAAGCAACGTACCCCTGGAAACTCTATGAACTTTGAGAAATGACTTTGATAGTTATAGAAAGACTTCGGGTCTTTCTTTCATACAGTCACTGTGACTCATGCTCGACCCGACAGCAATCAGTAACAACAACTATGGTCTTAACCATGAAGTAAATAATGGAAACAGATGCTTATAAAATATATAAACATATTTTATATTTTTCTCCATGAAGATCTGAGTTTCTATTTATTTTGGCTTTGCTTTTTTACATTTTCTCATTAAAGTATGTTGTTCTATATCATGGAAACTTCCCTTTGTTAGAGAAATAGCAAATATTGATTTAAATAATAATGAGCTGACAACTGAATGACTTAATGTGGAATTTTATTTCCCAGCTCTCACGTATATATTCTCCTGGGAATTTCACATTATTTGTGGATAGCTGATATAATCTATTAATAAAATAATCCATATGAAACAATCAATATGAGTTAGGTCTGGTAATTTTGTGGTGGTGTGCCTAATTAGCATTTTCTATTTACATTTCTTGACAAAAATAGAATTTCCTTGCATTTTAAGGATTGCATTAATTTGTAACACATGATGGCACACACACACAAAAAGAAATTTTATTCTAAACCTTCATTAATAAATTGGAAGGCAGAATAAACAGAATGCTAATTAAATTCTCCAGTGATACCAAATTAGAAGGTTTTACACACCAGAGTAGGCCAGAAAAATTATATAAATAGCTCTGGGTAGCTTAGGTCAGTGTGCACCAAATTAAAACTATAGGAGTTAACCCATTCAGTGATAAGAGTACTAGATTTAGAGAAAATAAGATAATTGTGATAATGAATACTACATTTGGAAAATAATGTGGTCAAAGACAGTTAGAAATCATATGGTAAATATATATTGGACAAGAAAATCACAGCGTAAGAATTTAAATTATGAAAGCTAAATACATTTAGGCAAAAGCATGTTCACATATCACTGTTAGGTGCTATTGAGTTGGCTCTGACTCACAACAGAACAAAATTCTGCGTGAACCTAACAATCTCTGCTGTGCTTAAATCCACTGCAATCACAGTGCCAACCTGTCTCCCTGACGATTTGCCTCTCCTAGGGAGCTCTGTGCTCAGGCCTTTCATTCATAGGGTTGCTCTGAGTTGTCTATGACTCGACGGCACCTAACAACAACAACAACAGGGAGCTCTGGTGGCTTACTGGTAAGAAGCTACACTGCAATCCTGAAGGCACACAGTTCAAAGCCACCAGTTGCTCCATGGGAGAAAGATGCACAATCGCATCTTACGCAATTTACTGTTCCAACTGATGGAACCCAATAACAGCATGCTTACATAACAATTAGTAACTTGAGTTCAGGAGTCATATAGTGTAAGCCTCAATCTTGGTTCTGCATTTCTCTTGTACAAATTTACTTACTTCTCTACATTTCATTTCCCTTGTGTATAAAATACAGAAAATTGTTATTTTATTTCCTTATAGGATGAAATAGTACAGTCTTACCTGTGTATCCTAGCCGAGTGTTTGATACCAATGTTTATTATTATTATTAGCCTTCAGGCCTACTATGACTTATAACAATCTTATGAAATTGAATCTCTGCCCTATCCTGCATCATCCATACAATCTCCTTGCTCATGACCATTGTTTCTGACTCTATACTTTTCCCAGCATAATGTATTTTTCCAAAGACTCGCCCTTCCTGGCAACATGCCCAAAGCACATGAATACAAGTTTCACTGTCTAAGGAGGGGAGTTTTACCTCTAAGGAGAGCATCATTTGCATTTCTAAGACAGATTTGTTTGTTCTTTTGGCAGTTCATGGTATAATCAATACTCTTCAGCAACATCACAATCCAAAGACATTTAATTCTTTTTCTTGTTGTTGTTAGGTGCCATCGAGTTGAGAATACTCATAGTGACCCTATGAACAACAGATTTGAACCATCCTATCCTGTGTCATCCTCATAATCTCTGACTGTATCTGAGTTCATTGATGCTGTCGCTGTGACAATTCACATGCTTGAGAGTCCTCTTCTCCTTTGCCGTCCTTCCACTTTTCCAAGCATGATGTCCTTCTCCAAGGGATAGCTTCTTCTAGCAACATGACAAACTGTGTGTCACAGAGCTTCGCCATTCTTGCCTCCAGTGAGCACTATGGCTGCATCTTTTCAAAGACATACCTGTTTGTTCTTTTGACAGTCTATGGGATATTCATTACTTTTCTCCAGCACCACAGCACAAAAGCATCGATTCTTCTTCTGCCATCTTTATTCAGTGTCCATCTCTCAGATGAATATGAAGTGATTGAAAAGAGTATGGCCTGAATCAGGTACACCTTAATCTTCAAACTAAATTCACTGCTCCTCAATAATTTGGAGAGATCCCTGGCTGCAGACTTTCTCAATATAATACCTCTCTTGAGCTTCTGAGTGCTGGTACCAAGAAGGGTAATGATTGTGGATCCAAGTAAGATGGAGTTGTTGACAGTTCTAATCTTTTCACCCACTATCATGTTGCCTATCATTCCAGTGATGAAAATTTTTGTTTTCTTTATGTTGAGATGCAATCTATATTGAAAAAATTTATTCTTTGCTCTTCTGTAGCAAGTGCTTCAAAATCCTCTTTATTTTAAGCAAGCCAAGGTTGGGCCATCTGTATAATACAGGCTATTGATGAGTGCTCCACAAATCCTGATGCCACATTCTTCTTCAGAGTCCCACTTCTTGAATAATGTGCTCAGTACACAGCTTGAATAGGTACAGAGAAAGGATACAACCCTAATGCACATCTTTCTTAATTTAAAGCCATGTACTGTTCCCTTACTCTGTTTGCACAACACTCTCTTGGTCTAGGTATAGGTTTTGCATTAGCACAATGAAGTGTCCTGGGACTCCCATTCTTCCCCATGTTAGCCAGTTTTTGTTATGATCCCACACAGTCATATGCCTTTGCATAGTCAATAAAGAACAAATAGACAATCTTCTGGCATCCTTTCCTTTCAGCCAGGAATAAGCTAAAGCTCTTTAGCACTTTAAAGAGATCTTCAACAGCAATGTATCTTTTGATTTTTTTTTCATGGTTGCCAAGAAACCTGGAGGACAATTACCTGGCGAACAGCCTGGAAGAGATTAATATTTATTCCCATTTCAAAAAAAGGTGATTTAACAGATTGTTAAATTATTGAACTATATCACTAATAATACACACAAGCAAAATTGTTCCGGAGATTATCCGAAAACGACTGGAATAGTATACCAACACAGAACTTTCCAGAAGTGCAAGCTTGGTTTAGAAGAGGACGTGCACTAAGGACATCACAGCCAACATCAGATTGATCTTGGCTGAAAGCAGAAAGTACCAGAGGAATGTATATCTGTGTTTTATTGACTATGTAAAGACTGTGTTGATTACAGCAAACTTTGGCTAATCTTGACAAGAATGGAAATTTCAGAACACTTCATTGTGCTCATGCAATATCTATACTTGGACCAAGAAGCAGTCATCAGAATACAGCAGGGAAATTCTGCATGGTTCAAAATCAGGAAAGGAATGTGTCAGGGATGTATCTTGTCTTCATACCTTTCAATATATATGTGGCATCAGGATTGAAAGAAGACTCATCAGTAACCTGCTATGAAGCTGACATAATCTTGCTTGCTGAAACTGAGGAGGACCTTAAGCATTTGCTGTAGAATGTCAAGGATTGTAGTCTCCAGTATGGACTGAAGAGCAACATCAAGAAAACAAGGATTCTCATCACTGGGCCAGTTGGTAGCCTCCATGATACAGGGAGAAGAGCTTGAGATTGTTAACACTTTCAGCTTGCTTGGTTCCACAATCTACACCCTTGGCACCTGCAGTCAGGAAATCAAAAGATTAGTTGCACTGGGAAAGTCTGCTGTCAGGGAACCCTCTATAGTACTGAAGAGCAACGATGTTAGTTTGGATCTTAAGGTGCACCTGATCGAGGCCATGGACTTCAAAATTACTTGCTGTGCATTGGAGAGCTGTACAATGACTAAGGATGACAGAAGCAGAATCAAAGCCTTTGATTTGTGGTGCTGGAGAAGAGTATTGAGTATTCCATGGACTTTCAAGAGAACAAACAGGTCTGTCCTGGAGAGGGAGGCAAGGATTTTGAAGATCTGTCTCACGTATTTTGAGCTCGTTGCCAGGAGAGACTGGTCCTTGGGGAAGGACATCTTATTTGGAAGGGTGGAGAACAGTGCAGAAGAGGAAAACCCTGGATGAGATAGATTGACTAAGTAGCTGGGATAAAGGGGTAGGCTTATAGGACACAGTGAGAATAGCTTAGGTTAGGGCAGAGTTCAGAGCTATTGTGACTCAAGTGACTCTATGGCACATAACAACAACAGCCATAGGTGTTGACTGTGGGACTAAATAAAATTAAATCATTGACAATTTCAATTTTCCCCCATCTATCATGGAGATGTTGCCTATTGTTCTAGCTGTGAAGATAGCTGTTTCCCTTGATGTTGTGGTGTAACCCATATTGATGATTGTAGTGATCTACTTTAGTGAGGGCTTCAAGTCTTCATTTTATGTAAGTGAAGTCTTCATATTTTGTGTCATCTGCATATGGTAGGTTGTTGATTAGTTTTCCTTTAATTCACACCACATTTTTTATCGTCTAGTCCAGTTTCTCAAACTATTTACTCAGTATACAGATTGATAAATATGGAGAAAGGAAAGAACTCTGACACATCTCTTTCCTGACTTTAAACCAGGTGGTATTGCTTTGATTTGTTTGGACAACTGCTTCTTGTTCTATATACAGGCTTCACATGAGCATAATTGTTTTGGTATTTCCATTTTTCTCAATGTTATCCATAATTTGTTATCATCCTTACAGTCATATATCTTTGCATAGTCAATAAAACAACAGCAAACATCTTTCTCATATTGTTTTCAGGTACGGTCAGTTTGACATCAGTAATGATACCTCTTGTTCTTTTCTGAGTCCAACATGTACTACTGGCATTTTGCTGTCTTTGGACTGCTCCAGCAATTTTAAAAAGTAATATTTAGCAAGATTTTAGTTTTTACATAGTAATAAAAACATTCTCAATAATTTTCACATCTGTTTAAATCACTCTGTGTGTAGGACTTCACTTAAAATTTCTTGTAGTTTTGGTCTTGTTTTCACAAATTCACTAAGGTCCTTCTTTTCTGCAAAGAATCTAATTTCCCCTTCAAATTTGATAGAGAGCCTTGCTTGTTATCTTTCAGCTTTCTGTATATGGTATTGCTGAATATAGGATCCTTGGCTGGCAATTGTTATCTTTCAACTTTCTGTATATGGTACCCCATTGCCTTCTAGAGTGCATGGTTTCTGCAGAGAAAACAGAACTTAATGTAATTTTCCCCCCTTTGTAGGTAACTCTTTGCTTTTCTTGTGCTGCTTTTAGAATTCTATCCTTATCTTTTAATTCTGCAAACTTTTAAGTCCACCCAAGGGTACCACTCAAGAAATTTCAACATACCAAGTCCTGTATATACCCTGAGGAATGCTGTTGTTGCACAGTGAAGATCAAAGATTTTGCATGAAAATTGGATGAAGTTCTAGACAGAGGTTGATGGTGAAAAATTAGCAGAGCATCTCCTGCCATCTTTTTAAAAAAATAATTATATTTCTTCTTTGATGTTCTTTATCATTTGAAAGGAATTATAAAAAAATACATAAATGGTTACATTAGAGGGGGGAATTCAGCTTTATAAATTTAAGTACCAAGGGATTTTAGATTGTAGATGTAGAATAAATTGTGACAAAATACAACTAGGTAGTTTTCAAAATCGTTGCTCCTGAGTGCTGCATAGTATTCCATTGTGTGAATGTACCAAAGTTTCTCAATCCATTCAGTTGTGGTTGGACATTGGGGCTGTTTCCATGTTCTTGAGATGGTGAATAAAGATGCTATGACCATTGGCATACAGATCTGGTGAAATCACAGGGCTGCACAGTTTGGTGGGTGGAAGGAGGGGGTGAAGGAGATGGGAGGATCTGGCAGGGACCTAAAAAGACAGCGTAATAATAATGGGCAAGGTTCAATGGCAATTAATTTTATAAAATATAACACATGGGAATGACTGTATGAAACAGAATGTGAATGAAAAATAGTATGAAACACAATGTATACGCATTTTATAAACAAACCAATACAAATTTTTAAAAAAAGAGACAAAGTTAGGTAAGCTTCCTGCCCCCTCCCCCCCAAAAAAACTAGACAAAGATTCACCAGCTAGGAGGATAATAAGAGTTGAAGGGCACCAAATGATAAAAAGATACAGGTCTGTGAGGAAAATGTGTCCTGTTCTCTCCACAAAACTTCCAGGTAGGAAGCTCTGGTGGTATATTCTGTAGAGACCTGCAGTGCTAACTGAAGAGGTGGTGCCTCTGTAGCATTTTTAATCCACCTGCAGCTTCATAGGAGAAAGATTGGCAATCTTTTCTTGTGTTATTTACAGCCTCCAAAACCTCCCACTACCTTTGTGTCAAATATGACTCAGTGCCTGTGAGAACAGAGTAAAACGGTCCCTTAGGGTTTCCAGTAATGTAATCTTTACAGAAGAAGACTACCACATCTTTCTCCAGAAGAAGAGCTGGTTGGTTTGAATCACAGATCTTCTAGTTAGTATCTTAATGCTTGTTCCATCACACTACCAGGGTCCATCCATTCTAGATAGGAGAGTAGAATCTAAAGGTATCTAAATACTTTGTTGATTTAATATCTTCCTTTTCTAACTCATTACTAATATTCCTAAATGACCAGCATAGAGTCTCTAGTATTCCTTTCTTTAGAATTATTTGTATTAGAAACCTATGTTTATCTAGTTAAATAGTGTCATAAATGAACCAAGTGATTTTTAACTCATATTTACATTCTTCTTGTTATACTTAATTTTCAGAAATTCAGCTCAAAGATTTTTCTCTAAGGATTTTTCTAGCTTAAGTATTCTTTCAAACATTGCAAAGGAATGTTTTTGCTACCTCAAATACATGTATTTTATCTCAATGAAAAAGAAAATTAAAAACATAGATGTGAGGAAATTGGGTGTGTTTGCACATGTGTGTGTACTTCCTAATTAGAACTATTTTAGTACTGGAAAGTAAAAGAATTTTTATCTTGCCTGCTTGAGCCTACTGGAAGAGTGATTTATTTAGATCTGTTATGATAAATGGGTTTCATGTTCTCTGTGTGCTGGGAGAGG
Organism: Elephantulus edwardii; assembly: GCF_000299155.1. Taxonomy (NCBI): domain Eukaryota; kingdom Metazoa; phylum Chordata; class Mammalia; order Macroscelidea; family Macroscelididae; genus Elephantulus; species Elephantulus edwardii. Next base: position 7,997,684 of record NW_006399865.1, on the reverse strand, counting down.
CTCAGCAGCTTATTTACTGCATTTTTGTTTGATTCTGGAATCATAAATAGGCAAAACTAGAGATGAAGGTAGAGTTTAATATGTACCAATAGCTTGTGAGTGAGCTGTAGGGTAAAGAACTTAGTTTTATCTTAAGAGGTCTGTGTTCTTAGTCCCAAGGGACAATTCTTGAAATAACTGGAAGACTTTGGTCTAGAACTTCTAGGCCATATTTGAAGATTTTACTATCAAGTGGAGGGTAAGTGGTCTAGCTCCCTAACAAAAACTTGGAACTCGAAGTTTCAGAGAGCTTCCTGGTTAGTGAAGGGAGGATTTTGTGCCCTCTTTGAGACACAGCAGTTCTACATTGAAACCTTCTTTGACCTCGCATCTGCATCTATTCCTTATGATGATCCTAACTTACATACTTTCACTATAATAAAATAGTAGTTGGACATGTAATAGCTTCCAGGAGTTCTGTGAGTCATTTCAGAAAACTAATGAACCCAGATAAGGTGTCCTCTTTAACTATTAAGATATGACCTAGCGCTAGATGACATATATATATATATATGATATAAACTCTATGTCAATTGTCACCCACAAAGCTATTGTCACAGGAGTACAACACTTATTGATTACTGTGCCTGCAAGATTTTTGATGTTAGAACACAGAGTGGACTCACAAGCATAATGCAATTAACCTTAGACATGAGGATTTTATGATGGACAGCTGCATGCTGAAATGGTACACATTGTTAAGCACTGACCTAAAAGCAACTATTTTCTTGGCCATGTATGAATAAACTAAGTTTTAAAGTCATAGCTCTAATTTCATTGCACTAAGAACAGTGTCACAGTAACAAAAAATTCTGCATTTGCCTTCTTTCTGAAATGCATTATTAAATTATACATACAAATCAAATTGCTCTTACAGCTCCCAGACAGAGATATTCCTAGGAAAGTGGGCCAAATTGCGAGCATCACTGCATTTGTGAAATCCACCACGCGTGTCAGATTTGATGCTTCACACATCATCAAAAGGTTGTCAGTTAGTCAGGAGGCACAGAAATTTAGAAACAGAATGTAGCATTTCTGAGTCCCTGTCAGACTTGTCAAATCTTTGTTTCTCAGACTTCATAGGAAGAAAAGCTTAGCTGTGTAAGTAGGGAGAAGTCTATGTATTTAAAAGGTACAGCAGTGTTTTCTGGTTTTCCAGTTAATAACCACATTGTGTTTATATTGTTCAACTTGTTTCCATTTGTACTTCACAATATGTATGTAAGTCTGAGGAAACCAAAGGCAACATGCTGTCATTGTTGTTTTCCTCCTCCACAAAATTTATTGAATTTTAACTGGAAATGTGAAGCCCATAGAATACACTGAACACGTCTGACTTGATACTTGTGCCATTCTACATAAGTCCTGTCCATTAATTTGAATTCTTTAGTGTAAGTGATGAGAGAAAAAAAAGTCAAGATCAAGACTGATGGGAACATTATGCATTTGACTTACATGCATGTGAACTAGCAGCTTTCCCCTCCTCCACCTTTTCTAGAATGTGAAGAGCTAAAGGCATAGCAATCTCTGTCATATTTCCATTTTCTAAATTGTTGATATTAAGGGAAAAAAACATACCACCACCAACAAATATTAAGAATGCTCTGGTGGCATAGTCCACAGAGAGTTGCACTGCTAACTCAAAAACACTCCTTTCTTGTGGTTTGAATCCATCAGCAGCTCTGTAGGAGAAATATGGGGAATATTCTCCCCAGTGAAACCCAATGGAGGGTTGTCTTTTGGTCAGTAATAACTCAAGGGCAATGAGTTTTTGGATGACTGAAAAAATAAGGAAGATTCAAGAAGAATTGATGCCTTTTAAATATGATATTGGCAAAGGATCTTGAATATACGAGGAGCTCTGGTGGCTTATTGGAAAGGACTTGCGCTGACAGTCCAAAGGTGTGCAATTCAAATACACTAGATGTTCTGTGAGAGAAAGATGGGCTATCTACTTCTGTGAGATTTATTGCCTCTGAAAATCTGCTGGAGGGTAAGCTGTGTGTGACTCAGTGGTACACAACAACACCAACAGCCTGCAGAGCAAACAAATCTGTCTTGGAAGAAGCACAGCCAGAGTGCTCTTTGGAGGTGAGAAAGGCAAGGCTCCATCTCACACATTCTGGACATGTTCTCAGGGGGGACAAGTCCCTGAAGAAGGACCCCAGTTACTATGTCAGTCCATCTCATTCAGGGTCTTCCTCTCCTGTGCTGTCCCTCCACCCTTCCAACCATGGAAGGGTCCATGCATGTCCTGCTCCATGAACTGGTCCCTCATGGCCATGTGCTCAAAATATGTGAGACGTAGTTTCAGAATCCTCGCCTCCAAAGAGCAACTTCATTTTACTCTCTCCAAGACAGAGCTGTCTGTTCTCTTGGCAGTCCAGTACTCTTTTCTAGTACCACAGCTCAAAGGCATCAATCCTTTTTCCATCATCTTTGGTCATTGTCCACCTCTCTGATGCATAGCAAGTAATTATGAAGTCCATGGCCTGAATATGTACTGGATATTAGAACATAGTAAATGCTCAGTCAATGCTGGTTCTATGCTTTGGCCCCTTTTTACATAAACATTGCCTCTCTTACTCTCTCAATTATACAGTAAGACCTGTAAAATCCAAAACTATTGTAATGTGAAACCCTTACAGTTAGAAAAGAAAAACTCAAATGTTTTCCAGACAACCAGAATAGAGATGAGCTATGATTAAACCACAATGAGAGAGAGACAGACAGATACAAAGAGACAGAGAGTGAGGAAGAGAGAGGGAGAAAGGGAGAGAGAGGGAAAGATGGAGAGAGGGGAGAGGGAAAAGAAGAAGAAGGACAAGGAGGAGGAGGAGGAGAAACAAAGAGAGAACAAGAATAAAGAGAAATGGTAAGACAGCACCCTCTCAAAGATGGAAAACTTACAAGACTCAGAAAAATAAGGTAGTCCTGTTGACTTCTGGCCCTCATATGTTTCATTATATCCATTCAGTGAATATAAGTTGAGCATTTATAAATATTTCTCTCTATGGAAGGTTACAGGAAAAAAAGATATAAAACACCACCTTACCTCATGATGCAACATTCAAGCAAGATGCTTCTCAGTCATAGCTAGACTTAAGAAGCACGGTGTTTTCAGTTGTTTCACATACATGTGAAAGGTAAAAAAAAAATAGTAAGGGAGAACAGAAGAACTGATGCCTTTGAATTGTGGTGGTGCTTGAGAATAATGGACTGCCAAAACAACAATTCTGTCTTGGAAGTGCATCCAGAGTGTTCCTTAGAAGCAAGATTTCATGTTAGCCAAACATGAGACATGTTTCTATGAAGAACATAGTAACACTAAAGAGGTACTGGTTTCTTAGAACAACTAATCATATGTGATCAACAAGGCAGTATGTGTTAGGGAGAAAGTTCAGAAGGTAGGAAGGGATAAAATAGAAAGACAAGTGGAATGAGAATCACAAGGAGGATGTGGGATGAATGATATTACAACATGGGGGCTATAATTAATGTCATAAAACAATCTGTGTGAATGATTGGATGGAAAACCAGTTGTTGATTGCCTTCAAGTCAACCATGACTCTTAGCAACCCTATGAACAAAAGGTCTGAAGCCCCTTTAAAACTATCGACATTTATGAAAGTTCATAGTATTTCCAGAGGCAAGTTGTTTAGGAAGTGGTTACCACTCCTGCTTCCAAACTTGACATAGTATACTACTGTTTTTATGTGCCCTTGAGTTGTCTGCAATGTATAGTGACCATGGACAACATGACTATGTATAGCAGCTCTGAACCCTTCCCTGTCCTGAGCCAGTCTCACTAACTCCGACACACCAATTCCCATTACCCCACTTACTGTATCAATCCGTCCCTTCCAGGCTCTCCTTCTCCTGTGCTGTTCGTCCACCCTTCTGAGCATGATGTCCTTCTCCAAGGACTGATCTCTCCTGGCCACATACCCAAAGTGAGACAGAGCTTAGAAATCCTAGCCTCCAAGGAAAGACTTGGTTTCACCCTCTTCAAGACAGACCGATTTGTTTTCTTGGCAGTCCATTGTATGTTCAAGACTCTTCTCTAGCATCACAGCTCAAAGGCATCTGTTCTTTCTCTGTCATCCCTAGTCATTGTCAAACTCTCTGAAGCATAACAAGTAATTAAGAATAGCATGGCCTAGATTAGGTACATTTTTGTATTTAAACTGACATTGTTGCTCTTCAGCACTCTGGAGAGGCCCACGACAGCAGGTATTTCCAATGCAATTCATCTTTTGATTTCCTGACTGCTAGTGCTAAGAGTGTTGATTTGGGATCCAAGCAAGCTGTAATTGTTAACAACCTCATTCTATTTTCCATCTAATATGGTGTTGCCAATTTTCCCAGTGGTGAGAATCTTTGTATTCTTGATGTTGGGCTTCAGTGCATATTGCAGACTACAGTCCTTGCTTGAAATATTACAGCAAGGGCTTCGGGTCCTCCTCAGTTTCAGCAAGCAAGGTTGTGTCATCTGCATACCGTAGGTTGTTGACGGGTCTTCTTCCAATCCTGATTCCACACTCCTCCTCATAAAGCCCTGCTTCCTGAATGATCCGTTCTGCATACAGATTGAAAAGGTATGGGGACAGGATGCATACCTGACTCAATCCTTTCCTGGCTTTGAACCATGCAGTGTTTCCATGCTCTGTTCTGAGGACTGTTTCTTGGTCCATGTATAGGTTTTATATAAGCACTATCAAGTGCTCTGTGATTACCATTTTCCTCAAGGTTAGCCACAATTTATTGTGATCCACACAGTCAAATGCCTTTTCATAGTCAATGAAACATAGACAGACATTCTTCTGGTACACTCTGCTTTCTGCCAAGATCCATTTGACATTGGCAATAGTGCCATGACCTCTTCTAAACCTAGCCTGTATTTCTGGTAGTTCTCTGTCAATGTACTGTTCAAGTCTTTTCTGGAAAATCTTCAGCAGGATTATGCTAGTATATGATGTTAGTGAAATTTTTGTATAATTTCCACACTCTTGTCGGGTCACCTCTTTTTTGAATGGGAATAAATATGGATCTCTTCCAGTCAGTTGGCAAAGTAGTTGTTCTCTAGATTTCTTGGCACAACTTGGTGAGCACATGGAGGGCAGCATCTTTTTGCTGAAATATATCAAATTGGTATTCCACCAATTTCTGGGGTCTTAACCTTTTGCCAAGTCCTTCAGAGCAGCCTGCACTTCATCCTTCATCACCATTGCCTCAGCCTCATATGTTGTTTCTTTAAATTCTTCTGTGTCAACCAGTTATTTTGGTACAATGACTCTGTATACTCCTTCCATATGGTTTTAATGCTTCTTGAATCACTCAATATCCTGCCCATAGCATCCTTAAGCTTTGTAACTCATGGCTTGTAATTATTATTTAGTTCTTTCAGCTTAAGAAATGCTGGGCCCGTTTGGCCCTTTTGATTTTCTGACTCCAGTTCCTTGCACATTTCATTACAATATTTTGCCTTGTCTTTCTGAGCTACTTTTTGAAATCTTCTATTTGGCTCCTTAATTTCTTTGCTTTGGCTTCTCGGCACTCTAGTGCAACATTCAGAGTCTCTTCTGACATCCATTTTGGTTTTTTCTTCTTCCTTCTTAGTAATGACTTTTTGCTTTCTTCATGTATGATGTTCTTGATATCTTCCCATAGCTTGTGTGGTCTTCGTTTTTAGTGTTCAAGGTTTCAAACCTATTCCTGAATAGGTTTTTAAATTCATGGGAGATAGACTCAATGTCAAATTTTTATTCCCGTGGATATGGTTCAATCTTCTTTAGTTTTAATTTGAACTTGCGTATGAGCAGTTGATGGTCTCTTCCACAATCAGCACCTGGCTTAGTTTTTACTGTTGATATTGAACTTCTCCAGCGGTTCCTTCCACAAAGGTAATCATTCTGATTCCTGTGTTACTCTGTTGTTTTCTTGCTCACATGGTTTCTGCTGAGAAATCAGCACTTAGTCTTATTTGCTCTCCCTTGTATTTTACTCTTTGTTTCTCCCTCACTGTTTTCAGAATTCTCTTCTTATCTTTGGTTCTGGCAAATTTGACTATGATATGTCTTGGTGTTTTTCTTTGGGTTCTATTCTATATGGTGTTCTCTTAGCTTCTTGAATATATATATTCTCTCATTCTTCATTATGCCTGGGAAATTTTCTTCTAGTGATTCTTCCACAACTTTTTCGGTGTCCTTCTGTTTTGAGATTTCAATTATTATGCACATGTTATTTCTTTTGATGGTGTCCCATATTATTCTTAGGTTTTCTTCTTTTTCCTTTTTTTTTTATTCTGCTTTTCCCCCTAGCAGATCAGTGCTGACAATTCTATCTTCTATTTCACTGGTTCTGTGTTCCATGTCTTTAACTCTGTTCATGTGTCCTTCCATCATGTTGACAGCATCTGAAACAGTGGATTTCTTATTTTGAATTGTGGTTTCTTGTTTTTCCAGAGGCTCTAATGCCTTATTTGTTTTATCTGCATTGTTTTGGATGGTGTTTTTTTTTAAGCTCCTCCTGGTTTTTGTTTTTGGTGTCCTGTAATTCTTCAAGTTTGGAATTTCTGGCTTGATTAAATCCATTGGTACTGTGTCACTTTTTTTGGGTGACATCTTGCTTTGGACTTGTGTAGGAGGTGAGGTAGCCTGCCTCTTACATGACATTGCTGTGGTAGACTTTTTCATGTCTGAGGCAATAGCAGGTTCTTGATCTGAAGTCACTGCTCCAAAAGAGGTTAGGGCAGCTACCCTGCCTGGGTTTCTCTCAGTTTGATAGAGAAAAGGCCTGTGGAAGCAGCCTCCTCTGCCTGACCACTGCCACAACTAGCGTAGCCCAAGAAGTTCTGGGCTAAAGGTATTTGAGGAAACACAAGGTGAAATGCAGAGACCTGACTGGAAAACCAGGAAGCCTTGGTTTTCTCTTCAATAACAAGTTCCAGCTGTCTCATTCCCTTGGCATCAGCAAGCAGCTCCCTGGCATGTGTGTGGCTTTAGCTAGTGGCTTTCTGGTGTATGCATGGCATCTGCTAGGAGCTCCCTGGCACATGCAAAGATTTTTGGTTTTCAAAAAACTGTTTCTTTTAGGAGACTGGTGGAAAGTTGGAGATGTAGAATTCTGTTCTGCATTCAGCCAAACATCTTATTATTTTTACATCAATACTCCTTTAACTTTCCATGGGAAAGATCTTCTTAGACCAGTAGTTCTGAATCTTGGTTGCACATTGGGACCATCTTGGAAGTTTAAAAAATGCTCAATGCTTCAGTCCCATACCCAGAAACTTTTATTTCATTGATATGGGAAGAAAACAATACATCAGGAATTTTTTAAGCTCAGGTGGTTCCAATGTGAACTTAACATAAAAAAATTCATTAAAATAAAGATTAGAGGAACTGTTTCCATATGGCTTATGTTTCAGGATCTTTAGGAATGCGCACACACACCCTCCTTAACCTTTTATCTCACATTTTTCTCCTAAAGATATGACTGTGTTACTAATTTTTTTGTTGTTATCAGGTGTTGTCAAATCGGAAACAGCTCATAGGTGACCCTTCAGTGAGTTTTCAGAGATTATAAATCACAAGGGAATAGACTACCCATATTTCCCCAACAGTGCAGCTGGTGTATTTGAACTACCTGCCCTTTGGTTGGCAGTGCAATTTCTGACCACTAGGGAGCTCCCTGTAATTTATTTTAGTTTTATTAAAATGATGTTAAAGATAGTGCTTAATCAAATAGTTAAAAATATAGAGCATTCAAAGTTTCCAAGTTCAACAGAGGATTCTTCAGCAAAAGGGACATGCTTGTTCTCTTAAGAATATTGGTTTGGTAGAGATGGGCAAAGAAAAAATGAGCTATCTAATAGGAGGACACTAGAGCATGAGGCATGAAGTAAGTGTCTCAAGAAAGTAGTTATTAGTAAGGTGGGGGGAAACTCCACAATATACATGAATGAAATAGAAATTAATTTTATATATTAAAAATGTTAAGCATTTCTTCTGTATAGGCACTCTTCCAAGCGCTTTATATGCATCATCTCATTTAATCCTCTCAAAAACTCGATGCACTAATTCTATTAAAATATCCAGGTGAGAAAACCAAGGCTTCAAACAGGTTTTAACTGGCTCAGTCATAGGTGGCATAATGAAAACAGAACAGACTAGAATTTTTTTCTTTTTTTAAAATTTTATTTTATTAATTTCAGTGAACATTTACAGACATTTTGGATTTCCATTCATTCATTCATTCATTGTTGCACTTTTCTTCCTGCCAAGTCCCCACCACCCAGTTCATGCCTCTTTTTGAAAAGTAAAAGAAAAATTCTTTCATTGGTATACAATCCCCCCGCAACCTCCCTCCTCCACTGCCCCGAATACCCTCTACTATGCAACCTTAATTCTGGACTCTATGATAACCACAATACCCTATCATATACCACTTTTAAATTGTTCTCTCCTATCTGTTTCAATGCAGTATACATTATTTATCCAGTTTTTCTCAGTCTTACCCCAACCCTGATGTCAGTCCCATTCTACAACAGTGGCACCATGCAGTATTTGTCCTTTTGTGACTGAGATATTTCACTCAGCATAATGTCCTCCAGGGTTGAATAATATTGCATGAGTTCCTTGTTTTTCAGTGCAGTGTAGTATTCCATTGTGTGAATATACCACAGCTTCTCTATCCATTCATTTGTTGATGGGCGCTTGGGTTGTTTCCAACTCCTTGCTATTGTGAACAAAGCTGCAATAAACATGGGTGTGCATACATCTGCTTGGATGGCCGTTATGGTCTCTTTAGGGTATATTCCCAGTAGTGGAATTGCTGGGTCAAATGGTATCTCTGTCTGCAACTTTTTGAGAAAGCACCACACCATTTCCACAGTGGTTGCACCACAGATTATAATTTTTAAAATGTTAGTACACTGGAATTATAACAAGAATAGGGAAAATTATGGGCTGAAACACTGGACTAGGAATATGCATAGAGAACTCTTTTAAGAGCCTGATTTATAAAACTGGTTTGTTGTCAAGATTGTGAAATAGCACATTCAAAGTGGCAAGGTTTGTTGCCATCCTTGAGCTGGGCACCACTGTTTCTGACTATTCTGATCAAGAGATTTCGTTTCTATACAATGCACCCACTTGTACTTGTATTCTTTGTTGTTATATACTGTTGAGCTGGAACCAACCCATAGCTGACCCTCCATCAGTAAATCACAAGTCAGATTGTCCATCTTTCTCCTGGAGAGCAGTTGGTGGATTCTAATCATGTGCCTTTGGTTTGGCAGCACAGCTCCTTCCCACAAGGCCACCAGAGAGATTACATTTCTAGCAGGGCATCTACCACTAATTTTTCCCATTCTGGTACACATATATTTTACAAATTCCAGTCTTATACAGTTTTGTTTCATTGTCATGACTGAACTAGGAAGAAGTACTTTAAAGACCTAATGGAAACTAAGCCTCAAGGACTCTTGTTTGCACAAAATCTAGTACATTGTACCAGGGTTGCCTTATTCCAAGGTCCAACCTTCTAGCCACAATGTTGGTACTGCCAGTTTAGCTCCACACTGCAATCCCAAAGGCAGGCAGTTCAATTCCACCAGCTGCTCCACAGGAGAAGGATGGACTACCTCCTCCCATGTGATTTCCTGCCTCTCAAAACCTGTTGTAGTTTCAGCTATGAGCTGGTTCCATTTCCAAAGCACAAAAAAACCCCCACAACAACAACGTGGCAAACTTAGGCAATCCCACGTAGAACTGAACAAAATGCTACCTGGTTCTGCGTCATACCCATAATCAGTTACAGATTGGATTACTTTTATTGGCTGACTTTCAGAAGGAGATTGCCAGACCTTTCTTCCTAGCCTATTTTAGTCGGGAAGCTCTGCTGAAACCTGTTTGGTATCACAGTAACACACAAACCTCCACTGATGATGGCTGCTGAAGTGTATAAGGTGCACTGTCCTGGAATTGAATCCAGGTTTAACACATGGGAGGTCAGAATTTTACCACTGAAACACAAATACCATCACATATGACACTGTATGGTATACTCAATTTTCTCATTAAGAAACTAAATTAATATGCAAATGAAACATTTTGGGAACAGACCACAGCTTCTTACACTCAGAGTGACAACTAGGAACTTTTCTAAAGGTCCCACAAATCAGGCACTTTTGACTTACTCAGAATATCAATATAGCCTTACCTTTTGTAGGCTGAAAACATGTTCCTATACTCTCAAATCCAAGGTAGAGGACACACAGCCCCTTATAGGGTAGAAATAATCTGACCAATGAGACACAATTAATAGGAGTTGCTGAGTTGCAACTGGAAACATGGAATACCTCAAATTTAAAATGTTGAGGAGGCTTAAGTTTCTAGTTAAAAATTCCCTTTTCAGTCTCAAGTTAGTCTCTTGCCTTTCTTTGACTGGTTAATCACACTTTATTTCCTTTGATTCCGGGAAAGTTTGTCACTGAATGTGAAAGTGGCTTATTTGAGTTTCTAACTAACTCATACTGCTAAGAAGACATGCTTAAATTTTGCTTCTGTTTTTTGTAAATGACCATATGACTAAATTAATTTGGCTCTTGACCCAGGAAAATAATTTTAACTCTTGCTTCTATTTAAAAAAAAACACCTGTTAACAGTAGATACATGGATGACTATTGATTTTTGTTTTCTCAATTCTGCATAATCATAATTTTAAGAAGACGGGTGTGAATCATCAAAGTTCATTTTTCCTCCTGTCAATGATTTCTAAGTATATACTCCATCTTATTATGCTTTCAAGTTTTCAACTCTCTTCTGATGTTGAACAATAAAGAGAATTAGGAGAGGATTACTTTGCTGGCATTAGATAATTTACTTTGAAGTATATGACATGAGACCTATTTATCCCTTTCTGTCTGCATCTTTATACTGTCTTTTATTTTCAAGGAGTATGAAGTATTTCACAAATATTTATTTTCTCTTCATAACATTTCTGTGAATTTCAGAATGGACAAGCATATTTGAAGTGTTTTGAGTTTTATTTTTCATGCATAGAACTTTAAAAAAATGCCAAGTGGTACTCATTCTTTTACTAAAAATTATGATTTTATGTTAAATTCTTGGAATGTGGTGCCCATATATTCTTAAATGAGATTACAGGAATAAATGATGTGTTCAGTGTCCATGTTTACCACACTGGTTTGTATACCAACACTGCATAAGCTAGAGGTCAGTAGACTTTTCCATGAAGGGCCAGATAGTAAGTATTTCAGACTTTGTGGATGATCCAGTATCAGTAATACCATCTAACTCATCTGTGGCAGTGTGAAAGAAGCCATAGGAAATGAATGAACAAATGAGCATGCTTATACCAAAAGAATCCTATTTACAAAAGTAGTTTGTTGCTGTTAGCTGTCACAGGAGCCCTTGTAGTGCAGCTGATCAGCTGCCAATCAAAAAATGTCAAGGGGTTTGAACCCACTAACTGCTCTGTGAGAGAAAACTGTAGCAGTCTGCTTCTGTAATGTTTACAGCCTTGCAAACCCTGTGGAACAGTTTTACTGTTCTATATGGCTATAGATTGATGTCCGTGGTCCTTTTTGTTGTCGTTCACTGCTATAGAGGTGGCCCCAATTCATGATGACTTAATATACAATGGAAAGAAAGGTTTCCCAGTCCTGTCACATCTCCGATAGCTGAGTTTGGATGTAGATTTCCTAGTTTTTCCTTCTTAAAATTGGTTGCTGTTAAGTGAGTTCTTACTCACAGAGACTCTGTATGTAGGACACAGTAGAATGACCCCATGGGGCTTTCAAGGTTGTTATCTTTACAGAAACAGATTGCCACATCTTTCTTCAAGTAAGCAGCTAATGAAAACTGCTAAACTTTTGGTGAATAGTCAAGTACTACTTCCTTCCTCCCTAGTCTATTTTAACCTAGAAGCTTGGTTGAAATCTAGTCCGCATCCTAGCAACATGCAAACCTCCACTGACGGATAGGAGTTTCAAAATCCTTGCCTCCAAGGAGCAACTTGGTTTCACCCTCTCCAAGACATACCCTGTTTGTTCTCTTGGCAAATACTCTTCTCCAGCACCACACCTCAAAGACATCAGTGATTCTTCTGTCATCCTTAGTGATTGACCAGCATATTTGCATAGCAAATAATTGTAAAGGCCATGGCCTGAATCAGGGGCACCTTAGTATCTAGATTTACATCATTACTTTTTAGCACTTTGAAGAGGTCCCTGACAGCACATTTCCCTAATTTAATTTGTCCTTTTATTTCCTAGCTACTGGTGCCAAGAATGTTGATTATGGACCCGAGCAAGCTGAAATTGTTAGCAACCTCAGTGTCTTCTCCATCTATCATGGTGCTGGCAAATGGCCCAATGACAAGAATCTTTGTCTTCTGGTTCAGCTTCAATCCATATTGAAGACTACAGTCCTTGACCTTCTTTAGGAAATGCTTCAGGTCCTCCTTATTTTTGACAAGCAAGGCTATGTCATCTGTATAACACAGGTGGTTGATGAGTCTTCCTCCAATCCTGATGCCACATTCTTCCTCATAAAATCCAGCCTCCTGAATGTTCCATATATAGATTGAAAAGGCAAGGAGACAAGACACATTCCTGACACACTCCTTTACTGGTTTTGAACCAGGCAGTGTTTCCTTCCTCTGTTCTGACCACTGCTTCCTGGTCCAAGTATAGGTTTTGCATGAACACAATCAGGTTTTCTGAGATTCCCATTCTTCTCATTGTTATCCACAAATTTGTGATCCACACAATCAAATGTCTTTGCATAATCAATGAAACACACATAAACATTCCTCTGCTACCCTTTACTTTCAGCGAAGATCAATGTGAGATTCGCAATAATGTCTCTAATGCCATGGCCTCTTCTAAAATTGATTTGCATTTCTGGAATTTCTTTGTCAATCTACTGTTCCAGTCATTTTTAAATAGTCCCAGCAGGATTTTGCTAGCACATGATATGAGTGATATTGTTCGATAATTTCCAGACTCTATCAGGTCACCTTTTTTTTTTTAATGTGAATAAATATGAATCTCTTCCTGTCAGTTGGTCAAGTAGTTGTCCTCCAGATTTCTTGGCACAACCTTGTGGGCATGTTTTAGACAGCATCTGTTTGTTGAAATATGTCAACTGGTATTTTACGCCAATTCCTTCAGAGTAGTTTGAACTTCCTTTTGATCACATGCAATCTCATGAAAGTCTTCTGTGGTCAGCCAATGGTTTTTGGTACATTCACTCTGTATACTCCTTCTATCTTCTTTTAATGCTTCCTGGATCGTCCAAATTTGCCCATAACATCGTTAAGTATTGCAACTTGAGGCTTGAATTTATTCATCAGTTCCTTTAGTCTAAGAAATGCTGAGCGAGCTCAAACCTTTGGATTTTACAACTCCAGCTCTTTGCATATTTCTTTAGAATACTTTGCTTTGTCTTTCTGAGCTGCGCTTTAAAATCATCTGTTCAGTTCCTTAATTTTCTGCTTTCTTCCCTTTGATTTGGCTTCTTGGTGCTCCAGTGCATTATTCAGAGATGTCCTGAAATTAATCTGGGTTAGAGCATTTTTCTTTCTTGTATAACCCTGACTGTCAGAAAAGCCCAGTGGAATTCTGTGAAGATGTCAAGTTACCTGATTTGATATGGCAAAGATGCTGTAAGCTCAGGATGTCCTGAAAGTAAGCTAGGTTCGAACACTTTTCTTGCTTGTAATTCTTTGACTGTCAGCAATGCCCAAAGGAACTCTATGAAGATGGCTGGATTACCTGAATAGAGATGGCAAAGGTAGTTGTCAGCCCAGGATGTCTGGACACAAGTAAAACAACATACTTAAATTTCAAACTTTTTCCAATTTATCATAATGTTGCTTATTGGTCTTAGTTGTGAGAAATGTAACATAAGTGAAATTTTTGTGTGGCTCGCTGCTTAAATGTTCAAAAATAAGGAACCAATCAGATTGCCAAGACCCTTTTGACTTTCAAATTTTTAGATTACTTCTTTTTTTTTAATTTTACTAGAATATTTAATGGAAGTAGTACCGTTTCTTGACTAATTTATATTAGGTTACCTTTTATTTTACTGTTTTTAAAAATTGATATTTTAATGAAAGTTTATCGTGAACTTGGGTTTCCACTCATTCATTGTTGCACATTTTCCTCCCTGCCTCCCCTCCCCACCAAATCACTTTTTTCTTTGGGGAAAAAAGTTCTTTCATTGTTATAAAGACTCCCACCCCCACCCCAGACCACTTTACTATGCAGCTCTTATTCTGGACTCTTTTTATGCCAGTAATACCCAATCATATCTTCCTTTTATACAATTCTCTCCCTCATCTGTTTCAATGCAGTATACATTATTTATCTCCTCTTTTCTTAGTTTCCCTACAGCCTCCATGTCGATCCCATTTTATAACAGTAGCATTATGCTGTATTTTTCTTTCTGTGACTGAGACATTTCATTCAGCATAATGTCACTAATTTTGTATAATATTTCCTGAGTTCCTTGTTTTTCCAATGCAGCATAGTATTCCATTGTGTAAATATACCACAGCTTCTCTATCTGTTCATTTGTTGATGGGCACTTGGGTTGTTTCCAAATCTTTGCTATTGTGAACAAAACCATAATAAACATGGGTATGCATATATCTGCTTGGGTGGTGGCAGTTATGGTTTCTTTAGGGTATATTCCTAGTAGTGGAGTTGCTGGGTCAAATGGTATTTCTATTTTCAACTTTTTGAGAAAGTGCCATACAGCCTTCCAGAGTAGTTGCACCGATTTATACTCTCATCCACAGTGAATAAGGGTTCCAATTTCTCCACAACCTCGCCAGCATTTGTAGTTTGCTGTTTTGTTAAATTTTGCTATTCTTACTGGGGTGAGATGATATCTCATAGTTTGATTTGCATCTCTCTTAGAGCTAGGGGTTTTGCCCATTTCTTCATGTGTTTGTTCACCATCTGAATGTATTTTTTGGTGAAGTGTCTTTCATATTATCAGGTTACTTCTAAAGGTTGCATCCATCACAGAAAAGGAGCACTCATACAGCCTCTGAGGTTACCATGAGGTGACCATCAAGTCCTGACAGCCATTGATTTAATGCAAAGAAAAGCAATGATTGCCTTAGACAGAGCAGTTGCCAGTTAAAAAAACTCAGCTGCTATTGAGTCTCCTCTGAAACATAGCGGTCCTATCTGTGTTAGAGTACCACTTGCTCTACAGCTGTCAATGACTGCATTTTCAGAAGGACATGACTATGCCTTTCTTCTGAGGCACCCCTGGGTGGCCCTCACCCCCCAACTTTTCAGTAAGCATCCAAGGACAATAGTTTTGTGGGCTACCCAGGGACTCCTGAGCAATTAATTTGTCATTTTTCTCAAATAAATCTCATAGATGCCTCTAAAGTAGTCTTATTCCTGATGCTTATAAGTAAAGCAACTCAGGCTTCTTGTGGTTGGGCACCACTGAGGTATGTACAACACATTGAAATATGGAGAAGGTTTGCACATCCTCACAATCACTGCTGTGCTTGAGGTAGTTGTTGCAGCCACAGTGTCACTCCATCTCGTTGAGGCTCTTCCTCTTTTTCACCGACCTCTTGCCCAAGAATGATATCCTTCTCCAGTGATTGGCACTTTCTGAAACAAACAGCCTTGGTTTTCCCCAAATTAGGCAGCAGAATTGGTACTTAAACCCAGGTGTTCCAACTGCAAAGCCTTTGTGCTCCCCATTTTAAAAGCCCTTCTATGTGTAGTGCTTTAACAGCTATAACAGAATCATTCTTATAAACAATAGTTCTTATCTTTTGAGCATTTTACCAGGAGTCAGACACTGGTCTGTGTTTTTTATACCATGACCTGTATCAGGCGCACCTTAGTCTCCAGAGAGACACTGTTGCTCCTGAGTAATTTAGAGAGGTCCCTAACAGCAGACTTTCCCATCGCGATACGCTTTTTGATTTCCTGACTGCTGGTACCAAGAGTGTTGACTGTGGAGCCGAGCAAACTGAAGCTGTGAACACTCTCAATCTCTTCGTCATCCATCCTGACGCTGCTCATTGGTCCAGTGGTGAGAATCTTTGTCTTCTTGACATTGAGCCTCAGTCCATATTCTAGTAATTCTGGATTCTTAAGAATTTTAAAATCAGCTCCACATTCTTCTTTCTGTCAGGATCCATGTATTGTGTTTCTAATTGAAACATTTCAGTAGTGGCAGCCAGGTCCTATTTCACCGTCTTATGCTTCTTGTCTCAAGGTAGAGGAGGCGACAGGCCTTAGAGGAAATTAGTCCTATAGTAAAATTCATACTCTGGAGTTTTCGTCTCTCTTTTTTGTTCCATACAAAGAGATCAGTAGTTAGCTTTTTGTTGTTGTTATGTGCTGTTGAGTCACCTGCAACTCACCGTGACCTTTTGTGAATTAGGTTTGAAACCTGTCCTATCTTTTGTCAGTTCACTGTCTCCAACACACAGGATAGCCTCATTATCCCAGTTACTGTGTCAGTCCAGGGTCTTCCTTTCTTGTGCTGTCCCTCCACCCTTCCAAGCATGATGTCCTTCTCCAAGGATTGGTCCCTCCTGGCAACATGCTCAAAATTTGTAAGAGGAAGCTTCACAACCCTTGCCTCTACAGAGCAACTTGGCATCACTCTCTCCAGAACAGACCTGTGTGTTCTCTTGGCAGTCCATGGTATGTTCAATACTCTTAACACTACAACTCCAAGCCATTGGTTCTTCTTCTGCCGTCCTTAGTCATTGTCAAGCATAGCAAGTAATTACAAAGACGAGGGCCTGAATCAGGTGCATCTTAATCTCCAGACTGACATCATTGCCCTTTAGCACTCTGTAAAGTTCCCTGAGAGCAGATTTTCCCAGTGCAATTTGTCTTTTTATTTTCTGAGTGGTGGTGCCAAGAGTGTTGATGGTGGGACTGAGCAAGCTGAAATTCTTAACAATCTCAATCTCTCCATATATAATGGGTCTGCCAGTTGGCCCAGTGTTTAGAATCTTTGTCTTCTGGACGTTCAGCTTCAATCTCTACTGAAGACTGCAGTCCGTAACCTTCTGCAGCAAATATATATATGTGCATACCCATGTTTATCGTTGTTTTGTTCATAATAGCAAAGAGTTGGAAACAACCTCAGTGCCCGTCAACAAACGAATGGATAGAGAAGCTGTGGTATATTCACACAATGGAATATTACACTGCATTGAAAAACAAGGAACTCATGAAATATTATTCCAAATGGATGACCCTGGAGGACATTATGCTGAGTGAAAGATCTCAGTCACAAAAGGACAAATACTGCATAGTGCCACTGCTGTAAAATGGGACTGACATAGGGGTTGGGGGGAGACTGAGAATGATGGGATAAATTATGTATACTGCATTGAAAGAGATGAGAGAGAGAACCATTTAAAAGGTACACATGGTTAGGTATTATTGTCATGACATGAGTCCAGAATGAAGGCTGCACAGTGGAGTGGACTTGCAGGGAGGGATTGCAATGAAAGAATCTTTCTTTTACTTTTCAAAGAGAAAAACAAAGTGGAGGGCAGGGGTGGGCATGGAGAAAAGTGCAACAATGAATGAATGGAAATAAAAATCTCTGTAAATTTCCATTAAAATGAATCATAATAAATAAAAAATATAGAGGCTAAAATACTTTTTGTTTTTACCAAATATTTATATTTTCATGTACAATTTACTCACCCCTTCATCCCCTGTGATGGAGCTGTGTCCCTTCAAAAAGATATGGTTGGGTGTTTGTTGGCTTTTTTTGTGTTTGGATTTTTTTTTTAAAGTTATGTTTAAGTCCTTCGGTTGTTAGGTGCCATAGAGCTGACTCATAATGACAGCTCAAAACCTTGTATTACTCTGTACCATCATCACTATTTCCAACAAGCTCAAGTCCATTGTGACAGTTACAGTATTATTCCATCTGTGGAAGGTCTTCCTTTCTTGGCCTAACTCATATTTTCCAAGCTTGATGTCTTTTTTCAAGGACTCAGTCTTCTGATAAGATTCGCAAAGTATGTGAGATGAAGTTTCACTATCTATGCACTTCTAAGATAGATTTGTTTGTTCTTTTGGCATTTTATGGTGTATACTCTTTGCCAATACCACAATTCAAAGGCATCTGTTCTTCTTCAGTCTTTCAACTTTGACATGCATATGAAACAATTGGAAATAATCATAATGTGGGCCAGGTTTTTAAACTGTTATCTTTTCTTTTTGGCATTTTAAAGAGGTCCTCAACAGCAGATTTTGCCAACGTGATACATCTTTTGATTTCTTGACTGCTTCTACCATGAGTGTTCATTGTAGATACTAGTAAAATTAAATCATTGTCAACTGTAATCTTTTCTCCACCTATCATGATGGTGTATGATTTATTGCCTCTGAAAACCTACAGACGGGACGGTTCCAATTCCACAGCAAACAACAACAATGGTGCCAGGTCAGGCAAATTTGGTTCTCTTATATATAAGACTGCCAGGATTTAGCGCCAACTTTATGGAATCTAACGACAGCAAAGACCTTGGGAATTAGGAGGCTCAGATGATAATGGAGAACAGAGAAAAGGGAAATCTTCGCTCTCCTGGCAGCTTAAATATGTGCTAGGCTTCTCCATAGGAACTTAAATTTGTTATAAATGTTGACTGCTCTCAGTGCTAATTATTTCTCACTCATCGTTTAGTTTATTACTTTTCAATTTCAGCCTGTCTCTGTGTGTGAAGCAAGTTGGGAGCACCCACGAAGGTGCTGATGCTTTACTCTCATCAAACTTAATTGAGATATTTTTCAATGCCTCCTCCCCAGTCCTGACCCCATGGGACCAAAATAATTTCTTTTTCACACAAAGGTGCTTTTTCTCAACCGATTAATTATTAACTAGATTGACAATGATATATATATATTTACACGTAAGGAGAATTTTATCATCTTCATGTATTGTCTTTTTCATCATTAATATAATGTGTTCGGCACCAAATCTTCATTTTTCTCTCTCCTCAAGTAACATTTTCTGGTGGTTAGGGCTTAATTACTTTGGTGAAAGCAATCTTGGCATTATGTACTTGGAAAACTTTGATATTTATTAGCTCCCAAACTGGTTTTGCTTTCCAACTGCTTTTAAAATTGGCACTTCATGAAATATCATTCGATTTTCAGATGTCTAGAGGGTAGAAAAGTCTAAAAAAGTATTGGAAGAACCAGATAGTAGTGAAACTAGTTAAAAAGTGAGAGGAGATGATATAGCTTTCTCCTCTCCTTACTTAGGAGCTATTTCATTAGTCAGCAGTTACATTTATGACAAGTGCAAAAAATCTGACTTTTTTTTCCACATTAAAAACATATGTGTGACAGTAATAAACACTGAATGTGCTTGCTGTGGTGGTTCACAGGGGT
Source organism: Elephantulus edwardii (assembly GCF_000299155.1). NCBI lineage: Eukaryota > Metazoa > Chordata > Mammalia > Macroscelidea > Macroscelididae > Elephantulus > Elephantulus edwardii. Next base: position 7,978,204 of record NW_006399865.1, on the reverse strand, counting down.
TTGGAAATCCTCTGATGATGTAACTTAGCAGTTGTGTAATAACTTCCATTTTGTGATCTGACATGCTCATCTTCCATTGTCTCATAACATTAATTTTTGCATAGTGACCTAGTTTTTGGACTCTAACAATATATGTAGGTGAGGAGAAGGTGTTTTTGTTGTTATGTGCTATTGAATAGATTTAAGGCGTAGTAGTGCTATGTGTCCGTAATAGCTTGCCTCCGGAAACCCTATGAACCTGGAGAGAGGATGAAAGGCACTCAAGCGTCGAGGACTCTCCTTCATAGGGTCACTATGAGTCGCCTGCGACTCGACAGCACTTAACAAGTCCTATGTGACAGAGAAGGACTGGTTACAGGGTTTAAACAAACAAAAAAAGCACTCAACTTCCCTTGACTCTATTCCAGTTCTTAGTGCTCTTTCATCACATGTTCTAGGCTGTAAATCTTAATGGGAGGAGACTACTCATCTTTCTCCCTCAGAGCTGTTGGTGGATTCAAACCATCAATGGCTCGGCCTTCTTGATAGCAGTGCTGCACTACCAGAGCTCTATTTATAGGGTTTACTGAGCTATAAATCTTTATGGAAGCAGTTTGGCAGCTTTTTTTCCCCCTGTGGAGCCTTTGGTGGGTTCAAACTACTGTCTAAAAGGTTAGCAGCACAGTGTTTAATCTTATTTGTGGGTAATTTGTGATCCTCAGCTACAGCCTCTGCTCTTAGAAAGTAAAAGAATTTTCAAAAGGAGAGGTGATGCCAAGAAAACAATCTCTGGTGTTAACCCCAAGATGAATCCATACAACTAATAACGAAGTCTTTCTCTGTGGGCAAGTATCAGCAAGGGTCCGATCAGGAAACAAAAATTACAGCAGTACTATTAACACTGAGATTTCAAAGTAAATGATTGTTAACCATGTATACAGTGTTAACTAAGTCACTGAAACAGTTTAAAAGAGAAAGCACCAAAGTGCCAGAGCCAGCAAGTGCAGGAAGAAGTTGTAATCACTAGGGAACAAAAGACAGAGGTCTGGATTATGAAATTATATACATTTAGAAGAGCAAGAGCTCATGGAATAAAAAGTAAGAAAGAGACAGTACTTGGTGGGTGCCAGTGTGTTGGGATAATGGCTCTGCATGAGTTGGAAAAAACAGAAAAAGTGCTACAGGAGGGAATTGTCACTTTCAGGATAAAGAAGTCAAACTGGAAAGATGACTATAGGAATGTAACAGGAACAGCATAGACAGTAGATCATTCATTCATTCTCACTACCTTTCAGTCACTTCTCAGTTATGGTGGCTCTAGCAGGTTTCCAAGGCTGCAAATTGCATGAGAGGAAATTGCCCACCCTCTTCCACAGAGCTCCTTGTGTATTTGAACCCCCAGAGAAGCACACCCTTTGATTTAGCAGAGCAACTCTTTATGGGCTATGCCACCAAAGGTCCCTAGAAAGCAAATCTCTCTCCTTTCTCGTGCCTTGCAGGCAGACTACAGTATCCTAAGTGACAGAGACATAGGAGACCCCGCTAAAGCATATATGTGTTCTGCAGAGTCCCAGTTGAGTATGATAGGGCAGATTTGGAACTGGGAAGTTGAAGTGCTGCCATTCAGAAGCCACTCACTCTGATGGCAATGCTAACTGATGGCATGCCATCCAAAGGTCCTCAAAGATTTGCCTGAGCCCAAACCTATACTCTTGGTAAGTGGTTAGAATAGAAATGAGCTTTCCGTACTTAATGCATAGCATCAGAATTGTATATGCTCTTTAACAAATTTAATAAGCATTGGACTGGTGCTGGTGTTTTTAATAAGCCACAGCAACTGGTATTAGGACATGGGTAAAGAATCCTAACATGTCAGAGATTTGGATTCCTGATAGCTCCTTCACATCAAAACCCCAGAAGAATTTAATAAATAACTTACAATAGAAAAATAATTTTAAAAAAAGAATAACAACAACCTAGCTAAACAAAAACTATGATAAAAGTATCAAAGCAACTGTGACAGCTCTCAGCATTATTCTGGAGTTTTTAACCAGTGCATTTGGAAAAGAAAAGTAAAGAAGATGCATGGATATCAGAAATTGTCACAATTTCTAGTTTATATCATCATCTATGTAGAAAACCCAGTTGTTGTTATGCGCCGTCGAGTCACTTGCGACTCATAATGACCCTACGTACAACAGCCCTAAACTCTGCTCTGTCCTGTGCCAAGCGCACCGTCCCCGACACACCCATCCCAATTACTCCAGTCACTGAATCAATCCACCTCATAGGGCGCCTTCCCCTTCTGCGCTATCCCTCCACCCTACCAAGCATGATGTCCCTCTCCAAGGACTTGTCCCTCCTTGCAACATGTCCAAAGTATGCCAGACGGAACCTTAGAATCCTTGCCTTCAAGGAGCAGCCCGGTTTGGCCCTTTCCAGGATGAATCTGTTTGTTTTCCTTGCAGACCATGGTACCCTCAATAGTCTTCTTCAGCACCACAGCTCAAAGGCATCAATTCTCCTTCTATAGTCATTGTCCTTAGTCATTGTCCAACTCTCTGATGCATAATAAGTGATAGCAAAGACCATGGCCTGTATCAGGCGCACCTTAGTCTCCAAAGAGACACCATTGCTCTTCAGTACTTTGGAGAGGTCCCTAACAGCAGACTTTCCCATCGCAATACGTCTTCTAATTTCCTGGCTGCTGGTGCTGAGAGTGTTGACTGTGGAGCCAAGCAAACTGAAGCTGTGAACAATCTCAATCTCTTCACCATCCATCCTGATTAAGTCAACTCAAACCCTAGCTTGGTGGCCTAGTGATAAGAAGCTGCACTAGAATCCCAAAGGCACAGTTCAAATCAACCAGCTTCACTGAAAGAGAAGAATGGGCATTCTCCTCCTGTGTGACAAACTGCGTCTGGAAATCCACAGGAGGGTTAGCTCCAACTTGACTATACACACAACAACAATAGAACATTAGCATTCAGTAAATTAGCCAAATGTAAGTTCTCAAAAAAAAACTCTCCCAGGGAGAACAGTATATAAAAATTAATTATTTTCTGCCAAACTAACCACAATCAATTAGAAAATGTGATTATGAAACAAAACACTCAAAAATGAGTAGGAGAAATTTTAAAGAATTTACTCACAACATTATTGGAAACTTTGAAGACTATAGAGCATGAAGTACATTCTTCAGGAGAATTCTCTGCAGTCCCTAAAAATAATTTAGTGCTTGGGAAAATGGTCACAAGGGAGGCTCTGTGTCTGACCTCCTATAATTTCCATGGGTGGGTGGTGGGGAGGAGAACAAAATCATCAGATTCAACAACCCAAAGCCAAGCTAATTTTGTGACCTTGGACATACCTCTAATCCCCAACCCTTTTACCAATTTGATACCAACTATACCTCCCTCAGCATACTCACTTCGAGGCTGGGTTCAATAATTTGTTGCAGTAGCCATACAGACCTCAAGTATTACTCATAATTATGAGGTCTATAAGAGAAGTAAAAGGTTACAATGCAGGATCATGAATGCTCAGGATACAAGTGCTTGATCAAGGCAGTCTCTTCCCAGCTCTGCTTGTGTCTAGAGGCAGGCTTCTATCAAGCCTTCTGTCTTGCTTAGGCAAATTTTTAAAAACTTTTAACTCAGGGTCACCCATTTTGTATCTCAGTCACAAAAAGACAAATACGGCATAATGCCACTGTTATAAAACAGGACTGACATGGGGGCTGGGTAAAAACTAAGAAAAGAAGGGATAAATAATCTGCATGGATTGAAACAGATGAGGGAGAAAACGGTATAAAATTAATATATAATTAGGTGTTATTGGCATGACAAGAGTCCAGAATAAGAGCAGCATAGAAAAGTAGTCTGAAGAGGGGGGCTGTATTACAATGAGAAAACTTTTTTCCAAAAGGAAAAAGTTATCTGGGTTGAGGGACAGGGAGGAAAATGTGCAACAATGAACGACTGGAATCCCAAGTTCTTTTTAAACTTTCACTAAAATCTCAATTAAAAAAAAACAACAACAAACCTCTTAACAAACCTTCACCCAAAGGCACTTGGCTAAACAAAAACTTTGATTGGTGAATTTAGCTCCTCTGGAAATGCCCGACGACATTCTCCACATTGCCAGGAAGCCTTCTGCACGATGGCACTCAGCTTTCTGACTCCATCCACGACGGCACTCAGCTTTCTGACTCCATGGGTCAGTAGGCCTACTGTTCACTCTACAGTCTCTTGGTTCTGCTACTTTAGCTGCCCTTATTTGCCCACCATTTCTCAAGTGTTAAACCTTTCTCCTTATATCTGGCTGGGGGAGGGGGTCTTCCTCTCTTTTGGTGACCTTTCACCTTTCCAAGCATGATATCCCTTTCCAAGAAAGAGCCTCTGCAAGCAACGTTTCCAAAATTTGAGAGATGAAGTTGTGCCATCCTTACCTCCAAGGAGCATTCTGGGTGCACTTTTTCCAAGACATCTTTTAGCAGTCTATGGGATATTGAGTGTTCTTCTCCAGCACTACAATTCACAGGAATCAGTTCTTCTGTCATCCTTATTCATTGCCCAGCTCTTAGACACACAGCAAGTGATTGAATAGACCATCACTTGAATCAGGTGCACCTTAGTCTTTAAACAGATATCATTACTTCTCAATATTTTGGAACGATCCTTGGCAGTAGACATTCCCAATGTAATCCATCTCCTGTTATCCTGATAGCTGATTCTAAGGGATCCTGATTGGGATCCTGCTTGTAGATCGAAGTAAGATGAAATCATTGACAATTTCAATGATTCATTAAGATATGACTACCATTTATTGAGAAGGCATAAGTTGAAATAGCTACTTTTGAAGATTGATTCTGTAACAATTTTGTCCCTAATGTTGAACATTACTGCTTGGTCAAGAAAATTTATTTCAGGATTTTTCTAGTGTTTGACAGTGCACCTAGACATCCAAACACTTTAGATGAGCTTCACTCCAATATAAAGGGTGTATTATTTACACGCCCCTGCAACACTACATCAATACATCAGTTAATGAATCAGGATTGTTATTCATGAGAGACCTCCCACAAGCAGTCAGGATTGCCAAAGATGATGTGGTGAGCTCAGGGTGTCTGGAGGAATTATAACATCTCGGATACCACCAAAACTATTGCTGATTCTTGGGGTGAAGTGAAGCAATCAATTATGAAAGGGGTGGGGAACAAATCATGTCCTGATTCGCCTGTGTTTATTCAGAGGTTTACAGTTGACAACATCATAGAAGCCAGGCAAGCAGAAGTTGATATCGGTAGAAGCCTCTCATGTGGAAGAACTAACAAAGAGTTTATGAAACCAAAGCCACAGTTGAAGGCAATTGAGGAAGAAGATTGAGACTCAAAATTCCAGAAAAAGGTTTTGATAAACTAGTTTGCAGAAGCCTTTCATCTCATTAAAGCAGAAGTGGCAAAGTTAGAAGAACAGGATCGTACTAGAGAGAGCCTCACTAAAGTACACTGTACAGTTAGCAGGGCCTCAGCAGCTACAGGGCTCTTTCTGGTGAGAAAAAGGAAAGTTCTACAAATCTACTCGAAGAAATTGACTCCAGTGGTTCTCACCCTCCCCCCAGTAACAGAATCAAACCCCAACTGTCTGGCACCAGAGCCCTCCTCTCTAATACCAGGCCCATCATCTTCAACTATAACCATCTTTTTTTTTTTTTAAACTGTAACCACCTTCTCTTGCACCCTCCAGTGACTAAAGTAATCATAACATCACCTTCTGAATGTCTTATTTGGTATGCAAGACATTGACAGAACAAGGGTAAGTGTTATGTTAACCTTTAATCATTATTTTTTCCCCTCCTGTTGATTTTAACTCAGTTCTGATTCAATGGTACAAAACAACAAGAAGCAGCTCTTTTAAGATCTGTTCCTTTAATATTTTTTCATGGTACTATATACCTACACATATATACATACAGATTCTCTCTCTCTTTAATACAGTATCAATCACAATTTCTTTTATTATCAATGAATTTTATTAATGTGCTACTTGATATGCTGATAAGTCACCAGGACTCCTTAAGAAATAAAAAACCCCTGACATATTTTGCTATTATAATTGAAGTTTACAAGGTGTATCCTAAAATAATACCCATTTATTACGTTGTTAAATAAGTTGAAAGTGGTTAGCTATCATGAAATCAACAGTGTGTATGAGTAATCTAGTACTTTGTCATAAGCTAATGAAAAATTGTTGTTGTTACTGAGTGCGACAGAGTCGTAGGAGACTCATAGTGACCCTATGAAAGAATGTCCTCAATACTTGTGTGACTTTCATCCTCTCTCCAGGTTCATAGGGTTTCTGAAGGCAAGCTGTTATGGAAGTGGGTGCCACTCCTGCTTCCAAAATGAAAGAGAGAGAATATAAATCAAATGTTGATATTTTCCCCCTAGTAATGTCATGGTGCATGTATATGCAAAAGTTTAGTTTGTTGTTGTCGTTGTTATGTGCCATCAAGTCTTTTGCGACTCATAATGACCCTATGTACAAGAGCTCTAAACACTGTTCTTCCATGTGCCAACCTAGCCATCTCAAATGCACTTATTCCCACTGCTCCAGTCACAGAATCGATCCATCTCATTGAAGGTCTTCCTCTCCTTCGCCGCCCCTCCACTCTGCCAAACATGATGTCCCTCTCCAAGGACCAGTCCCTCCTTGCAACATGCCCAAAGTATGTCAGATGAATCTTCAGAATCCTTGACTCCAAGGAGCATTCTGGCTTCACCTTCTCCAGGACAAACCTGTTTGTTCTCCTAGCAGTCCATGGTATATTCAATACTCTTCTCCAGCACCACAGCTCAAAGGCATCAATTCCCTTTGTATCAACCCTATTCACTGTCCAACTCTGATGATAGCACGTAATTGTGAAGACTATAGCCCGGATTAGGCGCACCTTAGTCTCCAGCCTGATGTCGTTGCTCTTCAGTACTCTTGAGAGGTCCCTCATAGCCAGCTTTCCCAATGCAGTTCATCTCTTGATTTCCTGGCCGCTGTTACCAAGAGTGTTGATTGTGGAACCAAGAAAAAAAAAACCACAAAACTAAAAACTGTAAATGATCTCAATCTCTTCACTATCCATACTGATGCTGCCAATTGCTTGGCTCTCACACACAGTGGGCAATTTCAAAGACACTCCTTTCACAGAAGAAATGCTGCTGGTCAGTAAGCACATAAAAAGATGGCCAACATGAACAGCTATTAACTCATTGCCATTGAGTTGGAAACTACTCATAGCTGACCCTCTGGTTTCAGAGATTGTCAAGTGCACAAGGGGAGGGAGACTGCCTATCTCTCTTCTGAGAAGCTACTGATTATAAAATTTTCATTATGAAAATGAAAAATAACAGTGTTTCAAGAGTGAAGAGAAGCACTCATCCACTTCTAGTGGGAATATGGCACAGGATAGAACAGAGTTCAGGTCTGTTGTTTATGTGGTCGCTATGAGTTGTACTCGATTTGATGGCTTCAAACAACAATAATAATAACAGTGCCAAGTACCTTTGCTCCATGACCAGGTGCGATCATGAATGGCTCTTTTTTTTTTTTAACTTAACAACAGGCCTCTTCTAAATCTAGCCTGCACATCTGACAGTTCTCTGTTGACATATTATTCCAAACGTTTTTGAATAATTTTCAGCAGCATCTTGCTTGCATGTGATATTAATGATATTGTTCGATAATTTCCGCACTCTGTTGGATCACTTTTCTTTGGAATGGGAACAGATATAGATCTTTTCCAGTCAGTTGGCCAGGTGGCTGTCCTTCAGATTTCTTGGCACAACTTAGCACATCCAAGGCAGCGTCTGCTTGTTAAAATAAATCAATTGGAAAAAATAAATAAATAAATCAATTGGTATGCTGTCAACTCCTGGAGCCTTGTTTTTTTGCCAATTCCTTCATAGAAACTTGAACTTCCTCTTTCATCACCATAGGCTCTTGCTCATATGTTATTTCATAAAATATCTCCATGTCAGCCAATTCCTTCTGATAGTCACTCTGTGTACTCCTTCCATCTTCTTTTGATACTTCCTGGATCATTAAACATTCTACCCAAACTATCTTTAAGTATTGCCACCCTTGGCTTGAATTTGTTTTTCTACTCCTTCAGCTTAAGAAACGCTGAGCGAGTTCGGCCCTTTTGATTTTCTGACTCCAGCTCTCTGCACATTTCATTATAGTATCTTGCTTTGTCATCTCGGGCTGCCTTTTGAAATTTTCTGTTTAGCTCTTTGATTTCTTGGTTTCTTCCTTTAGCTTTGGCTTCTCGGCTCTCTAATGAAATATTTGGAGTCTCATCTGTCATCCATCTTGGTCTTTTCTTCTTCTTCTTCAGCCTTTGTGATGATCTTTTGCATTCTTCATGGAAGATTTTCTTGATATCCTCTCAGAGCTCATTTGGTCTATGCTCATTGGTGCTCAAGGCCTCAAACCTGTTCCTGAGATGGTTTTGAAATTTGATTGGGACAGGCTTAAGGTCAAATTTTGGTTCTCGTGGACTTGATTTAATTTTCCTCAACTTCAGCTTGAACTTGCATATGAGTAGTTAGTGGTCTGTCTCACAATCAGCACCCGGCCTGGTTTTCACTGCTGATATTGAGTTTCTCCAGCGAGTCTTTCCACAAATGTAATTGATTTGATTCCTATGCATACCATCAGGCGAAATCAATGTGTGTAGCCTGTGTTTATGTTTCTTATAAAAGGTATTTGCAATGAGTAAATCAAGAAGATGGTCCATCAGGGATGTATTCTGTCTCCATACCTTTTCAATCTGTATGCAGAACAGATCATCCGAGATGCTGGGCTGTACGAGGAGGAATGAGGCATCAGGATTGGTGAAAGAATCATCAGCAACCTGCGTTATGTGGATGACACAACTCTGTTTGCTGGCATTGAGGAGGACCTGAAGTGCTTGCTGCAGAAAGTCAAGGACTGCAGCCTTCAATATGAATTGAAGCTCAACATTAAGAAAACAAAGATTCTCACCACTGGGCCAATTGGTAGCATCAGTATGGATTGTGAAGAGATTGAGATAGTTAACAGTTTTAGTTTACTTGGTTCCACAGTCAACACTCTTGGTAACAACAGCCAGGAAATCAGGAGATGAATTGCATTGTGAAAGTCAGCTGTGAGGGACCTGTCAATAGTACTGAAGAGCAATGATGTCAGGCTGGAGACTAAGGTGCACCTGATCCAAGCTGTAGTCTTTGCAATTACGTGCTATGCTTCAGAGTTGGATAGTGAATAGGGATGATAGAAAGAGAAATGATGCCTTTGAACTGTGGTGCTGGAAAAGTGTTGAATATACCATGGACTACTAGGAGAACAAACAGGTTTGTCCTGGAGAGGGTGAAGCCAGAATGTGCCCTGGAGTCAAGGATTCTGAAGTTTCATCTGACATACTTTGGGATGTTGCAATGAGGGACTGGTCCTTGGAGAGGGACATCATATTTGGGAGAGTGGAGGGATGGCGCAGGAGAGGAAGTCCCTCGATGAGATGGATCGATTCTGTGAGTGGAGTGGTGGGAATGAGTGTGTTTGAGACGGCAAGGTTGGCATAGTATAGAATGGCATTTAGGGCTGTTGTACTTAGGGCTGCTTTGATTCAAAAGCGACTCGATGGCACGTAACAATGACAACAACAACAACAGGCCTGTTTTCAAAAGCTATAAGAGTAAATACACAATGGATAAATATTATGCAGATTGTAAAACCCCCAAAACCCTGTTTTGGTCTTGCTACTAAGCAAATGGCCTGAAACAGTATAAAATTGATTAAACACTTCTGTGATAAAAGGAATACTAGCACTAACGATGATGACAAAGATTTAAGTAATGGCCCACCATGTTGTTGTTATGTGCCATCGAGTTCCTTGCGACTCATAGCGACCCTGTGTACAAGAGCTCTAAATGCTGTTCTATCCTATGCCACCCTAGCCATCTCAAACACACTTATTCCCATCGCTCCAGTCACAGAATCAATCCATCCCATCAATGGTCTTCCTCTCCTAAAAATCAAGTTGACCACCAATTTGTCATTGAAACAACTGAATAAAGTTTCCTCAACAAAATGTATATCTCAGCAAAGGTATTCCATATATTCGGTTAATGTTCAATCACATATCTTCAGCGATTAAATTTGTATGTCTAATTTTGTTTTATAATAATATCAACCCATACATTTAAGATATTTATTTCTACCATGTTCATATAAATGTTCCCAGAAAAAATTAGATATAAAGTCAACATTAGGGATATCCCTGATAACTTTTCTTCTATGGGTGTCAGTGTTTTAAATGTTTATATAATGTTACATTTGAGATCTGGAACATGTTAAAAATATGTCATTAAGGGGAGGGAAAGTCAGATGACAAATACGGTGTTATATAGTCCCATATGTATAAAAAACAAAGGCATGCTTGTATAGGCATATAAAAATCTAGACAAAAATAAAGAAAGAAGCTTTAAAAACAATTAATTTTTATGTTGTGTAACTTGAGAATAGTGGATGGAGACTTTTAGTACCAAACTTGTACCTTCCCAGAATATCGAGGTCCTGCCCTGATATATCCAAACAGTGCCGCCGAGAGAAGGGACGAGGATTAAATAAAGACACAGAGAGATCACGAATCCCTCCTTTTATCATCTCTAAAAAGGCTTATATAGGTTTTCGAAAAACACACCTGCAGGGGTGATCACATTATCTCATTTAGGTTTCCATTCAAGATGGTTCTAGCCAAGGTGGAATCAGTTCTGCTGGTGTTACAAACATAGTGCTACTAATCTTGCCTTGCAAATTAGCCAGGCCTCTGACACCAGAACATTAGATATTTCGTGCTTTGGGTGTGTATTGTTGTTTTGGTTCTGTGTTGTTGAGTCATTTGCGACTCAGCGCAAACCTATATACAATAGCCCTAAACCCTGCTCTATCCCTTGCCAATATTATTGACTCTGATACGCCTATCCCCATTAACCCAGTGAAAGAATCAGTCCATTTCACAGAGAATCTTCCTCTCCTGCACTGTCCCTCCACCCTCCCAAGCATGATGTCCCTCTCCAAGGACTAATCCCACCTTGCAACATGTGCAAAGTATGCCAGACGAAGATTCAGAATCCTTGCCTCCAAGGAGCAGCCTGGCTTCACCCTCTCCAGGATGAACTTCTTTTTTCTTTTGGCAGTCCATGGTATATTCAGTACTCTTCTCCAGCACCACAGTTCAAAAGCATCAACTCTCCTTCTATCATCCCTAGTCATTGTCCAGCTCTTTGATGCATCGGAAGTGACTGAAAAGACTGTGGCCTGTATCAGGCGAACCTTAGTCTCCAGACTGATGTTGTAGCTCCTCATACATTGGAGAGGTCTCTGACAGCAGACATTTCCAGTGCAATTCATCTTTTAATTTCCTGGCTGCTGGTACCAAGGGTGTTGATTGTAGAGCCAAGCAAACTGAAGCTGTCAACAATCTCAACCTCTTCATCATCTATCATGATGCTGCCAATCAGTCCAGGGGTGGGAATCTTTGTTTTCTTGATGTTGAGCTTAAATCCATATTAAAGGCTGCAGTCCTTGACGTTCTACAGCAAGTGCTTCGGGTCCTCCTTAGTTTCAGCAAGCAGGGTTGTGTCATCTGCATAACACAGATTGTTGATGAATCTACCTCCAATCCTGATGCCACACTTCTCCTCATAGAGCCTAGCCTCTTGGATAATCTTTTCCGCATATAGATTGAAAAGTTATGGAGGTAGGGCACATCCTTGACACACACCCTTCCCAATTTTGAACCATGCAGTGTTTCCTTGCTCTGTTCTGATGACTGCCTCCTGGTCCAAGTATAAGTTTCGCATAAGCATGATTACGTGTTCTGGGATTCCCATTCTTCTCAGAGTAAGCCACAGTTTGTTGTTATCCACACAGTCAAATGCCTTTGCATAAGTCAATGAAATATAGATAAACATTCCTCTTGTACTCTTTGCATTCAGCCAAGATCCATCTGACATTAACTATAATATTCCTAGTGCCACGACCTCTTCTAAATTCAAGCAGTTCCAGTCATTTTTTTGATAATCTTAAGCAGAATCTTGCATGAATGTGTCCACCAGTTCCTTTTGGTGTATATTACTTTCACAATATAAAAAGACATTTTCATTTGAAAACAAAGCAGCATAAATAGGGATACCACTGCCAGGCCACTGGTGGGTAAAGATTAAAAGAATGATAGTATCTAAGGGTGTTCAAAATGTAGAAAAGTTAACACTCTCCTACCTTGTTGTTGAGGTTTAATTATTCATTTCTTGTGAAACTAAAAGAAGTAATAAAGGGAATAAGGAAAAGAAAGTTAATAATGGCAAAAACCTTACATCATATTGTTATTTTAATTATCATTCTTTCTCTGCATTAAAAAAAAAAAATAGGCAATACCCAGGGCTGCTGCTGTTGTTGCTAGGTACCTTTGAATGGTTTCTGACTCATAGCAACCCTATATTCAACACATCAAAGCCTTGTCTAATCCTGCGTTATCTTCATGATCTCCACTGTGATCAAATAAATTGTTACAGTCACTATGGAAATTTATTGTTGAGGCTCTTCTCTCCTTCACTGCTTTTCTAAGCATAACACCATTCTCTAGGGGCTTGCCCCTTCAGATATTGTTGTTGTTAGGTGCCGTTGAGTTGTAGATGACTCATAGCGACCCTGTGAACGAAAGGCCTGAGCACTGTTCATAGAGTTTTTGGAGGCAAGCCATTTTGGAAGTGGATGCCACTCCTGCTTCCAAGCTTGTTTTAATCAGGAAACTCCACCAAAAACTGTCCAACGTGGGTTACCATTATCACATTTGACACATCAGTATCACAGTGTTTAGGTTAACAGCAACCATGAGTTTACCTCTGTACAGCAATGCCCAGACCAGTTCTATACCACCTAGAAGAATGTTTGACTGAAAAACAATTTGAACCAGGCCTGAGGGCCACGGATTAAAATCAACCACCTTGGGCTTGGTAGCATAACCTTCTGTCCACTAGCCCAACGTAGCTCACTCTGTGTTGTCATTGTTAGGTGTCGTTGAGTTGTAGACGGCTCAGAGCGACCCTGTGAATGAAAGGCCTGAGCACTGTTCATAGAGTTTTTGATGCAAGCCATTTTGGAAGTGGATGCCACTCCTGCTTCCACTTGTTTTAATCAGGAAGTCACAGAAACGCTGGGTGGAGTCAATCAGACAGGACATGGCTGCCTTCTTCTCCCCTCTCCTTTTGGGGCTTTAAGCCACTGCCTGCCTTAAACCCTAGGCCAAGCCTCAAGGACCTCTCTCCTGGGGGGAAGAGCTGTCCTGCACGTCAAACCAAGCCTGAAAAAGCACATGACCCCAAAAACTTGCGATTCATTGCACATGCAGACCACCGCGCTCAGGCAGCAAGAAGTCACAGAAACCCTGGGTGACATCATTCAGAAAGGACATGGCTGCCTTCTTCTCCCCTCTCCTTTTGAGGCTTTAAGTCACCACCTGCCTTCAGATAGCATGCCCACCTTATGTGAGATGAAGACTCACCACCTATGTCTCTAAAGAGCACTCTGGAAGCACTTCTTCTAAGACAGTTTTCTTTGTTTTTTATTCAGTCCATAGTATATTCAATACTCTTTGCCAACATCATAATTTAAAGGCACCAATTCTTCTTTGGTATCCTTTATTCACTGTGTCCGGGTTAGAGTTGCTAAATTTAGCATAAAAATAAAGGATGCCTAGGTTTGTTTGGATTTCAGGTAAATATGAAATACTCTTTTTTCAGTTTATGTATAAATCATGAAATATTTGTGGCCTAGTTATACAGGAAAAGTATTTGTTGTTTATTAAATTCATGGAGTCCCTAGATAGTACAAATGGTTAAAAGCTGGACTGATCATGAAAAAGTCAATAGCTCAAATCCACCCAGAGGTGCCTCTAAAGCTAGGTCACAATTTTGAAAAGTGGTAAGAAATAAGGCTTCAGGAATTGATGAAGTAACAATTGAGATTTTCAGGAAACAGGTGCAGCCTTGGATATTGTCACTAGTTTATGTTTACAACAAGGAGAGATCTCTATTAGTGCCCTCTCCAAAAAAAGGTAATTCAATTGAATACAGAAATTATCAGACAATATCATTAATATCATGTGCAAGTAAAATCTTACTGAAGAGTATTAAAAGATAGCAGAAGTTCAAGGTGGATTCAGAAGAGGTCACAAAACAGCATATCACTGCTGATGTCATATGGATCTTGGCTGAAAGCAGAGAATAAAAGAAAGATGTTTACTTGGGTTTAATTCATTATACACAGGCATTTGACTGTGTGAATCATAACCAATTATGGATAACATTGAGAAGAATAGGAATTCTAGTACACCTAACTGTGCTCGTGTGAAACTTATACATAGACAGTAGCAGTTGTCCAAACAGACAAACAAGGTTTACTGCATTATTTAAAAATGTGCACTCAGGTTGTATCCTTTCTCCATATTGAGTCAATTTGTATGCTGAGTAAATAATTTGAGAGGCTAGACTATATGAAGAAGAATGTGACATCAGGATTGGAGGAATACCCATCAATAATGTATGTTATACCGCTGACATAGCTTTGCTTACAGAAAGTGAAGACTTGAAACACTTACTGAAAAAGATCAAACTTCAGTAGGGATTACATTTCAACACTCAGAAATCAGAAATCCTCACCAGTGGACAGGTAGGCATCATTATGAGAGATGGAGAAAAGACTGAAGTTGTGAATGACTTTCATTTTACTTGAAAACACAATCAACACCCATGATTAACAGCAGCCAAGAAATCAAATGACATGCTGCATTGGAAAAATCTGATGTCAAAGACCTTTCCAAAGTACTATAAAACAAGGATATCAGTTTTAAAACTAAGGTGTGCCTGGTCCAAACTTTATTTTCAGTTCCTTCTTATGAGTCCGCAAGTTGGTCAATGAATATAGAAGACCAAAGAATAATCAATGTCTTTGCATGGTTGTGTTGGAGAGGAGTGTTGAATATCCATGGACTGAAAAAAATAGCAAAACAAATCTGTCTTGAAAGAAGCACACTAAGATAATCCTTTGAGGAAAGGTTGATAAAACTCCATCTTACATATTTGGGGCATTTGGTCAGGAGGTTCAGATGTTTGGAAAAAGATATGCTGGAATAGGCAGAGGGGAGTGACAGAGATTGTAATAATGGTGCAAGATAGAACAAGGTTCAGATCTGTTCACTCGGTTGGTATGAATTGTAGTTGTCTCAGCAGCTACCACCACCACCACCACCACCACATGGAGTAATCCTATTCTGCATACACTGTATGATCATAAGTCAGAATTGACTACATAGGAACTAACACAACACTAATAGGTGGAATTCAAACCTAGCTGGTGAGCTTCTATTAATCTAGCAGCGTTTTCCCGGGTAGATACTGAATGTGTAAAGAAAGGTAAAAACTATTTACATCCCATTCCCTAAAAACAAGAGCTATCAACTGTTTTGAGAAGGAGGGCCAGTTGGTAGCCTCCATTCATCTCTTCCTTTTACCTGCCCCTAAATAGCATATAATCTCAAGTTTCCCCCATACATATCACTTTGAAGTGTAACCCACAATGCGAAGAGAAAAAAATTCCACAGAGGTAACTAAGGTTCTCTGCTGTATTAAAAAATATATATATAATAAACCAAGTATACAATATAACTATCATATTATGTGATTTTTTTGGTGTTTGTGTACAATCAAGGAAATGCCTGTTTAGCAAAAATATGAGGCACATTAAAACAAATCACCCATAAGCTGCAAAAGCAATGACTCAAAAAACCCCTAAGAACTCTACCCAAGATTATTTTTCCATGTAATTTTCTTTTAATGACTACTTAATAGGTAAAGGAAGAATTGAGGTACTAGTGCTTCTTGAAAAGTGCTCTCAAGGATTCCTTTAATAGCGGATGATTACAAATAAAACTGTAGGCAGCTTTAGCCAGCATGCAATTATAATGCTAGTAGGTAAAAATAGTTACTATAGTTACCTTTCTCCCACTGGAAAAAAATTCAGCTGCCAAGAGCCATCCTTCCTGGGGTGCTGTAACAAAGCACCTGGGCTTGATTTTATCTGATAAATTCAGGATCCTGCCAGCATCAGTGCAAATTAGCTTGAAGTTGTTAAATTACACTGTCAGTAAGGTTGATGTACCTGTAGTTGATGACCCTATACCCATTTTTTTTCCTTCTTCTTAAAAGAACAAAATCCTGGCCTAGTGGCAAGACGCTGCACTGCAATCCCAGAGGAACATGGTTCAAATCCACCAGATGTTCTGCTGGAAAAAGATCTGATTTGACAGTACACGTAAAAATTATACAATAAAAATTAAAAAAAGAACAAAATCCTTATTCTGAAGTTCCATGAGCAGTCAGTGCTAAATGGAAGGAAGATACTGAGAACATACACTTCTAACTTCCTGATACCATAAAGCCTCTATTTCTCTGGGCCAGTGACATTTCCCTTAGAGGTTATTGTTATTAGATGTGGTTAGGTCGACCACAACTTATAGCAACCCTACAGATCTTGCCTTATCCTGCCCTATACTCATGTTCTGACATGCTTGAGCCCACTGTTAAAGTCACTGTGTCTTGTTGAGGATTTTTCTCATCTTGTTGAGAGTTTTCCTCTCTTTCACTGATTTCAGCACGATGTATATTTAAAAGGATAAGCTCCTACTGACATGTCCAGAATGTATGAGATGACATTTCATCATCCTATCCTCTAAGGGGCACCCTAGCTGCACTTCTTCAAAGACAGACTTGTTTGTTGTTTTTTTTTTGTCAGTCCATGGGATCCTCAATCCTCTTCACCAAAACACAATTCAAAGGCATGGATTCCATCTTAGTCATTGTACAACTTTTAGATGCATAAGAAGCAATTGAAAGTACCGTGGCTTGGATCAGGTAGAGGACAAAAGGGGATAAGCCTCCCATATTTGATCTAAAATGCAGTTGTGGTCCTTTTTTTTTGTTGTTGTTCCATCACAATGATCTGTAAGTGATTGCAACCGGAAGATTATGGGTGAGGATCATGGGAACAGTATTCATTTGTTTCAGCTTTGGATTCCTGAGAATCAATTATTGACATGCAGGTACATATTTATTCTGCAATAGTGAAGGCACTTGACAGTGGGGTCATTCAGGGTGCAATCATTGCTTTCAGAGTGCTTTATTAATTTACTGTCTGGGCAATGACTTAACATTTTGTTGCAAATAATAATGCGATACCATTTTTGTCTGATAACCTCATTTACATGTTCATAATCAGAAAATTACCAACATTATTTAATAGGAAAAAAGCCTGCAGACTTTCTTTTTAATGTTCGCCTGATGATACTAGTGGTGGTTGGAAACAGGTGAGAAATTAAAAAAGATGTAAATACTCTAAATCCCAAGTTTAATGTGTGAATGCCTTCCTGTGTATTATGTTCAATATATGTTCAAAATACATGAATATATATTTCATGTACAAAGCTGTAAAATAAAAATAGCCCTCTTTTTCACACAGCACTCCGTCCTCTCACTGCCCCCAAGATTCTGAGCTCTGGTGACATAGGCAGCCACTGCTCCTCGACAGGCACCCCTTTCTGATCCTTCAATCCACCTGCAGCTCCGAGAGAGAAAGCAGTGCGATCTCGTGTATGATTTACAGCCTCCAGGAAACCACTGGAAAGGCCTTTCCGACTCGACCACAGTGAGTTTGAATTTGAGTCTCCTCTCAATTAGGATGGGAAAGGATGCAGCTGTGCCTGTTCCAAAGCAGAGAAGGGTGTCAGGGCAAAGGTGACCAGATTCAGGCCTGGAGATGGCGTCCCCTCCATTAGCTTCCTCTCTGGCGTGTTTTTGTGCATTCACACTAGAGCTCCTCCCTCGTAAGGCTGATAGTGTCTGCAGCCATGGCTCTGTTGACTCAAAGTCTACACCTGTCGGGCAGTCTTATCTACCACCTGCTCCACAAGAGAAAGATAGACAGTTTCCTCCTGTATGGAATACAGCCTCTAAAACCTTGCTAGAAGGTCAGCTGTGCATCAGTTCCAAGTCGAAGGTAATGAGTTTGTAAGAAGCCTCATAGCTGAAAGCCACATATACTGTTATCACTCTAGAAACCCCCAATATGCTCCCGACTTCCATTGATACACTGAAGGTTATAACTTCTTTGAAATATTCCAATTATATCTTTAAAGGTGAAACCTCACAACAGAATCCAATTTAGCAAACCCGTTTCTCAGAAGGAATCCTTGAGTACCTTCTGCTCAGTGACCAGACTGTCTCCATTTTTAAGGCCCTGTGTGTTCAGCATGGCTGCCTTCGTGAGGGCTGCTGGGTGGATAGCATGCAGAGCAGAGGCTCATGGGAAATAGGTCCAATGAGTGTAGGGCTCCAGTCAAGTATTCAATCTCCGGGATTGCCACCACCATCAAATGCTTGGGGAAATAGACAGTCTCTTCTAGTGCAATTTACAGCCTCAGAAAACCTTTTTGAGGGCCACCTAGGAGTCTCTTCTGACCCAAAGGCAAAGAGAAAATAGCAACATAGTGGAGCATATATGCTCTGGAACCTTCCACTTGACAATTAACATAGTGTTGTTAATATTGTATTGAATATTCCCTCCTCATCTCTAATTTCTACTTGGTAATTTGTTATATAACTGTATCATAATTTCTTTTACTTTTTCCTTTAGTGATAAACAGGACTCTATAAGTGCTAAGTCTTCATGAATATTCATGGATATTTCTTCGTGAGAAATTTCTAATGGGGAGTACTTGGGCTAAATAACGTGCCAATTTTCATTTGAAAAGCTTTCGGGGTTGTAGCAGGGAACAACAAGCAGGGAGTGAGCAGAATAGTAGGAACTTGCATGAGAACTATTATTAAAACAGTTAGTTTGTGAGCCACAGGAACAGCAAGCCACAGTGAGTCACCAGCTGAGTCATGGTGGGAGCTGCCAGCTGAGCTCTGGCTGGACCCACAGCTTATGGGACCCACCTGCCAGGAGCAAGCAGGACAACAGGAATTTGACTGAGTTTTCTTAAGTCCCACTGGACCCAGAGTCCTCCTGGACCCAGAGGCCTGCTAGGTGAGAGCCACTGGGCAAGAGCCAGACAGCTGGAATCTGAGTGAGGTCCCAATGTGTGCCTGCCCCGTGCCTGTGTCCACTCCATGCCCACACCCATCTCGGGCTTATTCCGCCCTGTACCCATGCTTCTATGTTCAGTTAACGACCTTGCCTTTAATCTGGAGCACCTTGATCTGACTTACCGGCAACAAGAGGCTGCTCTCACAGGCCCTGAAGTGAACTTTCCCTTGGGTCAGAAGGTCAGAGAGAAACACAGGAAGGGTAGCTACTCCAATCTCTTCTAGAGCAGTCAGTGACTTCAGATAAAGAACCTGTCATCATCTCAGGGATGAAAAACACTACCACTGCAATGCCATATGAGAAGCAGGATAACTCCCACCCTTCACAAGCACAAAGCAAGATGTCACCCCCCAAAAAGTGATACAATATCAATAGATTTCCTGAAGTCTGAAAGTCTGATGGAACTTTCTGACATAGGATTTAAAAGAACAATGATTGAATAGTTTTAATGGGTGAAAGACAAACTTGAATTATAGTACACTGCAAGCGAAAACCAGGAGGAGCTTAAAAAAATCCAAAATAATTCAGATAAAACAAATAAAGCATTAGAGATACTGGAAAAAACAATAAACTACAATTTGAATATGAGGTTCAATGTTTCAGATGATGCAAACATGATGGAGGGACGCATGAAGAGAGTTGAAGAGATGGAACACAGAACCAGTGAAAGAGAAGACAGAATTGTCACCTCTGATCTGCTAGAGCAAAAAGCAGAATGGGAAAAAAGAGGAAAAAAGAAGAAAACCTATGTTGAGGACTCTCCTTCTTAAGGTTGCTATGAGTTGCCTGTGACTTGACGGCACTTAATGACAATAACATCAACATAGAGAGTGATCAGCTGGCCCAGTGGACTGAAAGCAATGCAACCAAGCCAAAGGTGGATGACTTTTAATCCACGGCCCTCAGGACTGTCTTTCATTGTTTTTGTTCAAACATTCCTCTAGGTCATATAGCCCTAGTGTGTCCACTTGCCGTACAGCGGTAACTTGAGGTCGCTCTGAGGCTGAACACTGTGACGCTGATGTGTCAAATGCATTAATGGTTGGTTACCCATGGTGAACAGTGTTGGATGAAACTACCCCTGATTAAAACAAGCTTGGAAGCAGGAGCGGCATCCACTTCCGTAATAGCTTGCCTCTGGAAACCCTGTGAACCTGCAGAGCGGGTGAGAGACACACAAGTGTTGAGGACTCTCCTTCATAGGGTCTCTATGAGTCACCTGCGACTCGACAACACTTAACGATGATGATCAAGAGAAATAACATGTGCATAATCGGAATACAAGAAGAAGAAGAAGAAGAAGGAAAGGCAATGGGAAAAATGGAAGAATTACTAGAAGAAAACCTTCCAGGTATAATGAAGAATGAGAGAAGCTGAGTGAACTCCATATAGAATAGACCTCAAAAGAAAAACGCCAAGGCATATAATAGTCAAATTTGCCAGAACCAAAGATAAGGAGAGAATTCTGAAATCAGCGAGGGAGAAACAAAGAGTGACCTATAAGGGAGAGCAGATAAGATTGTCAATTTCTCAGCAGAAACCATGCGAGCAAGAAGACAGTGAAATGACATATATCGAACACTCAAAGAATACAACTGTCAGCCAGGAATACTGTACTCAGCAAAATTGTCCATCAGATATGAAGGAGAGATGAAGATAATCCCAGAAAAATAGAACCTAAGAGAGTTTGTAAAAACTAGACCAGTGTTGTAGGGAACACTGAGAGATATCCTTCTTACAGAGGTGCCACAGAAAGCAGGATGGACCAAAGTAAATATCAACAACATGAAAAAGAACTCAACAAAATGATAGCAGCAGAATCTTGTCTCTCAATAATCACACTGAATGTGAATCGTTTAAATGCACCACTGAGGAGAAAAAGGGTAGCAGATTGCATAAAAACCCCAAAATCCACCAATATGCTGTGTGCAAGAGACATACCTGAAAAGTGAAGATAAAGAAAGACTAAAATTAAATGGGTGGGAGAAAAATATATCGAGCAAATGGCAACCAGAAAAAAGGTAGGAGTAGCAATATTAATCTCTGATAAAATAAATTTCAAAGGAAAAACTATCACAAAAGACAAGGAATGTCACTACATAATGCTTAAATGGTCAATAGGACAACAGAACATAATAATAATAAATATCTATACACCAAATGAAAGACCTGCAAAATATAGAAAACAACATTAACAAAACTGAAAAAGGAAATAGACAACACTACTTTAGTACTTTGAGACTTCAATACACCACTTTCAAGAAAAGATAGAACTACCAGAAAGAAGCTAAAAAAAGATACTGAAGAATTAAACTACACAATAAACCAACTCAATCTCATACGTACTTATAGGTTAATGCACCCCCCAAAAGCACAGTATACCTTCCTCTCCAATGTGCATGGAATGTTCTCCAGAATAGATCACATTCTAGGTCACAAAGCAAGCATCAAGAAATTAAAAGAGATAGAAATAATACAAAGCATCTTTTTAGACCACAATGCTACAAAATTAGAAATTAATAAGAGGATATAGGAGGGGGGAAAATGATACATTTGGAAGCTAGAACACCTTGCTTGAACATGAGTGGGTACTAGAAGAAATAAAAAATGTAACAACAGAACCAACAAAAATAAAAAGGCTAACAATGGAATATTATGAAAAACTACACAAGAGCCTGTGGTGATGAAGGAGGAAGTTCAAGCTGCTCTAAAAGAATTGGAAAAAACAAGGCCCCATGAATTGATGGCATACCAATTGACATTTCAACAAACAGATGCTGCGCTGGGTGTGCTCACTAAGTTGTGCCAAGAAATTTGGAAGAAAACCACCTGGCCTACTGACTGGAAGAGATCTATATTTGTTCCCATTGCACAGAAGGGTGATCTGATAGAGTGTAGAAATTATCTAATAGTATCACTGATACCACATGCAAGCAAGATTCTGCTAAGAATTATCAAAAAATGACTGGAACAGCACATTAACAGAGAACTGCCTGAAGTGCAGGCTGAATTTAGAAGAGGCCGTGGCACTAGGGATATTATAGCTAATGTCAGGTGGATGTTGGCAGAAAGCAGAGAGTACCAGAGGAATGTCTATCTATGTTTCTTTGACTATGCAAGGGTATTTGACTGTGTGAATCACAACAAACTGTGGCTTACTCTGAGAAGAATGGGAATCCCAGAACACTTAATTGTGCTTATGCAAAGCCTATACTTGGACCAGGAGGCAGTCGTCAGAACAGAGCAAGGAACACTGCATGGTTCATTATTGGGAAGGGTGTGCATCAAGGATGTTTCCTATCTTCATATCTTTTCAATTTATATGTGAAATAGATTATCTGGGAGGCTGGGGTCTATGAGGAGAATTGTGACATCAAGATTGGAGGTAGACTCATCAACAATCTGTGTTATGCAGATTACACAACCCTGCTTGCTGAACCAGAGGAGGACATGAAATGCTTGCTGCAGAAGGTCAAGGACTGCAGCTTTCCATATGGATTGAAGCTTGATATCAAGAAAACAAAGATTCCACCACTAGGACATTGGCAGTATCATGATGGATGATGAAGAGATTGAGATTGTTGTTTGAGATTTTGTTGTTGGTTGAGATTCAGTTAACAACAGCCGGGAAATGAAAAGATGAATTGCATTGGGAAAGTCAGCTGTCAGAGACCTCTCCAAAGTACTGAAGAACAATGATGTCAGTCTGGAGGCTAAGGTGTGCTGTCGAGCGGAACCGACCCATAGCTGACCCTCGAGCGGGTTTTCTGAGGTAGTAAATTGCATGGGAGGAGATCATCCACCCTCCTCGTGCTTTTGAGTGTGTGTGTGTGTGTGTGTAGTACCACATGCTTTTGAAGATGGGTGTGGCTTTTTTTCCCCTGTAGATGGCGGCAGGGGGATTAGTTCCTTTAGGTGAACTCACATTGCCAAAACTCAGTATGCTTTAATACTCTACCATTATAGGCATGAAAGAAGAAAGGCCTTGTAATAACCTAAATACATTGTCTTTCCGGAATTCAGTAGAGTTCAGATCATTGCCAAGCAGATGTTGAGAGCACATAAGTCAGAGCACTGCCTCCTTTATCAGATAGGAAATTTTTGCTATATATTTTTTCAAAAACTGGAAAAGACAAGTTAGATTAAACAATGTGACAAAGTTGCTTCACATTATGGTGCAAAGTCCTTATCTCATCATTTATCAGTAATTAAAATTTGCTAGCAGGCAGCCAATCCGCAGACAAGATTTTGGAATAAGATAACAAAGGTTGAAATGCCTTAGAATGAGATGATAAAGATTGGAGTCCATCACCAGATAAACTTAGGAATCATATTGACTACATCTGTAGAAGGAATCATTGGAGCAGCATCATGATAGATAGACAATAGATTGCAACTGTCAACAACTTCATTTTACTTGGTACAAATAGTCAAGAGATCAGGAGACATATTGCATTGGGAAGGTCTACAGTTAGGGACCTCTCCATATTACCGAGGAGTAATGAGATCAGTTTGAGGGTTAAACTGTCTTTGATTCAGGCTATATATGGTCTTTTCAGTCATTTGTTATGCATATGAGAGCTGGACAATGAATAAGGATGAGAAGAACCGATGCCTTTGAGCTGTGGTGTTGGACAAACAGACATATCTCGGAGAAAGTACAACCACAATGATCCTTGGAGGGGAAAACAACAAAGTTTCATCTCACATTCTTTGGGCTTGTTTAATTCTTGGAGAGGGACATCATGCTTGGAAAGATGGAGGGTTGCTGAAAGATAGGAAGACTTTCAAGGAGATGGAGTGGCGCAGTGACTACTGCAGTGAGGTCAAGTATGTCAGAGTTAGTGAGGGTTGCACAGGGTAGGACAGTGTTCAGATCTGTTGTTCATAGAGGTGTCATACTTGATTCAGTGGCACTTAATGACTTCAACAACCTGTGATCTTATATGCATTTCTTACTCACCTTAAACCTCTGTTTCCTATCAACAAAATAGGAATGACTTTTAGTCCCTGAGAACCTGGGAAAAATTTGAACTCATATCTGCCTTAAACTTGTTCTGGCACAAAGTAAGTGTGAAGGCAGTGATTCTATTGATGTATGTCGTCTGGAATGTATGCCATCTGATGGACTCCAGAATGCACTCCAAGTGAGCCTTAGCTGTTTACCATGCAGCAGACGTACTACAAGCATTTCTGAAATTAGTAAATATCCATATTACCGTCCCTCAGAATAAATTACCTGTTTTGTATAGGGCACTAAGCATTACTTTGCCTCCTCATTTGAGGGAATAAACTTTAAATTAACATATGTCTTACCCTTTTCACTCTGCATTAAGACTATTTATTGTATTTATTAACATGCCTTTCTGCCCCCTAGTTGGACTATGAATTCCTCAGGGGCAAGGGCTTGGACTAATTTTCACAGTATTTCCTGCATATCTTGCTCACAGTAGACAGTCAACAAATTTGTATTGAGTGTGTGGAACGGTAGCTTCTTGACATTAAACATAGTCTTGAGACAATACAAGCCTTTATCTACTATAATTGGGCTGACCTTTCCCTATGAATAAGTAATTTCTGTGCATTGTTTCAAAATTATTTGGCTTCCATAATTTACAGTTGTTGGCATTTGACAATTAATTAGGATATGCTAATTTTTCAATATAAGCATCGTTAGATGCATGTCAAAGAAGAAAGTGGATTGGACATTTAGGAAGGGTACATGGCATATATGTATACATTTTTCACAAGGCCACTGTGTAGAATTTGCTGCTACTGGTTTGTGGTTTTGCTTTTTTTTTCAAATAGGCAGGATTTTGGAAATTTATTCCTATTTTTGCATTATTTGAAGAGAACATGAATTTTGTTTGGTAAAGAGTCATGCACTCCTCAATGAAAGATGATGAATCTCACCTACTCTATACACCTGTCTCCATTCTCTTAGCCTCTTCTGCCTCACCAGTACTTGGTCACTTGCTTAATGGGAAATCAACTATGATCATGTTTGCCTCTTCAGTCCACACTTGTCAGTCTCGCTTGCAGTGAGTGTCAAGCCTCCATTACATATATGTCAACACTTTGAAAGGTTGCAGTAACTTCAAAGTCCAGAAGGCCTCTGACCCTCCTCCCAATATGTCAGAGTTATTTGAAGGGCTCTACCCTTAAGGCATGGAGTCTGAGCAGCTAATGCTCCAAGGAATAGGACTTATTACTTAGGAAGTAATAGGGAACCCAACACATACATATTTCTCCTTTCCTCCTATTAATAGTAAACTATTCCATTCCAACTGTCAGTGAATTTCTGTCTGTATAACCAAGCCACTGGCTTCATCTTCTTGTTGAGATATGGACTACTTGATAACACCCACATTCAATTCTAGGAAAAAAAAGTCTAAAACCCACCTCACTGGACCAAAAAGAGAATATTTTTCTTTTTATTAGCATAGAGCATTACATGTTGGACAGCTAACTGAAAAGTTCATGGTTCAAATCCACCAAGCAAGAAAGATGTCTAGTCTACTCCTGTAAAGATTTACAACCTCAGAAACCCCAGATAGGGTCATCTTGATTCTGAATCGACTGCAGTGGGTTTGGAATGCCTGTAAAATGAGAGAAAGATGGGTCAATCTGCTTCTGTAAAGATTAAAGCCTTGGAAATTGTAAGAATCAGTCCTACTTTGTCTCATAAGATTGTTATGGGTCAGAATGAACTCAAAACACAACACTATGGAGCACTTCAGCTCTGTGGCATATGGTTCATTGAGGAGTAGGAATTCATTCTAGGACAACAGACAATACAGATTGAGCAAGTGAATTCTTCTGGAAGAATGTTCTTTGTTGTGTGATATCAGATCGATTCCGTTTCAATTACTCCTTGTGACAGAGTGTAGGTGCCTCATGGGGTTTTCTTAGTTGTCATCTTTAAGGAAGCAGATTGCCAAGTCTTTCTCCTGTGGAATCGCTGAGAGGGTTAGCAGCCAAGCACTTAATAGTTGTGCCACTACGGCTTCTCTCTAGAAAAATATGACCAAATAAACATAAATAGACATTCTTCTGGCGTTCTCTGTGCTCAGCCAAGATCCTTCTGACATCAGAAGGATCCCTTGTGCCGTGGCTTCTTCTAAATCTAGTCCAAGTTTCTGGAAGTTCTCTGTCAATATGCTGTTCTACCATTTTTTAATAATCTTCAGCAAGAGTTTCCTTGCATATGCTATTAATGATATTGTTCAATAATTTCTACATTCTGTTGGATCACCTTTTTTGGAAAAGGGAACAAATATGGATTTCTTCCAGTTGGTTGGCCAGGTAGCTGAATCCATATTTCTTGACACAGATTGATGAGCACATCCAGGGCTACTTCTTGTAGTTCAAACATGTTAGTTGGTACCCCATCAGTTCCTAGGGCTTCATTGGAGAGTCAGCTGTGGATCGATTCTGACTCAGTAGTATGCAATAACTCTGTGTGTGTGTGTGTGTGTGTGTAAAGCAGTTCTTTATCATCTATTTTTATATACTTGGCAAAAAGTATTTTCTTTGTTTTCTGTGTAAAACATTTCTTGATTTTTAAGTTTTTTAAATATTGGCAGCCTTATACCATAATTGTCCTTTTGTAACTGACTTGTGTTACTCTGCAAAATGTGTTCTCATTTCATCCATATTTTGTTAATTCTTGATTATTTTAGTGATGCATGATACTCTGTCATGTGAATGTACTTCTGTTTCTTTAGCCATTTGTCCTCTTATTATCCTCTGATCTGGGGTTGTTTTCAACTATTTGCTATTATAAATGGTGCTGTAGTATAAGCATGGGTATGCATACATCTGTTCATGTTATAGCCTTTATTTCTTTAGGGTGTATACCAAGTAGTGGGATTACTGGATTAAATGATACTTCTGTTGTCAACTTTCAACTTTCTAAGGAAATGCCACACTGCTTTCCATAGTGGTTGCACAATTTTACATTCAGTGGATGGGCTTTTTAATTAATTTTAAGTGAAAAATTAAGTTACTGGTGGTGCAAATGACTCATGTTTAACTACTAAGTCTGCACAAGTGTGGCCCCATGGGTCAGAATGCACTCAATGGCAAACAACAACAGCAGCAAAGTACAAAATGGAAAATTTCTAACTGGCTTGACAATTGCACACACAACAATACTACTTTCCATTTTAGGGAAAGAAAAATACAACAAATTTAGCATGTTAAGTAGATCTCTCTCCCTTAACTAGAACCACTAAGTAAGTTTTCAAGCGTTGTATTGTCTGGAGTCATGTACATTTCTCCCCCCACGCCCACCATTGAGTAGTTTTTGTAATTAAGAGGGAGAAAATTCTGTGATTTCGATCCAGCCTGTCAAAATCCTTTAATGTCACAGTGCAAAAAATCCGTATTGAAGTAAGTCCCAGAGCACTGGTCATTTTTAGCTCAGAGCTTAGATTATTTTTCAGAAAAGTAAGCCTGGGGTTGTGTTGACATAGAAGAAATGTCATTTGTGAAATCCCTGCATTAGCAACTCCTTTTGGGAAGTGCTTTATACTTGGTTTTAGGAGGTAAAAGTCTGCCTTTGCAGGGAAGTGAACATCTCTGTCATGTCATAAAGTCTCTTAACAAGAAGTGACTGGAGATGCCTTCAAGTGAAGGCTTTGAAAGAATCACTACAGAAGAAGGACACAATCAACTTAATAATGTCTTGAGATCTAATGAAGTCAAAGGTGGCAGACAAACAAAGTGGCCTCAGGTACCAAACAATAGGAATCATTGTCAATTTCTAGAGATTGATTTGTGGGCCATGAGGAAAGAATAAGCAACTCTAATGGCACAATATTTACATGCTCTCATGCTAACCTAACAGTTGCAGGTTTGAACTCATCAGCCACTCTGTGGGAGAATAGGGCTGTCAGCTTCAATAAAGAGGGTATAAGAGAAATCCTATAGGGCAGTTTCTACTCTGTCCTAGAGAGTTGCTACGGGTTAGAATCAGCTCAGTGGCAATGGGTTTGATTTTAAGGAAGACCTATCAAGTGGGAACATGGATTAAAAATTTTTTTGCCCCCAAAAACATGTTGAGCTACTATTCGCTCTATCTACAGACATGACCCCGTTTGGAAATAGGAAAGGTCCCTGGGTGTCACAAACAATTTGCACTCGAATGTAACATCAGAATTGGAGGGAGACTCAGCAACAACCTGTATTATACAACTGACACAGTTTTGCTTGCTGGAAATGAGGAGGATAAGAAGTACTTCCTGCAGAAGATCAAGGACTACAGCCTTCAGTGTGTATTGTATCTCAACATCAAGAAAGCAAAAGTCCTCACTATAGGACCAATAGTCAACATTACGATAGAGAAAAGTTTGAAGCTGTCAGTTATTTAATCTTGGTTGGATCCACAATCAACACCTTTGGTATCATCAGCCGGGAAATCAGGAAACAGACTACGTCAGGCAAGTCCACTCTAAGGGATCTCTCCACAATGGTGAAAAACAATAATACCAGTTTGAAGACTAAGGTGCCCCTAATTTAGGCTATGGTCTTCTCAGCTACCTTCTATGCATAAGAGAGCTGGACTATGAATAAGGATGACAGAAGAGGAATTGATGCCATTAAGTCGTAATGCTGGTAAGGGGTACTAAACATCCCATAGAATGCCAAAAGAACAAACATATATGTGTTTGGGAATGTGTAGCCACAGTGTTGAAGGCAAAGATTATGGAACTTCATTTTTCATACTTTGGATGGGTTTTTTCTTGAGGTTATTTCTTGGAAAAGGACATGACACTTGGAAAGATGGAGGGTCAGCAAAGGAGAGGAAGACCTTCAATGAGATGAATTGACATGATGACTTCTGAAATGGATTCTCGTGTGTCAGAGATGATGAGGATGGCACAGGATAGGACAGGGTTCAGATGTATTGTTCATAGGGTCGTTGTGAGTCATACTTAACTCAGTGACACCTAACAACAGAAACATAAACAACTCAAACTCATTTCATCAAGTCAGAATGGGTGCATAGCTGACTTTCCAGAAGGTTTTCAGAGAATATAAATTGCATGAGAAGGGATTGCCCATCTTTCTCCCTTAGAGCAGCTGGTGGATTCAAGCCATCTGCTTTTGGTTTAACTATGCAACTCTTTACCTATTAGGCCACCAGATCTCCCCACTCACCTACTAGCCTAAAAATAAGGAATTGAACCCACCCAGCGACACCTGCTGTTCAGCCTCTGTAATTTAACAATCAAGAGAATCCTATGGAGCAGTTCAACATTGTGGCACATGGGATCACTATGAGTCTCAAGAGACACAACAACAGCAATGAGGAGACATGAGGATCGACTTAGTATGTAAATCATTAATTAAGTGGAAAATTTCACAAATTCTAAATGTCTTATATCTGAACTGAAGATTAAGTAAACTGGACGTGCAATATCCTTGCTAGAGAAAGCTATTCACAGCTGCTTGACAGAAAAGCAGGACCCTGTTGTGTCTGTGCTGGCTGACTCTTGCTTGGCACCCTTTGGTGCTATTGTGCTGACAGTTTGTTTGGAGATCAAATTTTGTTACTTGGTACATTTAAGCAACAGCCTTAGACAGATGGCTTTTGCTTGTGTGTTGTACACATTACTTATTGTTTCTGATGAACAATTCTTTGCCAGCACTTATGAGGAAATAATGCTGGAGATCCTCTGCCCTAAACATTAACCCATTCTGTTAGGTAAAGAAATGGGCATTTTCTGACTCCAATAAAATTAGCAACCCATGAAAGAAAATAGAAACATCACTAAGTAACCAAGCTATGTGAGGAATAAGCCTTTTGTTTAGGGCATATGTCTCTGCCTTCCCAAACATGGTTTTCAAATTGGCATTCTCCATCTGCTAGTTCTCTCATTAATCATAATGAACTTTGACTTGTGCTCAGATTAATTGGTGAAAGAACTTTTGCTTCAGCAATCTTCACAGGTTACATGGAAGGAGTAGTTGAAATCCTGTTATTCATGTTTTCAAGCCACAATTTTATTTCAGCAAAAGGTGGGGTTATCTAACAGTTACATTTTCATTTTCACATGACTGATTTCTGCATTATATTTTGGATGTGCAAATTGACCTTGGTTCTATTGGTTTACTTAGTAACTAATTCATTAGTTCAACAAATATCTCTGGAGATCCTACTTTGCCAGGCACAATAGGATTTCGAAAGTGGCAGGCTTTATGGGAGCAAATGTCTATATCTTTCTCCCAGAGGGTGGCTGGTGGGTTTGAACTACCAGCCTTTCAGTTAGCAGCCAAATGTTATCATACTTACTGCTGCATTATATATCATTGAACAAATGAGATAATGGTCTGTCCTCAGAAAACTTGTCCTCTAGAAGGAGAGCCAGACAATAATCAAGAACACATAAGAGTAGAGTTGCACTGGTAGAAGAATAGAGCAGATAGTGATTAAGAGAAGAACTCTACTTTAGATAAGGGGGTGAGGGAGGCCTCTAGGAGGAGGTGACATTTGAACCACAACTATACTACAAGCAAGTACTGGTTTTCAACCAGGAATGCTCAGGCATTCTACGTAACATCTGGTAATATCTATTAACAGGGGTATTTTTGGTTGTCAAACTGGCAGCTAGTGGACAGCGGTTGAGGATGCTATTCAGCATCTCATGATGCCCAAGAAAGCACATAGTTATCCAGTGCAAATGTTAGTGGTGCTGAAGTTGATAAATCCAGATCTAAAGATGTATTTTCCATCTATCATGGAGACAAGCCAGATTTTAGTGAGTGTTCTAGAAAGTAGCTACTCTATAAGCCTGCTGACAGATGATGACTCAGAGGACATACCATATAACTTTCTTTCCATAGGCTATTAAGATTTACAAATTGCTGATTATCACATTATTACAACATAATTTAATCTTATCAGAAAGCTCTGGAGGTGTGTCTATGTGGCTGCTTCCATGAGTGTTGATTGTGGATCCAAGTAAAAGAAAATACCTGACGATCCCAATCCTTTATCCATTTATCACAATATTGTCTATAATTCCAGTTGTGAAAATTTGTGTTTTCTTTATGCTGAGATGTAATCCACACAGTCAGTAAGTGCTTCAAATTCTCTTGGTTTTCAGTATGCAAGGTTGTATCAGCTGGTTTTATAAACACCATTGTTGTTATGTACTGTTAAGTCAGACCCAACTTATAGCTGACCCTCCAATGGGTTTTCAGAGGCTGTAAATCACACAGAAGGAGATTGCCCACCTCTCTCCTGTGGAGCAGCTGGTGTATTCGAACCAGGTGCCTTTGGGTTGGTGCTGCAACTCCTTACAACTAAACCAGCAGAGGTCCCCTGTATTAGATATGGTAAACTTTGAA
Organism: Elephantulus edwardii; assembly: GCF_000299155.1. Classification (NCBI taxonomy): domain Eukaryota; kingdom Metazoa; phylum Chordata; class Mammalia; order Macroscelidea; family Macroscelididae; genus Elephantulus; species Elephantulus edwardii. The sequence goes on along the minus strand of NW_006399865.1, from coordinate 7,946,630 downwards.
ATAACATTAGATGGATTATTTACTGGATGTCAGTCATGTACGCAGTAGAGTCTGAGCTGAAAGCTTCTTGGTGCAAGTGATTTGCACTTGGTGGCTTGAACCCATCCAGTGACCCTCCAAGAAAGGCCTGGTGATCTACATGAGACATTTTGTTTTGTTTTGAAATTTTATTTTAATTGGCTTTCAAGACAAACACAGCCATCAGTACCCATAAATGCGCCCATGCTTTGTGTAATGAACCAGCTGGAATCCTGTTCAGTCTGTTTTGGCCTAGTATAGTGATCATGAATTTCTCCAGTCTTCAGTGAATTTTATGTGTTCTTTCCACAGATCTTTCTCACTTCTAAACAGCAGTTATGCATTTCCTTGGGAAATAGCCTTAGTAACAATTCCAATCACCTACCAATATTTTTGCTTCTGCCTTTCATTTTAATCTTCAGGTAGAAGTTCCATTTGATACAAAACACATCTACCACTTGTATAAATGTATCTGTTTTCTAAGATTTACTTTTCACCACTCATGTTCTGTGATGACAGTGCCCCAGCAACTCATGATTACTGGCCATCAACACTCCAGAAGCCATTTCCATTACAGCTGAAGTAAGCATGGGACCCACCAGGGGTTGGTTTAAAAATGCTGTTTAATCATTTATGGAATTTTCTTCCCATGGCTCGCTTGTGGTTAACATTAAAACCGTGGGTCAGTGAGAAACACTCAAAAGGCTTGAGAACTCATCATATTTATTATATAGCAACATTTACCTCTCTAGATTTTGGCAGGCTAGTTGGTAGTCAAGAAATACTGCATTCTCCAAAACTTCTGTCAGGGACCTCTTTAAAGTGCTAAAGAGTAGGAATATCAGTTTAAAAACCAAAATGCACCTGATCCAAGCCATGGCATTTTCCAGTTGTTTAATGTGAATCTGAAAATTGGACAATGAATAAAGATGCCAAAGAAGAACTGATGCCTTTGAATTGTGGTCTTGGAGAAGAGTACTGAATACCCCATGGACTGCCAAATATACAAAATTGATCTTGGAGGAAGTGCAACGAAGGTACTTCTTAGAGGCAAGGGTAGTGAAATTCCGTCTCATTTACTTTGGGCATAATCTCAGGAGGAACCAATCCTTGGAGAGATGAATCATGCTGGGAAAAGTAGAGGGTCAGAGAAAGAGAGGAAGTCCCTCAGCAAGATAGATTGACACAGTGACACTACCACAGTGGTCTCTGGCAAGTCAGATCTCTTGAGGATGGCACAGGATAGGACAAGGTTCAGATAAGTTGTTCACAGGGTTATAGTCCACTCAGTGGCACACAACAACTAGGTGGCCCAAATAGTTCTCTGCTACTAACCAAAAGGTTTGACAGTTTGAGGTCATTAGTTACTGAGAACTCTATGAAGCATAGATCTGCTCTGGCACATGTAAACTTACCATGCGTCAGAATGGATATGATGGCATCTGGTAGTGGTAGTGATATTATCAATGCTGGATCTGGCCTAGTTCTGAATCCCATCTGCCTCTGGAGCCATGGTGGAGTCAGGAAGTGTACAACAACCCAAAGAAAATTTCAGAAATAGTCACTAAAGAGAATTAGCAATGGATATGTGCCAGCACTAATGGATACATTTTCACTTTAGTAAGTCATATCATCTTGTTAAATGATGGTGGTGGTGGTGCCATTGAGTGGGTACTCACTCACAGTGACTCTGCTTATAACAGGATGACACACTACTTTGTCCTGTACTATCCTCTGCTCTGCCTAAGCTGATTATTGCAATCACTATGTCCATGTTATTGAAGGTTTCCTCTTACTCAATGACCCTCTACTTCTTAAAGTATCATGTAGTTCTCTTGGAAGTGGCTGCTCCTGATAACATGCCCAAAGTATGTAAGACAAGTTCTTTTTTGTGTGTTTTTTAAAAATTTTATTTTATTAATTTTAATGAACATTTACAGACATTTTGAATTTCCATTCATTCATTGTTACACTTTTCTCGCTGCCCAGCCCTCCCCCCCTTTGAAAAATAAAAGAAAAATTCTTTCATTGGTATACAATTCCCCCACACCCTCCCCTCCTCCCGCCCGAGTACACTCCACTATGCAACTTTAATTCTGGATTCGTGATAACCATAATACCTTATCATATATCACTTTTAAATTGTTCTCTCCCTTATCTATTTCAATGCAGTATACATAATTCAGTTAACAGATGCTGCCCTGGACGTGCTCACCAAGTTGTGCCAAGAAATCTGGAGAACGACCACTTGGTCAACTGACTGGAAGAGATCAATATTTGTTCCTATCCCAAAGAAAGGCGACCAAACCGAATGTGGAAACTACAGAACAGTTTCACTGATTTCACATGCAAGCAAGATTTTA
>NW_006399865.1:7940122-7942479 GCF_000299155.1 Elephantulus edwardii | reverse complement strand
TTATTTACCTTTATCTTATTGTAATGCTGAAGTATTTTATAAATTCTAGATATATATCCCTTATATGATATGTCATTCCCAAACACTTTTTCCCAGTCTGTGGCTTCTCTTTTTACCCTGTTGGAGAAGTTTTTGGATGTGCATAGGGATTTGATTCTTAGAAGGTCCCATTCATCTATTTTATCTTCCACTGATTGTAGATTTGTCAAGATACTTGGAAGACTGTTTATTTTGTGGATTAGGACTACTAGAGTTCTTCCAAGCTTTTCTTTAATGAAATTTATAGTCCTTCATTTTAGTCCTAGATTCATGATCCACCTTGTGTTGGTTTTTGTATATGGAGTGAGGTGTGGATCTTGCTTGAGTCTTTTGCAGATATTTTCCCAATTTTGCCAACACCATTTGTTATAAAGGCTGTCATTTCCCCACTTAATTGATTTCACCTCCTTGTTAAAAAATCAGTTGACCATAGGTAGATGGGCTGATTTTGGGGTTCTCAATTCTATTCCATTGATCTATGTGTCTGTCATTGTACCAGTACCATGCTGTCTTAACCACCACGGCAGTGTAGTAGGATTTGAAATTAGGGAGTGAGATGCCTCCTACCTTTTGTCTTTTTTAAGGAGTGCTTTGCTTATTTGGGGCTTTTTTCCATTCCAAATGAAACTGGAGATTACCTTTTCCATCTCGTTGAAGAATGGGATTGGTATTTGTATTGGGATTGCATTGAACATGTAAATTGCCTTTGGCAGTATTGCCATTTTCGCAATATTGAGTCTTCCTATCCATGAGCAAGGGATCTTCTTCCTACTTTTCCAGGTCTCTTTTTGTTTTGTAGTAATGTTTTGTATTTTTTCTTTGAGCAGATCCTTTGTCCTTCTGGTTAGATTTACTCCCAAGTATTTAATCTTGTGATTCGCTATTGTGAAGGGTATTGTTTTTCTTAGCTCAGGCTCTGTATTCTTTTTTTCACTGTAGAGAGATTCAACTGATTTTTGTATATTGATCTTGTATCCTGCTACTTTGCTGAATTGGTCAACTATATCTAATAGTTTTCTTGCTGAGTCTTTAGGATTTTCTCGGTATACTATCATATCATCTGAATAGAGAGATAATTTTGCCTCTTCTTGCCAATTTGGATACCACTTATTTCCTTCACTTGTCTTACTGCTATCACTAAGACTTACAGTGAAAGAAATTCCCCTCTAATCCTATTTTGTTGAATGTTTTAATCAGGAAAGGGTGTTGGATTTTGTCATAGGCCTTTTCTACATCAGTTGATAGGATCATGTGGTTCTTTTTCTTTGCTTTGTTAATGTAATGAATTGCATTGATTGTTTTCCTTATGTTGAACCATCCTTGCATACCTGTTATAAATCCCACTTGGTCATGGTGAATTATTTCTTTGATGTATCCTTGAGTTCTATTGGCCAGGATTTTATTCAGTATTTTTGCATCTATGTTCATAAGAGATATTGGCCTATAGTTTTCTATTTTAGTTGTGTCCTTTCCTGGTTTTGGTATCAGGGATATGTTTGCTTCATATAATGAATCTGGGAGAATTCCATCTTTCTCTATTTCCTAAAATTGTTCATGTAGAATTGGTGAGAGTTCTTCTCTGAATGTTTGATAAAATTCACTTGTAAAACCATCTGCTCCAGGGATTTTTTGGGTCAGAATTTGTTGTATTACCTTTTCAATTTCTTCTTTTGTAATGGGTCTGTTCAGATGTTCAGTTTCAGTTTGTGTTAGTTTAGGTAGGTTGTGCATTTCTAAGTATTTGTCCATTTCCTCTAGGTTTTCATATTTGTTTGAGTATAGTTTTTCATAATACTCTGATGTTAGCTTTTTTATTTTAGTTGGTTCTTTTGTGATGTTGCCTGATTAATCTCTTATTCGCATTATTTGTGTCTTCTCTTCTTTTGTGAGTTTTGCTAAAGGTTTGTCGAATTTATTGACCTTTTCAAAAAACCAACTCCTAGTTTTGTTGATAGTTTCAATTGTTTTTCAGTTTTCTATTTCTTTTATTCCTGCTCTAATTTTTATAATCTCAGGTTTTTTAGAGGGTTTTGGGTTTTTTTGCTTTTCTTTTTCAATTTGCAGAAGATGTCAGATGTCAAAAGATGTTAGAGAGTCAGTGGTCAATTTTTCTTGCCTTTTGATGTGTTTGCTTGTGGCTATAAATTGACCTCTGATTACTGATTTGGCTGTTTCCCAGAGGTTTTTGGTAAGTAGTGTTTTCATTGTCATTTGTTTCAAGAAACTTTTTAATTTCATTTTTTATTTCTTCTAGTACCCAGTCATGTTCAAGCAAGGAGTTGTTCAGCTTCCCAATGTATGTTTTTTTCTCCTTTATC
>NW_006399865.1:7932397-7939922 GCF_000299155.1 Elephantulus edwardii | reverse complement strand
GGGGTGCATTAGCCTGTAAATATCTATGAGGTCAAGTTTGTTTATTATGTGGTTTAATTCTTGAGTATCTTTATTGAGGTGTTTTTTTCCTGGTAGTTCTGTCTTTTCTTGAGGGGGGTGTATTGAAGTCTCCAAGTACTATAATAGTGTTATCTCTTTCCTTTTTCAGTTTTATTAATGTTTGCTTTCTGTATTTTGCAGGTCTTTCATTTGGTGCATAGATATTCAATATTGTTATTTTCTCTTGTTCTATTGACCCTTTCAGCATTATGCTGTGACCTTCCTTGTCCTTTGTGATGGTTTTTACATTGACATTTATTTTATCAGGATTAATATTGCTACTCCTGATTTTTTCCGATTGCTATTTGCTTGGTATATTTTCCCCACCCTTTTATTTTTAGTCTGTCTTTATCTTCATATCGATGGATTTTTGTTTTTTATCCAATCTGCTACTCTTTTTCTCTTCAGCGGTGCATTTAAACCATTCACATTCAGTGTGATTATTGAGAAGCAAGGTTTTATTGCTATCATTGTGTTGAGTTGGTGTTGTTGCTAGTTACCTTGGTCCATGATGCTTTTCTTTGGTACCACTGTAAGAAGGACATCTCTAAGTCTTTCCGGCCATGCTGGTCTTATTTTTACAAACTCTCTTAGGTTCTGTTTTTCTGGGAGTATGTTGATCTCTACTTCATATTTGATAGATAATTTTACTGGGTGCAGTATTCTTGGTTGACAGTTGTGTTCTTTGAGTGTTTGATATATGCCCTTCCACTATCTTCTTGCTTGCGTGGTTTCTTTAGAGAAATTGGCACTTAATCTTACCTGCTCTCCCCTATAGGTTACTCTTTGTTTCTCCCTTGCTTCCTTCAGGATTCTCTTCCTTATTTTTGGTTCTTGCAAATTTAACTATGATATGCCTTGACGTTTTTCTTTTGGGGTCTAGTTTATATGGTGTTCTCTCCACTTCTTGAATATATATTCTCTCATTCTTCTTTATGCCTGGGAAGTTTTCCTCTAGTAATTATTCCACAACTTTTTCAGTGCCTTTACTTGCTTCTTCCTGTTCTGGGATTCCGGTGATGTGCATGTTATTTCTCTTGATGGTGTCCCACATTATTCTTAGGTTTTCTTCTTTTTCCTTCATTTTTGAGTCTGCTTTTTGCTCTAGCAGATCAGTGGTGACAATTCTTTCTATTTCACTGGTTCTGTGTTCCATCTTTTCAAGTCTCCATCATGTTGGCAGCATGTGAAACACTGGAACTCATATTTTGGATAGTGGTTTCTTGTTTTCCCAGTGCTGCTAATGCCTCATTTGTTTTCTCTACATTGTTCTGGATTGTGTTTCTGAGCTCCTCCTGATTTTTGCTTGTAGTATCCTGTAATTCTTCAAGTTTGTCTTTCATCCATTCAAAATATTCAATCATTGTTCTTTTAAATTCTGTGTCTGAAAGTTCCATCAAACTGTCTGGCTTTAGGAAATCCATTGATACTGTGTCACCCTTTGGGGGTGACATCTTGCATTGCACTTGTGTATTGTGTGGGACAGCTTGCTTTCTTCCAGACATTGATATGTTCTTGATCTGAAGACAGTGCTCTAGAGATCAATTGGGTAGCTACCCCACTTGTGTTTTTCTCTGAACTTCTGAGTCCAGGGAAATGTCAGTAGAGAGCCTGTGAGAGCAGCCTTTTGTAAGTTAGACAGGTCAAGGTGCTTCCGATTAAAGGCAGGTTGATTAACCAGATGTGTAGGCACAGGTGTGGAGCCAAATGGGGTGGGGCATACATGGGGGTGGGGCAATCACAAGTGCAAGTCAACCACTTGGAGGACCTCACTCAGACTTCAGCTGTCTGGGTGTGCTTACAATTGGGTCCTTATTCAAATTCCAGCTATCTGTCTCCCACCCAGTGGTTTTCACTCAGCGGTCCCTGACCAGTGTCGCTTACACAGATGCCCTTGAGCGGTGGCCCCTGCCCAAGCAGGGTCCTGGGTCCAATGGGACCCAACAAGTCAACGTCAAATTCCCACCAACCCACTTGCCTCTGGCTTGTCTGCGGTGTCCACAAAAGTTCAGACAGATTACCACTGGCCCGTTTGTTCCTGGGTAGTTGGTGTGGCCCAAGAGACCTCAGCCAAATTCCCACCAGTGGCTCACCCTTGGGTACTCTCCCAGGCAACTGGGGGTGCCCAAGAAAACCCAATGAGGATCCTATCAGCCTTTCTCATGGCAGTTCCGTCCCATAGCAGCTTGATTGGTGGCCTCAGATGATGGCTGGATCCGTGGTGTGCCTTTGTGTTCTGATTCAAAATCCTACTTTCCATGACTCTTGGTAGGTCTCTGTGCTGTGTGAAGTACTCTCTATTGGCCCTGGGGCACCGCCAGGGGTGCAGGGGCATGGGACGATGGTGAGTTGGTATCCCAGGGACGTGGTGCTGTGGCAGCAGTGGGGGTATGGGGGGGTGCGGGGCTTGGGCACTGCTGAGAGTTAGGGGTTGCAGGCTGTTCGCAGATGTTAAGCTGCCAAGTCACCAGTCCTTAGCACATCAGACTGCCCATGTCACTGGAGTGCGCCGCCACATTGCTGTAAGACAAGTTCCTGTCATCTTCAGTTTTAAAGAGTGTCTGGCTGTATTTCTTCCAAAAAAGATTTGTTCACTTACCTAGAAGTCCAGGAAGATTTAATACATTTGAATTATGGTATTGGCAAAGCACGTTAAACATAATGAACCAATTTGTCTTAGAAGAAACTTGGGTTTCTTTGCGTCTTTGGAAATGATGATGACTATGAAAATTTGAAAACAGAAACCTTGCCCAGAAGGGTAGGGACACTCTATGTGCTAAGGACACCATGAAGTGTGGAGGGAGGGACTAAAAGAGGGGCTGTTGATGTTGACCTCTCACTGAATAAGGGAAACCTCATTCCCATTCTCATCTTTGCATGGGCAGGCTGACAGGTCACAAATATTGTCCGTGAGAGATTAGGATTCATCGTGGGTTCCTGAGGACTGGAGCTAGGACAGGGTTTTCTGCTGGAGATTGCTCTGCACTGCCAATCAGAGCCAAGTCCATTGGAAAATCCCATGTTCTATAGAAACTCACAGGTCAAACCCAGCAAAGCTGTTGCCAGAAATAGCAAGCCAAATAGAGATCCCCTCGAGAGTCACTGTACCAAAAAGAATTAGTTGACACTGAAAAAATTTCAGGATGTACCATATGAACAAGAGCCAGTGGTAACAAAAGAAGTTCAAGCTATGTTGATAACACTGGCAAAAAATAAGGCCCTAGGAATCTATGGGATACCAATGGACTTGCTTCAAATAAAGGTGCAGCCCTGGGCAGGCTCACCACTCTATGCCAGGAAACTTGAAGGACAGCTCCCTGGCTAAAGAAAAGTGATATAACAAAATGTGGAAATTACTGAACAATATCATTAATGTCACATACAAGCAAAATATTACTGAAGATCATCCAAAAATTGTTAAATAGTGCATTGTCAGGGAATTGCTAGAAGTTCAATCTGAGTTTAAAAGAGGCTGTGGCACCAGAGCTATCATTGCTGATTTCACATATATCCTTGGAGAAAACAGAAAATACCAGAAGAATGTATCTGTGTTATATTGACTAAGAAAAGGCATTTGACTCTGTGGATGATAGCAAACTATGGCTAAAATTGAGAAGAATGGGAATCCCAGAACACTTAATTTTGCTCATATGAAACCTATACCTAGATCAAGAAGCTGTCGTCCAAACAGAACAAACAAACTTTGTATGATTTAAAATCAGGAATGATGTGCGTCAGGGTTGTATTCTTTCTCCATACTATTCAGTCTATATGGTGAGAAAATAATTTGTGAAGTTGGACTCTATACAGAGGAATGAAACATCAGCATTGGAAGAAGACTTATCAACAAACTGCATTACACAGATGACACAACCTTGCTTGCTGAAAGTTAGGAGGATTTGAAACATTTGCTGCAAAAAATCAAGGACTACAGCTTTTAATATGGGTTATCTCTCAATATTAAGAAAACAAAGGTCTTATCACTGGACCAAAAGGCAATATCATGATAGATGGAGAAAGGATTGAAACTACCAATGATTTAATCTTGTTTGGAATGACAGTGAATACCCTTAATACAGGAAGTCAGGAAATCAGAAGACGTAGTGCATTGAGAAGTCTGCTGAAAGGAACCTTTCCAAAATACTGAAGAACAATGATGTCTGTTTAAAGACTAAAGTGCGTCTGATTCAGGCCATGGTATTTTCACTTACTTGCTATGTGTTAGAGAGCTGGACAATGAATAAGAATGACAGAAGAAGACTTGATGTCTTTGAGTTGTGGTATTGACGAAGAATAATGAATATCCTATGGACTGCCAAAAGAACGAACAAATATGTCTTATGAAAAGGACAGCCAGAGTGTTCCTTGGAGATAAGGATGGCAAAGTTTTATCTCTCATGTTTTAGACAGGTTGCTAGCAGAGGCTGTTCTTTGGAAAGAGCTATCATGCTTGAAAAGGTGGAGGGTCAGTGAAAAAGAGGAAGATCTCTAACAAGATGGCTTGACATAATGTGAGTGCAGCAATGAGCTCAAGTGTATCAAAGACAATGGCACCTAACAACAACAGCAGCTCTGGGGGCCTAGTGATAAGGAGTTGCACTGTCATCCCATAGGAACATGAATCTTCTAAGTGCTCTAAGGCAAAAACATAAGTATTCTCCTCTCATGCAACTTACTGCCTCTGAAAATCTGCTGGAGGGACAGCTGTGAGTAATTTCTGACTCAACAGTGCACAGTAACTACAACAAACCTTCAATGGTGAATCTGAAGATCTGGATTCTTGAACTCTAGGATTCCTGACAGATTTGAGTGACCAGTGAGTCCAGCAATGACTACTTAATTCAAAGAAGACTGAATTTTGTCTTAGACGATGTAGGAAAAGCTGAAAACAAATATTGAACTACAAAGTGGGAGGAATGAGTAATATAGGTAGGTGCACAGTTGCTAAGGAAACCTTTTCTTAATTGGAAAAAGATGAACTTTTTTATATATGTACACAAGAATCAGCCTTTGGCAACAGCTCTACTTCCCCCACAACAATCTTTCTGATGTCAAATGTGAGAAAATACCACATTTGGGGAAAGGAAGGATTAAACATTAATATTCCAAGCTGGTGGGGGGAGTTTTTAATTGTGTTACCTATAAAAAGTAATGATGCAGGAATGGAACTGAGGTGTCCTTGGGGTAATAGAAAGCTCCATCCAGAGGTCCTTGCCTCCATGGCTGCAAGGCCAGTCCAGGGGCTTAACTGGACAACAGACTTTAGTATACAGAACTTTAAGCAGAGGAAGAATTTTTTGAGTTCTTTGTGAGACAGGGCTGAAAAGATCCTCTGCATACGAGGTTCTTGAACTGGCAGTCCAGATTTCCCACCACACCAAAGACAAAGGAAGACACTAAGCTTCAGGAGAAAAGGTGGGGAGAGGTGAAGCTTCATGTTGAGAATGAGCAGTCTCCATTTCTTGTAGGGAGATGAGACTGAGGCATCCCTGGGGCTATAGGTCTCTTCATCTGGGGATCCTTGTCTCTGCAGCTGTGGGGCCAGCTCCGGGGCCAAAAAGGACAAGAGAGTTTAGTATACAGAACTACAAGCAGAGGAAAGACTTTTCCTAGCTATCTGTGACAGAGAGTGCTGACTTGAGACCCCCTGAAGACAAGGTGTTTGAGCTGGCATCCCTGATCTATAATCATGTGCCACTTCAGAGACAAAGGAAGACATTAAGCTCCAGAAGAAAAGATTCATGAGAAACTACTTGAGTAAAGCACCTGATCTCACACCACTCATCCACTTCATACATGAAGGAGGCCTATAGAGTTGATGTCAGGGGACCCCATCAAGGGGAGATTCCCACAGAGAGAACCTCAAGGACTTTAGGAAAGGCAAATTTTCTGAGAAAGGACCTAGAGTACAGTGAGTAGCTCACCCCATAGACTGAACATTTTAACGTGACAACTAATTAATAACATTATAAAGATAAGAACCACCAATGACTTTCACAGAAACAATAGAAAAAAATTCACATAATGTCAAGAAAGCAGCAGGCAGGATCAAACAGTGTGAAAAAACAAGCCTTCTCTAAAAAAAGCAGACACTATAAGAATACCCCAGAGTCAAGAAGGCAGAAGATATATGTTGATATGGAGACATTCAGACAACTAAGAATGAAAGTGCAAATGATGGAAGAAACAAGGGAAGCCACAAATAAAGGGAATAACCTTTAGATAGAGAACCAGATTTTTTTTTTAAAGTATTGGTGAAGAGTTAGTTGAACAGCTATAGAAGGTGGTGCAAATTTTGGAAGAAACAATGGAAAATACCAGGAAAGCAAACACTCCAGAGACACAGAGCCAGAAGATATATACTAATGAGGAGGAATTTGAACAAATATGGAAGAAAATGCAATAAATGGAATAAAGAATTGAAGCTATAGATAAAGAGGTACAAGAACTTAAAAAATCGTCACCAGATAGAGAGAATACTGCCAACACAGTACTAGAAATAACAGAAAGGTATTAAACTATAATCCATAATATTAACACTGGCATTAAGAACATTGACAGAACATTAAGAAATGGCAAAAATGTCCAACAGTCTTGAAGGACAAAAAAGTAGAACAGAAGAGATGAAGCAGAGAGTCAGTGAGCTGAAAGACAAGAACCTCAATGGAAACATTGTTGTTATGTGCCGTCAAGTCACTTGTGACTCATAGCTACTCTATGTACAGAAGCCCTAAATCCTGCTCTATTCTGTGCCAATCTTATTGTCTCTGATACACTTACCCCAATTACTCCTCTCACCGAATCAATCCATTTCATCAAGGATCATACTAGAAGAAAAATCAGAGATGAGACACAAAGAAAATGAAGACAACATGATCAAGAGGAATAAAATACATATGATTGGAATTCCAGAATATGAGAGAGACGGGGAAATCACTGAGAAAATTGTGGAAGAGGTACTAGAAGAAAACTTCCCAGATGTTATGAAGGATGAGGAAATCCACATTCAGGAAGCTCAGTGAACACCAAATAGACTAGACCCAAAAAGGAAAATATCAAGACATATAATAGTCAAATTCTCCAAAATTAAAGATAAGGATAGAATACTGAAAGCAGCACGAGAAAAACAAAGAGTCACATACAAAGGAAGAGCAATTAGTTCTGCTTTTTCAGCAGAAACAATGTGAGCAAGAAGACAATGGGGTGGCATACACAGAAAGTTGAAAGAAAACAATTGTCAACCATGGATCCTTTACCCAACAAAACTCTATACTCACATATGAGGGCGAAATAACTTCCTTTCCAGAAAAAAATAAATTCATGAATTTGTGAAAACATGACCAATTTTGCCAACACCATTTGTTAAATAGGCTGTCGTTCCCCCACTTCACTGATTTCATCTCCTTGTCAAAGATCAGTTGACCATAGATAGATGGGTTGATCTCTGGATTCTCAATTCGATTCC
>NW_006399865.1:7929730-7931818 GCF_000299155.1 Elephantulus edwardii | reverse complement strand
GACAAAAAGAATACAGAGCCAGAACTAAGAGAAACAATACCTTTCACAGTAGCTGATCACAAGATTAAATACTTGGGAATAAATTTAACCAGAAGTACTAAGGGACTCCTTTATAACTATAAAAATCTGTTAAAAAAATACATTAGTCCTTGGTTCTTTCTCTGTATCTGTTCCCTACTCTCTAGTACCTCTATTAGAAATAGTTAAATGCATACAGAAGTCGTGAAGCTCCCAGAATCCCAGAGGATGGCAGCAGGTTTGAAATCACATAGATAAAAATTGTATTCTCTTCAGAATTGAAGGGGTCATTCCATGATAATGCTTTTTATTATTATTAATTGTTTTGAACATAAAAAACTGGTATGGCATTTCTTTTATAAACTAGAGGTACTACATTGATAGGCATATATTCAGCTCTGGGATCAGTTTTCAATTTAATTTTTAAATATACCCAAATTAGCTGTGCAAACATAGAGTATATTTCTGATTTTTATTCATCTTTACTTTAGCCAACCCTTAACAGGCCCTTTTGTTTTCCTATCTATAGATGTTGTGCAAAAACAGAAAAATTATCTTTAACTTTGGTAGTTGCATGTAGAAGTCTCCAGAAAAACTTGTAGTGACATTAAATTATTTTATTTAAATGAAAACTGTTTCTTCTGATAATTTTGCAAAGAGACATGCATTACTGTTTTTTTTTATTTTGTGGGGGTTTTAAATTTTTGTTTGTTTGTTTTGCCATTTGGAGATCATTTTGACAGACAAAAACCAAGTTCTGCAAAGGGCTGCTAGTGTCAAGCATGTACCCTCAGGATGAAGCACAAGGAGTGGCTTCACGGTAACATCAAGAGGTTGATACAAGGAATGTTGACATTGTGACTGGTGCCTGTGGATGAGGTGACACCAGGAATTGCACAGTGAGGGGCATTGAATCCAATTGCAGATACATATATGGATTAGCATAATAGATATATGATATATATAATATATAACATTTATACAATATATATTTATTAATATTTGTGTATTAACATAATACATATTATGGTAATATAGGGATTCACATAATAATATATTTTAGGACCAAATCCAGTCACTTCTTAATGCGCTAAAGAAACATATCCCATCTGCAATTTAATTTCTTCCCAAATAGTTAATTGATTCAAGTGCTTCTAATCTTTTTTAAGTTTTTTTTTTAATTCTTTTTTAAAATTCACAATATTTTAAATGATCAATTTGCTTTGAAGAAACATTTGGAAAGAATCAGTAGCTTCATTTTCTTTCTGAAGAATACGTGTCATGGTATGTAAAATAAATAACACAATTATAAAATAAATATTTGGTTGTGACATCATTTTGGACTTCTGCCTCAGTCTTTATAATGAAGTGTTTTTTTCTTAAATTTTATACTGATTTATTTACAAAGTTTGAATACTTTGTTTTTCACAAAAGACCCTTTCTATTTCCTTCACCCCACCTACCCATCGAATTGTGCAACCCTATGATTAACACGTTACCCCCCCCATCCTCACCCTTCTATTTCCATCCTTTTCCCCTCCCCCTTGAATCCTCATACTCATTCTGCAACAATGGTTTTATACAGTGTTTTTCCTTGTGGGACTGACTTATTTCACACAGCATAATGCTCTCCAGTCCATCCCAAGTTAGGTAGTAATTTACAAAATCTTTGATCCTGTGTGTTACATAGTATTCCATTTTATGAGTGTACCACAACTTCTCAACCTATTTGTTTGTGGTTGGATATCTGGGATGTTTCCATGTTCTTGGAATGTGAATAATGTTATGAACATTGGTGTACAAGTTTCCATTTGACCCTCAGTTCTCATTTTCATGAGATATATTCCAAGCAATCGAATAGCTGGGTCACATGAAATTTCTATGTTCAGCTTTTTGAGGAAATGCCAAACTGCCTTCCAGAGTGGTTGTACCATTGTACTATCCCACCAACAGTGTAAAAGAGTTCCTATCTTGCCACATCCTCTCCAACATTTATTATTTGCTGTCCTGTTAAACTTTGCCACTGCTGCTGGAGTGAGATGGTGTCTCATTGTGGTTTTGATTTGCATC
>NW_006399865.1:7888754-7928609 GCF_000299155.1 Elephantulus edwardii | reverse complement strand
TAATAAAATATAATTATAGGAAAAAAATCTTTAGAAGATCCCATTCATCCATTTTATCCTGTTCAGATTGTGCATTTCTGGCTGTGTTTGACACTCTCTTTATACTGTAGTCTAGGGCTTCTAAGCTCAATCCCATTTTTTCTCTTATGAATGTTATAGTTTGGGGCTTTATTCTCAGGTCTCTGATACACTTTGAGGTAATTTTTGTGTATGGTGTGAGATGTGACCCCTGTTTTTGTTTTCTGCAGGAAGCAGTCAGTTTTGCCAGCACCATTTGTTGAAGAGGTTGTCATTTCCCCATTTGATAGATTTTACTTCCTTGTCAAATATCACTTGACCATATAGATGGCTGGGTCTATTTCTGGCTTCTCGATTCTATTCCATTGGTCTATGTGCCTGTTATCGTATCAGTACCATGCGTTTTTGGTTACTACCACTGTGTTACTACACAGTGCAATGCTTCCCGCTTTATTTTTGTATTTCGAAGTGTTTTGCTTAATCAGGATCTCTTTCCTCGCCAAATAAACTGTCAGTTTCTCTTTTGATTTCCTTGAAAAATGAATTTGGTATCTGTTTGGGGATAACATTGAATATGTAGATTGCTTTTGGTAGGATTGTCATTTTCACAATATTGAGTCTTCCTATCCATGAAGAGGGGACATTTTTTCATTTCTTTAGGTCTTTTATTGTGTCCTGCAGAAATGTACTGTAGCTTTTTAAGTATATGTCTTTTGTATCGCTAGTTAGGTTCACTCCCAAGTATCACAATTTGTGGTTGGCTATTATAAATGATAATGCTTTCTTGGTTCCTTTCTTTGAGTTTTCTTTGTTACTGTAGAGGAATCCTATTGATTTTTGGGTATTGATCTTATATCCTGCCATTCTACTAAATTGGCCTACTAGCTCTTAACAGTTTTTTTGTTGCACCTTTGGGGTTTTCTGTGTACACTATCATATCATCTGCATGTAGTGGTAGTTTAACCATCTCTTTGCTGATCTGGATGCCTTTTATTTCTTTCTCTTTTCATATTTTCCTAGCAAGACTTCCAATACAATATTGAATATAAGTGGTGACAGTTGGCATTCTTGCCTGGTCCCTGTTCGCAAGGAAAATTCTTTTAGTTTTTTTTCATTAGGAATGATATTGGCTTTTGGTTTTGCATATATCCTTTTCACTATGTTGAGGAAATTCCCTTCTATTCCAATATTGCTGTGTGTCTTCATTAGGAAGGAGTGTTGAATTTTGTCAAATGCCTTTTTCTGCATCAATTGCTAAGATCATATGGTTTTTATTATTTACTTTGTTAATATAGTGAATTATGTTGGTTTTTTTTCTTATATTGAACCATCCTTGCATACCTGTTATGAATCCCAGTTGGTCATGATGAATTCTTTTTTTTATGTACTGTTAGATTCTATTGGCTAGGATTTTGTGAAAGATTTTTGCATCTATATTTATGGAAGATACTGGTCTATCGTTTTCTTTGTTGGTAATATCTTTTCCTGGTTTGAGTATTAGGGTTATGCTTGCTTCATAGAATGACTCTGGGAGTGTTCCTTGTTTTTCAATCTTTTGAAATAGTTTAAATAGAGTTGGTCATAGATCCTCTCTGAATGTGTGGTAGAATTCAGCTGTGAAACCATCTGGTCCAGGACTTTTGTATGGGGAAGTCTTTTAATGACCTTTTCAATTTCTTCGTTTGTAATGGGTCTGTTCAAGTGTTCTATATCTGTCCTTGTAATTCTGGGTAGGGTATGAGTTTCAAAGAATTTGTCCATTTCGTCTGGATTTTCAGCTTTATCAGAGTATAGCATTTCATAGTATTCTGATATAATTTCATCTGGTTCTATTTTGATGTCACCTCTATCATTTCTTAATTGAGTTCTCTCTGTCTTCTCTTTTTATTCTTTTATTAAGTTTACCAGTGGTTTGTCAATTTTACTGACTCTTTTGAAAAACCAGCTCATGGTCTTATTGATGATTTCAGTTGTTTTTCTGTTTTCTATCTCATTGATTTCAGCTCTTGTTCTAATAATTTCTTTTCTTCTAGAGGCTGTAGGATTAGACAGTTGTTCTTCTTCTATTTGATGAAGGTGATGGATGAATTAAATCATTGCTTTTTCTTCTTTCTTCCTTTTTTTTTTTTGGTGTGTGTGCCTATTGCTATGAATGTCCCTCTGAGGATTGTCTTAGCTGCAAATCAGAGGTTTCGGTATGTTGAATTTTTCTTTTCATTTGCTTCAAGGAACCTTTAAATTTCATTCTTTATTTCTTTTATAACCCAATCATGCTAGCAGAGAGTTCTTTAGCTTTCACATGGATGATTTTGTAAGCTTTACTCTCCTGTGCTTAATTTCTAATTTTATGGCATTGTAATCTGAGAAGATACTTTGCATTATTTCAATGTTTGGTGTTTTGTTTGTTTTAATTTGTTGAGGCTTGCTTTGTTTCCTAATAAATGATCAGTTCTGGCGAATGTACCATGTGCACTTGAGAGAAGGTGAATTAAGTTTTATTTGGATACAGTTCCCTGAATACATCCACAATTTCAAGTTAACTGATTGTGTAGCTTAGGTCTTCTGCATCTTTGTTAAATTTTCTTTTGGGATGACCTATTCTTTGGTGATAATGGTGTGTTGAAATCTCATACCACTATTGTGGTGCTATTTCATTCTTCAATTCTATTAACCATTGTTTTATGTATTTTGTAGGTCTATCATTTTGTGTATAAATGTTGACCAAGATTATATCTTATTGATCTAGTATGCCTTTAATCAGTATGTAATGCCCTTCCTTATTTTTGATGATGCTTTTAATTCTGAAATCTATTTTATCAGAGATTAGTATTGCCACTACTGCTTTTTTGAGGTTGTCATTTGCTTGGTATATTTTTTCCCAGGCTTTTATTTGAGTCTGTATTTTTCTTCTTTTTTTTGATGTGTCTCTTGTATGCAACATATTGATGGCTTTGTTTTTTTATCCATTCTGCTGCTCTTTTTCTCTTAATTGGTACATTTAGTCTATTCACTTTAAATGTGATTATTGTCAGGCCAGGTTTTACTTTAGCCATTTTTCTCTGTTTATTTTTCTGTTGTTTATCATTACTATAGTCCATGAATTTTGCTTTGGCATCGCTGTGTGAAGGACTTCACTTAAAATTTCTTGAAGTTATGGTCTTGTTTTCACAAATTCCTTAAGTTCTTTCTTTTCTGCAAAAAATCTAATTTCTCCTTCATATTTTATAGAGAGCTTTGCTTGTATAGTATCCTTGGCTGGCAATTGTTTTCTTTCAACTTTCTGTATATGTCATCCCATTGTCTTCTAGCTTGCATGGTTTTTGTTAAGAAATCAGAACTTAATCTAATTGTTTCCCTTTTGTAGGTGACTCTTTTTCTCGTGCTGCTTTTAGACTTCTATCCTTATCTTTTAATTTGGAGAACTTGACTATGATATGTATTGATGTTTTTCATTTTGGTCCTAGTCTATTTAGTGTTTGCTGTGCTTCTTGTATGTGGATATCCCATTCTTAAAAAGTCTGGGATGTTTTCTTCTAGTACTTCTTCCACAATTTTCTCAGTGATTTCCCTGTCACTTTCCTGTACTGGAATTCCAGTCATATATATGTTTTTCCATTTCATGTTATCCCACATGATTCTAATGTTTTCTTAATTTTCTTTACATCTCCACTCTGATTTTTCTTCAAGTATGTTTTCATTGAGGCTCTTGGCTTCCAACTCACTGACTCTCTGTTCCATCTCTTCAGTTCTACTTTTTTTGTGCTACCAGTGTGATGGACACTTCTGCCATTATGGTCTTAATATTCTGGATAGCATTTTCATACTTTTCTGTTATTTCTAGTACTGTGTTGTCTGTACTGTCTCTGTCTTGTGATGGTTTTTAAAGTTCTTGTACCTTAACAATTCTTCCTTCCATCTTTTGGGGTATTTTCTTTCTTAATTGTTTCTTCCATCTTTTGCATTTTCTTCCATACATGTTCAAGTTGCTCCTCATCAATATATTTCTTTTGGACTGTTGTCTCTGTGGTATTTGCTTTCTAAATTGCTTTTTCCTTCATTTGCATCTTCTTCCATACATGCTCTTTTGGTTCTCTCTATCTGGGGTATTCATTGGGTCTACTTTTTAATGAGATAGATCGTTTTGGTTTTTTTTATGATAACTGAAGCACACTGCTGCTTACTTGACATTATGTGAGTCTTTTCTTAGTAGATGTTAGGTCATTGTCACTATATAATTACTGAGATTATGGCAATGTTTTGTAAAGAACATTTATGTATGTGTTCCCTGTTGGCCTTGGGCCAAACAACAGTGATCCTCGCCACCCCAATTACCTGAGTGGAAATCTGGGAAGCATTGGTTTTTCTCTGCCAAAACTGGCTGGCTGCTCCTCCTCACTTGAGTTCCTCCAGCTGTCCTGGACCCTCATGAAAAACAGCAGTGATCCCTCCAAAGACCCTAGTTAATCAACTGGAACAGATCCATAGCTGCTGATGATGCATAGCAGCTGCTAACAATGCATGACATCTACTCTAGGGTGCTCTTTAGAGGTAAGAATACTGAGATTCTGTTTCGCATACATTGTTTATGTTGCTATGTTGTCAGGAGGAGCTAGTCCTTTGGAAAAAAAATGCTTAGAAAGGTAAAGGGTCAGAGAAAAAGAGGAAGACCCTCAAAGAGATGGATTGGCAAAATGACTAGCACAGTGAGCTTGAGATTGTGGGTATGATGCAGGGTAGGGCAAGGTTCAGATCTGTTGTTTTTGGGGTCTGTGTTAGTTGTGGTCAACTCAGTAATTATGACTTCTGTGATTCAAATATGAATTTACTATTTTCCACTTCTCATCAGTTTATATTTTTCTTATCTTTGGGAATAAACACTATGCAATTTTTAATCAAAAACAAATTCGCTGTGATCATATATAAATAAACCAGTGTCTTAAAAGTGCAACTTTAAAATGTACTTTTGAAACTACAACTAGGAGAGGATAAAATAGATGAATGGGGCCTTCTAAGAATCAAATCTCTATGCACATCCTAAAACCTTTCAGAAAGGGGTGAAAGGGAAGCCACAGATTGGGGGAAAATAATTGGTAATGACATATCTGATAAGGGACTTCTATATAGAATTTACAGAATACACAAGCACCACAACAAGATAAAGGTAAAAAACCCAATTGTAAAATGGGTACAGGATATTAACAGACACTTCACCAAAGAAGACATTCAGATGGTGAACAAACATATGAAGAAATTATGAAAATCCATAGCTCTAAGAGAGATGCAAATCAAAACAACTATAAGATATCATCTCACTCCAGTAAGAATAGCAAAATTCAATGGAGCAGCAAACAACAAATGCTGGTGAGGTTGTGGAGAAACTGGAACCCTTAGTAACTGTAGGTGGGAGTGCAACCATTCTGGAAGGCAATATGACACTTTCTCAAAAGTTACAAATAGAAATATCATTTGACCCAGCAATTCCACTGCTAGGAATACACCCTAAAGAAACCAGAACTTCCACCCAAGCAGATATATGCACACCCATGTTTATCACTGCTTTGTTCATGATAGCAAAGAGTTGGAAACAACCCAAGTTCCCATCAACAAATGAATGGATACAGAAGCTGTGGTATATTCACACAATTGAATACTATGCTACATGGAAGAACAGAGAACTCATGAAATATTATACAAAATAGGTGACCCTGGAGGACATTATGCTGAGTGAAGTATCTCAGTCACAAAAGGATAAATACTGCATAGTGCCACTGTTGTAAAATGGGATGGCATTGGTGTTGGGGTGAACAGAAGAAAAGAGGGGATAAATAACAACAGGTATGCAAGGATAGTTCAGCATAAGATAAATAATCAGTGCCATTCATCACATTAACAAAGCAAAGAACAAAAACCACATGATCCTATCAATTGATGCAGAAAAGACCTTTGACAAAATCCAACACCCTTTCCTGATTAAAATGCTCAATAAAATAGTAATAGAAGAAAAATTCCTCAACATATTAAAAAGTGTATATATGCAAACCATAGAGTCAACATTGTTCTCAAAGGAAAGACATGAAAAACATTCCCTTTGAGAACAGGAACCAAGCAAGAATGCCCACTATCACCATTCCTATTCAATATTGTATTAGAAGTCTTATTGTTAGCAATAAGACAAGAGAAGGAAATATGAGGTATCCATGTTGGCAAAGAGGAGGTAAAATTTTCTCTCTATGCAGATGATATGATAATATGCTTAGAAAACCCTAAAGACTCAGCAAGAAAACTACTGGGCATAGTTGACCAATTCATTAAATTAGCAGGATACAAGATCAACATGTAAAAATCAATTGGAGGTGCTTTTTCCCCATTCTGTCTCTCTCTCTAGACCAGGGAATCTGGTCCAGAAGCCTCCTTAATAAAGCTGCTTTAAACTTTAATTTAAAAAAATCAATTGGATTTCTCTACAGTGACAATTAGAATATGGAACTGGAGCTAAGAAAAAAAAAACCATCACAATAGCTAATCACAAAATTAAATACTTGGGAGTAAATCTAAACAGAAACATGAAGGACCTATTCAATGAAAATTATAAAACATTACTACAAGAAACAAAAAGAGACCTGGAGAAGTGGAAGATTATCCCTTTCTCATGGATAGGAAGACTCAGTATTGTGAAAACGAGAATACTACCAAAGGCAATTTACATATTCAATGCAATTCCAATACAACTACCAATTCCATTCTTCAACAAGATGGAAAAGGCAATCTCCAGTTTCATTTGGAATGGAAAGAGGCCCCGAATAATCAAAGCACTCCATAAAAAGAGAAACAAAGTAGAAGGCATCTCACTCCCTGATTTCAAATCCTACTACACTGCCATGGTGGTCAAGACATGGTGGTACTGGTACAATGACAGGCACAAAGATCAACGGGATAGAACTGAAAACCCCGAAATCAGCCCATCTACCTATGGACAACTGATTTTGGACAAGGAGATGAAGTTAGTTAAGTGTGGAAACTACAGCCTTTTTAACAAATGGTGTTGGCAAAATTGGAAAACCATCTGCAGAAAACTTAAACAGAACACAAATCTCACACCATACACAAAAACCAACTCAATGTGGATCAAGGACTTAGGACTAAAACCAAGGACTATAAACTTCATTAGAGAAAAGCTTGAAGAACCCTAGAAACACTAATCCACAAAATGAATAGTGTTCCAAGCATCCTGAAAAACCTACAACGAGGAGAAGATAAAATAGATGAATGGGACCTTCTAAGAATCAAATCCCTGTGCACATCCAAAGACTTCTCCAACAGGGTAAAAAAGGAAGCCACAGCCTGGAAAAAATGTTTGGTAATGACATGTCTGAAAAGGGACTTATATCTAGAATTTATATTCAGACACCACAACAAGGTAAAAGTAAACAACCCAATTGAAAAATGGACACAAGATATGAACAGAGACTTCACCAAAGGTGACATTCAGATGGTGAACAAACACATGAAGAAGTGTTCAAAATCCCTAGCTCTAAGAGAAATGAAAATCAATGCTACTATGAGACATCATCTCATCCCAGTAACAATAGCAAAATTCAATAGAGCAGCAAACAGTAAATGCTTGCGAGGTTGAGGAGACAATGGAACCCTTATTCACTGTTGGTGGGAGTGTAAAATGGTGCAGCTACTATGGAAGGCAGTATGTTGCTTTCTCAAAATTTGGAAATAGAAATACCATTTGACCCAGCAATTCCACTATTGGGAATATACCCTAAAGAAACCAGAACTGCCACCCAAGCAGATATATGCACACCAATGTTTATTGTGGCTTTGTTCACAACAGCAAAGAGTTGGAAACAACCCAAGTCCCCATCAACAAACTAATGGATAGAGATCCTGTGGTATATTCACAAATGGAATATTCTATAGCAATGAGAAACAAAGAATTCATGAAATACTATACAAAATGGGTAACCATGGAGGACATTTTGCTGAGTGAAATATCTCAGTCACAAAAAGAGAAATAGTGCGTAATGCCACTGTTATATAATTGGAGTGGCATGGTTTGGGGGAAATGAAAAAAAAAAGAGGGGATGAATAATGTATACTGCATTGAAACAGATGAGGGAGAGAACTGTATAAAAGTAATACATGATTAGGTATTATTGGCATGACAAGAGTCCAGAATAAGAGATGCATAGTAAAGTGGACTTGGGGCAGGGGGCTGTATAACAATGAAAGAATTTTTATTCCAAAGAAAAAAGTGAATTTGGGACGCAGTGGAGCAGGGACGAAAATGTGCAACAGTGAATGAATAGAAATGCAAATTCTCTATAAACTTTCATTAAAATCTCAATAAATAAAAAAAAGATAATTAAACCCACAAGAATCAAAATGTGGCCTTGAGTCTATTCCACCTAAACTTTAAAACCATTTTAAGAACAGCTTTGAGGCCTTGGACACTAATGAACGAAGACCAAATGATCTGTTGTTGGTGTTGTTAAGTGTCGTTGATTTGTAGATGACTCGTAGCGACCCTATGAGCAAAAGACCTTCACACTTGTATACTTTTCATCATTTCTCTAAGTTCATGGAGTTGCCAGAGCAAACATTCCATAACCAACCATCAACCAAAATCAGAAAACACACCTTTGTTGAATCCAGCTGTTCCACTCACTCATCTTCCCAAACTGGATTCCAGCCACAAACTGGCAACTAAATGCCTTTTTAAATACTAGGCCAAATCCAATCAGCTTACACCTAACTGCAAGCAAACATTCCACACCCAAGCCTCAACCCAAAGCAGAAAACACTCTTTTGTAGAATCCAGCTGCTATAAAAAAAAAATTAATGCAAAAGATCATTACAAAGATAGAGGAGGAATTGAAGACCAAGGTGGAAGTCAAAAGAAATTCTGAATATTCCACTAGAGCACTGAGAAGCCAGTGCAAATGGAAGAAACCAAGACGTAAATGACTTGAACATGAGATTACAAAGAGCAGCTTGGGAAGACAAAACATCTTAATGAAATGTGCAAAGAGTTGGAGTCAGAGAATCAAATGGGGATGAACTTGCTTGGCATTTCTTAAACTGAAGGAATTGAAGGGCAGATTCAAGCCTCAAGTTGCAATATTTAAAAATGCTATGGGCAGAATATTGAACAACTCAAGATACATCAAAAGAAGAAAGATGGAGTACACAGTCACTGTACCAAAAAGAATTACCTGACACGGAACAATTTCACAAAACAACATATGACCAAGAGGCAATGGAGATGAAGGAATTGGGGAAAACCGAGGCCCTAGGAATTGACGGAATACCAGTTGCCATATTTCAGCAAATTAATGCTGCCTTGGATGTGCTAAACAAGTTGTGCCAAGAAATCTGGAGAACAGCTACCTGACTTGCCGACTGGAAGAAATTGGTATTTATTCCTATTCCAAAAAGAGTGATCTGACAGAGTGTGGAAATTATTGAACACTATCACACATATCACACATATTCAAAATCTTGCTGAAGATTATGAAAAATGACTGGAACAGAGAATTACTAGTAGTACAGGCTCTTTAGAAAAGGCAGTAGCAGCAGGGACATCATTGCCAATATCTGGCTGAAAGCAGAGAATGCCAAAAGAATTTCTAAATGTGTTTCATTGACTACGCAAAGGCGTTTCACTGTGTGGATCACAACATTGTGTCTAACCTTGAGAAGAATGGGAATCTCAGAATACCTGATTGTGCTCATGCAAAATCTATACTCGGACCCTGATGCAGTCATGCGAACAGAGCAAGGAAGCACTGCGTGGTTCAAAATGAGAAAAGGAGTGCCTCCAGGATGTGTCCTGTCTTCATACTTCTTCAATCTATATTCAGAATAGGTCATTCAGAAAGCTGGCCTTTATGAGGACTCATGTGACATCAGAATTGGTAGAAGACTCACCAACAATTGCATTATATAAATGACACAACATTCTTCACTGAACATGAGGAAGACCTGAAGCATCTGCTGCAGAAGGAAAGCCACAGACTGGGGTGGGTGGGGGGGAATATTTAGCAATGACATATCTGATAATGGACATAAATCTAAAATTTATAGAATAGTCCAGCACCTAAACAAGAAAAAGATTAACAACCCCGTCACAAAAATGGGCAGAGAATATGAATAAATACTACACCAAAGAAGACATTCAGATGGCAAACAAACACAGGAAGAAATGGTGAAAAATTTTAGCTTTCAGAGAAATGCACATCAAAACATCTATCAAATATTATCTCTTCCCAGTAACAATAGCTAAGTTCAGTAGGGTGGCAAACAACAAATGCTGGTGAGGTGGTAGAGAGACTGGAAATCTTATTCCTTGCTGATGGGAATGTAAAAGAGTACAACCACTAGGGAAAGTTGTCTGATGCTTTGTCAAAATTTGGAAATAGAAATACCATTTGACTCAGCAATTCCACTACTAGGAATATACCCTAAAGAAACCAGAGCTGTGATTCAAACAGATATATGAACAACATGTTTATTGTAGTGTTATTCACAATAGCAAAGAAATAGAAGTAATTTAAGTGTCTCTCAACAAATAATGTATAGAAAAGTATGATACACTCACACAATCCACAGTGAAAAACAATGAACTCATAAAACATTACACAGCTTGGTGAATCTGGAAGAAATTATGCTGGCCAAAATATCTCTGTCACAGTCCTGTATAACACGACTATTATAAAATAGGACATATATGGAGATGGGAGAGAATCGGAAAAGAGTGGATAGATAATGAACAGTGTGTTCAAACAGATGAGGGGAAGAACTTTCTGAAAGGAATATATGATTAGGCATTACCTGTATGACAACAGTCTGGATCAAGAGGTGCATTGTAAGGTGGACTTCAGGAGAAGGGAAGGAGGGGGAAGGAGGAAAATAAGCATCAGTGAATGAATGAACCCCTCCCCCAAAGCACATTATTACATACCCCTAAGAATTGCAGGTGACACAACCCTGCTCGCTGAAACTGAGGAGGACCTCATGCACTTACTGCAGAGGGTCAAGGACTGCAGCCTTCAATATGGACTGAGGCTCAATGTCCAGAAGACAAAAATTCTCACCACTGGACCAATCGGTAGCATCAGGATGGATGGTGAAGAGATTGAGATTGTTCACAGCTTCAGTTTGCTCGGCTCCATGGTCAACACTCTTGGCAACAGTAGCCAGGAAATAAAAAAACGTATTGCAATGGGAAAGTCTGCAGTTAGGGACCTCTCTAAAGTACTCAAGAGCAACGGTGTCTCTCTGGAGACTATGGTGCGCCTGATACAGGCCATGGTTTTTGCAATCACTTGTTATGCATCAGAGAGTTGGACAATGACTAGGGAGAATAGAAGGAGAATTGACGCCTTTGAGCTGTGGTGCTGGAGAAGAGTACTGAATGTACCATGGACTGCCAAGAAAACAAATAGATTCATCCTAGAGAGGGTTAAACCAGGCTGCTCCTTGGAGGCAAGGATTCTGGGGCTTCGCCTGACATACTTTGGACATGTTGTAAGGAGAGACAGGTCTTTGGAGAGGGACATCATGCTGGGCAGAGTGGAGGGACGGCGCAGGAGGGGAAGACCCTCTATGAGGTGGATTGATTCAGTGACTGGGGTAATCGGGATGGATGTGTCAGAGGCAATGAGATTGGCACAGGATAGAGCAGGGTTTAGGGCTGTTGTACATAGGGTCGCTATGAGTCGCAAGCGACTCGACAACACATAACAAGAGCAATAACAACAACAATGTTTTCTTTTGAATTCAAATTTTCAGTTTATACTTGTGGAAGGAACTCTTTCTGGTCTTTAGCAATGATTGTGTCCTTTTGTGGTGCATTAAAGAACATTTGACTCGTATTCTTATTTTCCCTTCCATTAAACTATATATAACTGGAAGTTTAGCAGTAACTTCTGCTTAAAGTCAGCAGTAGGCTTCTGACAAGTTGATATCCAGTTCCTTTATGACAGCACCACCTGCATTGGTCACGGCAGCTTCTTGTTCCTTTGAAATGTCTTTCATCTTTTCCAGATTTGACAGCTTCCCCAGGCTCTGTTGTGGGATTTGGAATCTATAGGCAACATTTCCCCACATACCTGAGCCGCAAAGCTCAATTCTGTTTCAACCATTTGTGAGAAGCTTCCTTTTGGGACACTGTTGTGTGTGACGTGTGGAATGGGTTACTGTATCTCTTTCAGTGGCAAACATTTGCTTGTTGAGTAACAACGTTATACCCCATGAGTATTCTGTCACCTATTCTCAAATCATAGTGTCCAGTTCTGAAGACCTGTGGCAAGTGGCAGTGCAGCTCAGCCTGTGTGATATCAGCAATAGATGCATGGGGCTCGTGGCAGTGATGCCAATGCCAACTGCCACAACCCAGTCTGACTGTATTCGGACCTTGATTCTTTGCCACAAACAACAGTTGTCCTTAGGTTCAGGGGTGGGAAATTTTAAGGGGAGGGCATCATCACATCTTGCATTAAAGCAAGATTTATGTTCCTTTTCTTACTAAGTAGGTTATTATGATCACTGTTTATTCTACTGTATAGCTTCTCAGGTACAGTAAGAACATTTATCCTTGCTCAAAGTAATAAAACAGAGAATACTTGTATGATATTGATGTGGATGGTGATGGCTCCAGGTCATGTCTTGTTGGGAGTGCTTTATCCCTTTATTTTCTTCCTTCCTGCTGACTCTCAAGCAGCTAACCAACATTGTTCATGACAGCCTATGTGACTGCCCTTTTCACATCAAATTTACTGTGGGCTAGAAAATCACACACTGGGAGAATCTACTTTCCAGGTCAGTAACCTGAGGATGGGCAGTTAGTGTGTGTGTGTGTGTGTGTGTGTGTGTGTGTGTGTACGCATGCACTACAGATTCAATGGTGTCTCTCTAAAATATGTTTTGGAAATCTGACTGCTACACTTGTGGATATAAAGTGATCTGAGTACCTTATATCTAGTGTAACATAATGTTAAAGTTACCCATGCTGTAATCTAATGTAATGCAATCAATCATCTGAGTCTCGAGTGGGTCCTAAACATAGTCATCTGTAATCATAACGAGTAGGTTATATATCTAGAGACAAACTTGGGGAGGACAGATGTCATTCAAAGGTTGTCTACAAGTCAGGCAACCCCCCAGGACCCAGGGACTCCTAAGGAGATGCTGACAAGGAAGGAATCAGCATGGCCCAGACCCAGATTTAGCCTTCTAGCCTCTGGAAATAATAAACTCCTGATCTTTAAAACCTTCTACTTGTTGCATTTCTGTTGTGGCAGACCTAGAAGAGACAAGACAGGGTGGTGGTATGACTACATGGCAAATGGCAAAAGTCTGACCTTGAATCTTGACATTATTGTTACTGGTCTTACTTGCTTCACCCACTAGTACGCTATCCACTAGTACAGCTACCATATCTAGATTTCTTTGTCTGCAGGGATGTGTTGTCCTCCATTCACTTCCCCTGAGTTCTTTCCATCTCCACAGATGCTGCTTTCTCATTTTAGCAACAGAACTAGCCCTTTGTATGCCAGGCACTGGTTTAGAGGCCAAGTGTGTTGCTAGAGAAGCGATACAGACAATAAATAGAAATCCAAATGATGGTGTCGATTAATAGCCAGTGTGCCACCAGGAAAATTGAGCCGGGATATGAGAAGACAGGGAAGATAGCATGAGATAGGATGGTTGGAGAAAGCTTTTCACTAGAGATACTTTTTGAGGTTGAGAAGTAAAAAGAAGAGCAGGAGTTTGTAGAGGGAAGAATCTGAAAAGGAGCCCTGCAGAGGGAGCTGACATTGTGTCTTTGCAAAGCAATTGCAGGGAGTTGGTGTACTGTGTGAACTTCATGTGGGAACTTGGGAAAGAATAAAAGATGAGTAATATTAGATCATTAAGGAGACCTAACAGCACAGTAGTTGAACACTCGCCTTTGAACTCATCAATAGCAGGACAGGAGAAGGGCCTGCCCATCTGTTCCGGCAAAGATGACACAGCCTAGCAAACCCTGTGAGGTGATTTACTGCGTCACATGGGGACTCTGTGAGTTAGAATTGACTAGGCAGCATCTAACAACAGCAACAACTTTATATTATTACCTGCTGCCATTTGAATGGAAAATAGGAAATGTTATCTTTTAAAATTGCTTTGAAGATGGTATAAATTGCCTTTTGGGTCTATTTTCTCTTTTTATTTTCTAGGAATTATAGTCATCACATTTAGTGGGTTTGTGGTATCATGTCTCTACCTTTATTGTAAAATGTATTGTGAGATTTAGGAATCCTCTGTATTTGAAAGTTTGTGATCTGTGGCTCATGTTCTTTGGTACATTATTTGTGGAAATTTCCAGCAAGAGACAAGAATCGGATCGCTCCATTGCTGTAGTAATTCTAGGAAATGAAAACATAATGTATTATCAATAGCCGTTGTTTTCCGGGAACCTAGACCTGATGACCAAAGTAATTTAATTGTTCACGAGTAAAGAAAACATCAGCTGTGTTCTGGTTAACTAGAAAAATAATTAGTCCGTTTTCTAACAGATTGCTTTTCACAAAGCTGATGGGGGAGTCTTCCAGGAATACCAGGGATGGTTTTAGTTAAAGCTGAAGACTCCCCCAAACCATTGTATTTAGATATACAATTACCTAAAGGTAAAACAAAAAGTGAGATAGTGGTGGTTCAAATTCTGGGCAGAATTATCAGCTTTCCTGCAAGAGACCTAAGTTCCATTCTGATCAGTGCACCTTATGTGCTGCTTCCACTCATCTCCTCTCACCATAACAATATACAAAAGATCATGTCATTGACCATGTGTATACTGCTGTAGTGCTGAGCAGGTCTTGAGGCAGGACTCACTTGACAGCACTGTCATCCCAAAGGTTAGAATTCACCAATTGCTCTTCAAGAGGAAGATGGGCAGTCAACTCTCATGCAGCTTACTGCCACTGAAAAGTTGAGTCCATCAACTGTGAGTCAGTTCTGACTCAACAGCACATAACAGGACAATCAACAGAAAAACAACTGTGATTCTATCATGGTTTTTCTCTCAATTTACCATTCCTATCCACTCATCCCATCACCAGTCCCATCTTTCTTGTATATATCCTACAAAGACAATTCAAGGCAACATTTGTTGAGCAGCCCAATTCATTCATTCACCTATCCGTTCATTCACTAAATAAATGTGTGTGGGTGTGTGTGTGTGTGTACTGTCAAATCGGATCTGACTGATACAGAAAGAGATTGGCCCTCCTTGTCCAGCACAACATCTGGTGGATTCGAGCCACGTACCTCAGGGATTGCAGTGCAGCTTCTTGCCACTAGATTACCAGAGCTCCTTTTTATTCACCAAATAAATTTTTATTGATCATTCACACTCTTTTTACAGCTGGAACTTACATTATGGTGATAGAGACAGAATATAAACAAGTGAAAAAATATATCTGTTTTTTAAAAGATTTAAGTGCTATAAAGGAAAACTAAAAAGAGCAGGGTAATGAGGAGTAAATAAAAGTGAGAATAGCCTTCAGTTAACCATAGAAAATGTGTATATACCTCTTATCATACACAAAAATCAACTCAGGATGGATGTAGGCGTAAAGCACAAAACCATAAACATCATAAGAGACAAATTGAGATCAAGCTTAGGAAGCTTCACCTATGGTATTAAGTGGCTGTCAAATACACAACCAAGGCAGAAATACACAACCAAGAGAGGATAAAGTTGGTGAATGGGACCTTCTAAAGATTAAATCCCTGCATGCACCAGAAACTTTTTCCAATGGGGTGAAAAGAAAATCTGCTGACTGGGAACAAGCATTTGACAATACCATCTCAGACAAGGGTCTCATAACAAAATTTTATAGACTCTTATAGAGCCTGCACAAGAAAAAGACTGAGAACCCAATTACAAAATTAGCAAGAGACATGGAAAGACTTTTCACAGAAGACATCCGGATGGCTAACAGACACATGATGAAATGCTCAAACTCACTGGCAATAAGATATATGCAAATCAAAACCACAATGAGATACCATCTCACCCCAGTAGCAATGACAAAGTTTAACAGGACAGCAAGCAATAAGTGTTGGAGAGGATATGGAGAGATAGGAACTCTCATACACTATTGGTGGGATTGTGAAATGGTACAACCTTTCTGGAACACAATTTAGTGTTTCCTCAAAAAGCTGAACATAGAAATTTGATGTGACACAGTTATACTCCTCCTAGGAAAATAACCCAGGGAGATGAGAGCTGAGACAGAAAAGGAGACTTGCACACCAATGTTCAGAGCAGTGTTAATCACCATTGCAAGAACATGCAAATGGTCCAAATGTCCAACCACAGTTAAATGGATTGAGAATTTGTGGTACATTCACATGATGGAATACTACACAGCACTCAGGAGCAAAAATGTCAAAAATGACTAAATAACTTGGGAGAGACTGGAGGGCATTATGCTGAGTGAACTAACTCAATTTCATAAGGATAAATACTACGTAGGACCATTATTGTAAAAACATAAGGTTGACTAGTAAAACGTGTATGAGGATCGAAGGGGGCTAAAGGGGGTGAGGGTGCAAAGTGGGGAAATCATACGGTCACACAATTTGGTAAGTGGAAGGAGGAAGGTAAAGGAAATGGAAAAGATCTCTTTGGGATCTTGAAAGACATAGTCTTGGTGTGCATAGTTCAATGTTGACTGATTTTATAAAACAATGAATGACAATATATGAAACACAATGTGAATGAAGGATAGTGTAAAACACAAATGTATAAGAACTTTGTATGCAAATCGATGTAAAATAATTTTTTAAAAAGGTAATAAAATATAAAAGTGTATAGCTTTGTTGGTTGTCTCTGTAAGTCATACAATTCTGGTCTTCCTCCAAATCAAGTAGCCATACATTTCTGCTTCAGGGGGTTATATCTTTATTGCTATTGTTGCTAAATATCATCGAGTTGAACACGACTCATACTGGCCCTGTAAACAACAGATCTGAACCCTGTTCCTATCCGTGCCATCCTCCTCACTTCTGACCTGCTTGAGCCCACTGCTGTAGTCACTGTGTCAATCCATCTCATTTGGGATCTTCTTCTCTTTCATTGACCTCTCTTTCACGGTGCCTCTTTCCAAGGAATAGCCTTTCTTAGAAACATGCTGAAAGTATGTGAGATGAAGCTTCTCCATCCTTGCCTCAAAGAAATACTCTGGCTGCACTTTCTCTAAGACATAACTGTTTATTCTTTTGGCAGTTTGTGGGATATTCAGTACTCCAACACCATAACTCAAAGGCATTTTTCCTCTTTTATCACCCTTATTCATTGTCCTGCTCTCAGATTCATAACATGTGAATGAAAAAAAATCATGGCCTGGATTAGGTACACCGTAGTCTTTAAACTGACATCATTGCTCTGAGTAATTTGGAGAGGTCCCTAACAGCAGATTTTCCCATGGCAATATATCTCTTGATCTGACAGTAACAAGGGTGTTGATTGTGGATCTAAATAAGATGAAATCATTGGCAATTTCAATCTTTTCTCCATCTATCATGATGGTGCTTCTTGGTCTAGTGGTGACGATTTTTGTTTTCTTGATGTCTGAGCAAATTGGGGTAGTTCTCCCCCTCTTGCCATTGATGGGTTTAAGAATGAGACAGTAAGGCGATCTTGGCCAATGAGATTTAAAAAGCCTTTTCTAAATCCATTTTCCACCATTTAACATAAAGACTATGAACTCAAAATAATGAAGCCAGTTGTAATTTAATAGATTCTGATTCATGATAACTCCATGCATTTCATGGTAGAACTGGGCTTCACTGGATTTTCAATGCCTGTGACCTTTTGGAAGTAGACAGACACATATGCCCGAAAAAGAAAAGATGATGGAAGGAACCTGGATCAATAGCAGAATCTTTGATGGTACCATACTGCCAAACGAATTCTGAATCACCTACCAATATATTTTATATTAATAAATAAGTGTCTTTATGTTAGTTTTATTTAAATTTTATCACCTACAGAAGACACAACAAATGAAGTCAATGAATGAATACTGATCTACATCCTCACAAACTCAATTGCCTCACTTCTTATTCTTTATTCTATCCCAAGCACAGATAGCATTGATTGGCATGCAGTAAATACTTATTAAAAGAATAGAGTAAGTCAAGACATTATGAATAAAAATCCAAAACTCAGAATGCAAGATCTACCCTTTTGGACAAACTGATGACTGTTCTAAAAAACAACATATTTTAATTCCTAAGATCAGCATGTATTCAGAGATGTTGCAAATTGCCAAATATATACTTGGCTTGGACTGATATATGCTAAATTTAAGAAATGGGATGCAAATAAGCAGAGACTAAAAGCTTTTGCTTGTTCTGACATAAAATATTTTGGCAAGGGATGAACTCAATTGCGAGACTGGAATAAGGAATTCACTGTGATTTGAAGAGACTGAGCTAAACATTTCTCTTACATCATCTTTTAATATATCTTAATCACCCCAAAGAATATACATAGCATTGTTACAGAATGTGTTGGTTTATTACACCCATTTGAAAATTAAATTTTCCCACATTGTAGTCTAGTAAATATTCCAGAATGAGGTTTATCTTTTCCTAAAGCTTGTCCAGCATACTTTATCCTTTAGTTCTTCTACTTTAGCTTTGCAGCAGATTGCTTTAAGTTACCAAACTGTACAATAAGTAATTTAGGGTATGTAACAGCTTGAGTTATGCAGATGACACCACCCTGCTTGCTGAGACTGAGGAGGACCTGAAGTGCTTGCTGCAGAAGGTCAAGGTCTGCAGCCTTCAATATGGATCAAAGCTCAACATCAAGAAAACAAAGATTCTCGTCACTGGACCAATTGGCAGAATCGTGATGGATTGGGAAGAGACTGATATTGTCAAGAGCTTCAGTTTTCACGGCTCTATAATCAACACTTTTTGTACCAACAGCCAGGAAATCATAAGACGAATTGCATTGAGAAAGTCAGCAGTCTGGAACCTCTCCAGAATACTGAAGAGCAACAACATCAGTCCGGAGACTAGGGTGTGCCTAACCCAGGCCTTAGTCTTTGAAATTAGTTGCTATGTGGACAATAACTAGGGATGATAGAAGGAGAATTGATGCCTTTGAGCTGTGATGCTGGAGCAGAGTATACCATGGACTGCTAAGAGAACAAAGAAGTTCATCCTGGAGACCGTGAGACCAGGCTACTCCTTGAAGGCAAGAATTCTGAGGCTTCATCTGACATACTTTGGGCATGTTGCAAAGAGGGCCCAGTCCTTGGAGAGGGACGTCATGCTTGGAAGGGTGAAGGGACAGCACAAGAGTGGAAGACCCTCGGTAAGATGGATTGGCTCAGTTACTGGGGAAATGGGGTTCGGTGTATCAAAGACAATAAGGTTGGCTCAGAATAGAGCAGGGTTCACAGCTGTTGTACATAGGGCCACAAGTGACTTGACAGCACATAACAACAACAAAAACAACTATTTTTATCTTATTTGAGGAAATTTCTGCTGGTTGATACATGTAGGTAATAATCATGATTACAGGTGGTCGAGATGAAAAAAGGTAACAGTATGGAAGATAATGTATCTACTAAACATTGTGCCGAAGACATGTAGTAAGCTTGTCTAAGTTATTATCTTTTTTCCTCATGCAGTCATCCCGTCTCTCATTTATTTCCTCACCATGAACTCTTAAATCTCTCCGCTTAAAACAACAAAACATTCCCTGCCAAGTCTATACCTCACTCTAGCTAACTCAGCTTCCAGTACATGCCAATAGCATCCCATTTTAAGTATGGGGACAGTCTACCTCCAATCTTACTGATGCTTATATGATCTAAGATGCATCTAGTCTATTTCTTTCGAATTTTGTCCTTGCTTTGAATATGCACAGCAAAATGCATACAAATTCAGCTGTTTCTATACATACAGTGCAGTAACATTGATTTCATTCTGCAAGGCTTGCAACTCTTCCCACTCTCCTTTTTTGAGTTGTTCCTCCCCATTAACAAACTCACTGCCCTCTAAGCTTCCTATCTCATCTTCAGGTTGTTCCTGTTAGTTTGATTCCATGTAGGTCTTTCTTAAAGATGGCACCTTTCTGGTAGTTTGAATCCACCAGCTGCTCTGTGAGAGAAAGAAGGACAATCTCCTGCCCTTCAGTTTACAGGTTCCAAAAACCCACTGGAGAGCCAATTGATTCTGACTCAACAACAATTAGCTGAGTGGAATTGATTGATTT
This sequence comes from Elephantulus edwardii, assembly GCF_000299155.1. Classification (NCBI taxonomy): domain Eukaryota; kingdom Metazoa; phylum Chordata; class Mammalia; order Macroscelidea; family Macroscelididae; genus Elephantulus; species Elephantulus edwardii. The sequence continues at coordinate 7,908,295 of NW_006399865.1, read as the reverse complement.
TTAAAATACTTCAGGAGTTATGTTTTGTTTAAAATTTAAAAACTATCTCAGGTAATAGTTTTGGGGATTCCTGCAGACTCCATGAATCTAGAAAATAGGGGTCATATGAGAATTTGAAATTCTGTTCTATAATTTTCCCTTATGATTAAGATCCTTCTATAGAAACTCTGATCAAAATTTTCCGTAATGGTCACCTGGCACCATCCAGTTCTTCTGTTCTTTTGGCAAAGGAGGCAGTTGTTCGTCGAGGCAATTTACCACATATTTCCATATTCTCCTCCTCTTCTTGATTCTCTCCTGTTGTTCCACATGAATACAGGCCAATTGTTGTGCCTCGGATAGCCTCTGTGGAGCCTTTTACATCTCAGACACCACACAAAGTAGAATAAAAGGTCTAAACATGTTCTTAGGCCAATTAAGAAGGAGGTTAGTTTCAAACAGTGCATCAATCTGGAATTTTTTCTTTCTGGTTACTGTTTCAAGCACCCGAGTTTTGCAAATTCTGGTTGCTAAACCAGGAAGAACTGGTTCTGATGGCTGATAACAAGTGTGTCGATTATGGATCCTAGTAAGATAAAGGAAGAAAGATTGGCCATGCACTTCCGAAATTACAGGCCTTCGAAAACCCTATGTAAAATAGAGCACACTTAGACTATCATTTGGACTAACAGACATGGCAATTGAAACTGAGGTCTTAGAAATGGAAACACAGAGACTGAGGAACAGCTGTAAGGAGACACTAGGGATGGAACGTGGAACGTGAGAAGCATGAATGTAGGAAAATTGGACATTGTTAAGAAAGAAATGGAACACATAAATATTGACATACTAGGTATTGGTGAAATGAGATGACTTGGCATGAGGCATTTTGAATCAGATGATCATATGATTTACTATGTCAGGGATGAAAAGTTGAGGAAAAATGGGGTTGGTTTCATAATTAAAAAGTCATTTCTAGATCTATCTTGAAAGACAATGTGGTGAGCAACAGGATAATATCCATACGCATCCAAGAAATTCCAGTGTATACCACTATCATTCAAATATATACACCAACAACTAGAGCCTAAAACGAGGAAATAGAAGATTTCTACCAACTTTTGCAGTCAGAAATTGATCAAACATGCAGTAAAGATGCACTAATAATAATGGGCGACTGGAATGCGAAAGTTGGGAACAGGGAAGAAGGATCAGTAGTTGGACAACACGGGCTTGGTGAGAGAAATGAGGCTGGAGATAGAATGATAGAGTTCTGCACATTCAATGATTTGTTCATTGCAAATAACTTTTATAAGAAAAATAAACGCAGGCTATATACATGGATCTTACCTGATGGTACGCATAGGAATCAAATAGATTACATTTGTGGAAAGCCTCGCTGGAGAAGCTCAATATCAGCAGTGAAAACCAGGCCGGGTGCTGATTGTGGGACAGACCACCAACTACTCATATGCAAGTTCAAGCTGAAGTTTAGGAAAATTAAATCAAGTCCATGGGAACCAAGATTTGACCTTAAGTCTGTCCCACTCGAATTTCAAAACCATCTCAGGAACAGGTTTGAGGCCTTGAGCACCAATGAGCGTAGACCGAATGAGCTCTGGGAGGATATAAAGAAAATCATCCATGACGAATGCAAAAAGATCATTACAAAGGCTGAAAAAGAAGAAAAGACCAAGATGGATGTGAGATGAGACTCTGCATATTACATTAGAGCGCCGAGAAGCCAAAGCTAAAGGAAGAAATCAAGAAATCAGAGAGCTGAAGAGAAAATTTCAAAAGGCAGCTCGGGATGACAAAGCAAGATACTATAATGAAATGTGCAGAAAGCTGGAGTCGGAAAATCAAAAGGGCCAGACTCACTCAGCGTTTCTTAAGCTGGAGGAGCTGAAAAACAAATTCAAGCCATGGGTGACACTACTTAAGGATAGTTTGGGTAGAATGTTAAATGATCCAGGAAATATCAAAAATAGATGGAAGGAGTACACAGAATCACTGTATTAGAAGGACTTGGCTGATGAGCAAGAACCTATGGTGATGGAGGAGGAAGTTCAAGTTGCTATGAAGGAATTGGCAAAAAACAAGGCTCCAGCAGTTTACAGCATACCAATTGATATATTTCAACCAAGAGACGCTGCCCTAGATGTGCTCACTAAGTTGTGCCAAAAAATCTGGAGGAGAGCCAGCTGGCCCACTGACTGGAAAAGGCCGATATTTTTTCCCATTCCAAAGAAAGGTGACCCAACAGAGTGTGGAAATTCTAGAACAATATCATTGATATCACATGCAAGCAAGATTCTGCTGAAAATGATCCAAAACCGTTTGGAACAATATGTCAACAGAGAACTGCCATATGTGCAGGCTGGATTTAGAAGAGGTCGTGGTATTAGGGATATTATAGGTAATGTAAGATGGATCTTGGCAGAAAGCAGAGAATACCAGAAGAATGGCTATCTGTGATTCATTAACTGTGCAAAGACTCTGTGGATCACAACCAGCTATGGTTGACTCTTAGAAGAATAGGAATCCCAGAATATTAGATTGTGCTAATGCAAAACCTATACTTGGGCAAAAAGGGTGTCGTCAGAACAGAGCAGAGATACACTGGATGGTTCAAAATCAAGAAGGGGTCCGTCAGGGATATATTTTGTCTCCATACCTTTTCCATCTGTATGCAGAACAGATCATCCGAGATGCTGGGCTGTATGAGGAGGAATGTGGCATCAGGATTCGTGGAAGAATCGTCAACAACATGCATTATGCAGATGACACAACCCTCCTTGCTGAAACTGAGCAGGACCTGAAGCACTTGCTGGAGAAGGTCAAGGACTTGAGCCTTCAATATGGATTGAAGCTCAATATCAAGAAAACAAAGATTCTCACTACTGGGCCAATTAGCAGCAGCAGTATGGATGGTGAAGAGATTGAGATAGTTAACATTTTTGTTTACTTGGCTTCACAGTCAACACTCTTGGTACCAGCAGCCAGGAAATCAGGAGACATGAAGGTCAGCTGTGAGGGACCTCTCAAGAGTACTAAAGAGCAATGGCATCAGGCTGGATACTAAGGTGCGCCTAATCCAGGCTATAGTCTTTGCAATTATGTGCTATGCATCAGAGAGTTGGACAGTGAATAGGGATGATAGAAGAATTGATGCCTTTGAGCTGTGGTGCTGGAGAAGAGTGTTGAATATACCATGGACTGCTAGGAGAACAAACAAGTTTGTCCGGAAAAGGGTGAAGCCGGAATGCTCCTTGGAGTCAGGGATTCTGAAGCTTCGTCTGACATACTTCGGGCATGTTGCAAGGAGGGACTGGTCCTTGGAGAGGGACATCATGCTTGGGAGGGTGGAGGGACTTCGCAGGAGAGGAAGGCCCTCTATCAGATGGATCGATTCTGTGAGTGGAGTGGTGGGAATGAGTGTGTTTGGGATGGCGAGATTGGCACAGGATAGAACGGTGTTTAGGGCTCTTATACATAGGATCGCTATGAGTGGCAAGTGACTCGATGGGACATAACAACAACAATAAGATAAAATCATAGACAATTTCAAACTTTGCTCCATCTATCATGATGTTGCTTGTCAATCCAAGTGGTGAGGATTGTTGTCTTTTTGATGTTGAGATGCAATCTATATTGGAGGCTGTAGTCTTTGATGTCCTGCAGCAGGCATTTCAAGTGCTCCTTACAACAAGCAAAGTTGTGCCTTTTGCATAACATAGGTCTGGCCATAGTGCCCTCCTTTTGTGCCTTCACACTACTGAACGTGGAATTTTTTGTATACACATACTATTTTCATAAAACTTATTTTCCCTCTTTACTTTTTTCCTGCCTACTAATTCTTCAGCTCTTGACTGAACTGTTACTTCCTCAAGGATACTTTTGTTGACTTCCCTGACCAGAATACATACCCATAAACAATAAATTCGTATCACCTTCCATATCTTCCCTGAATTACAGGTATTCCAGTTGGGATTCTCTTTAATCTGTTCAATAAATTAATAACTGCACTAAATGAATCAATGAAGATGAGCTGCATTTCCCAAAGCTAGAAGAATCCTCTCTACTAATTCCGGGGGTTGAGTGCACACTAACTTGAACTATCTTGGAATGCACCCAACACCACATCATTCATCAATAACTGTTCTCACATTCTTTGCCAAATGTAGTTTCTCGATTCTGCCAAGATCTTCCCATCTGCTCTAAATGAGCAGAGCATTGATCATCTGTCCCATGTGTTCACTGTGAAAGCCAATTTTCATAAGTTGGGGGATGAAATGACCTTGATATTATATGCAGTACCCTCACTACATGGATAGAGATCAGTAGTAACATGAAAGATGAAGTCTCTTAGGAAGCAAAAGGCAGTAGCTTTCAAAGGAAGCTGCCTTTGAGCTATTCATATTGCCTTTGTTGTTAGGAAATTGACAATGTCCCTCTTTTTCTAAAGAACAAAGAACAATATTTCTGCAAATCTTGTGACCAAGAATTCTGAGCACTGTGGCAACTGGTAAAGTCTCACATTAGGAATTACAGGCTTCTTTAAATTGGAATATATCATTATTCATTGGCAGGATATCATGGCGAGTTTGTTGTTTGATGGCTTCAAAAGAATGTTGAATATTGATTTATATTAATTTAAGTAAGATAGTGTTAAAAGTAGGATAACCATTCTTTAACTATGTTGTATTCTTTCTATCAATGGTCCTACAGTGGTCAATAGCCTAGCCCCAAAATTAGCCATCTTCTCAAATATGATTAATATTTCTCTTTTTCTTAATGCACCGTTAACTAATGCAAAATAACTGGTCTTAGTGCCAAAAGCTATTTCTACTTAATGGAAAATATATTTACTAACTTTGTGAATTAATTAAGACTGTATGGAATTTAAAGCCAAAGATTCTAATTTACTCATTTTGTTTCAGAGGGATTTAGAAAAATACAGAGCCATTTGTGCCCAACAGGACTCCCATATGCTTTCATATATTGAAACAAAAATACAGACACAAGCACAAGCTTGTCAACTTTTTCTCAACTATCATAATTTTTGTCATGAATATGATTACAGGAAGACTCTGAGATTGTGTTGTTAGTAGTAATGTGCTACACTGAATGTGGACAGAATTGGAGATATTGCAGCTTTTCTCCGGACTCTATTTCAGAACAGTGTGTGTGCGCGTGCACGCATGTGTGTGTGTGTGTGTGTGTGTGTGTGTGTGTGTGTGTGTGTTGGGTGGTAGGTGGCCACATGGGTAGTTTAGATCATGGGTAGCTGTATCCTTATCCTGAAAACAATTATTTGCCTGCTCAACCCCAAAACTATGTCATGCCAGACCTGCTGCTCACTTTTAGAACTCAAAGAAGCAGCGGTCTAATAGTCTCTGTTTATCACGGACTCTTTCCCATGGACTGCCAACAGAGCAAACAGGTCTGTGTCAGAGAAGGTGAAATTAGAGTGTTCCTTGGATTCAAGGATGGTGAAACTTCATCTCACATACTTTGGATATGGCGTTAGGAGGGGCTAGTCCTTGGAGAAGGACATCATTCTTGGAAAGGTGGAGAGTTAGTGAAACAGAGGAAGACCCTCAAGGAGAAGGATTGACACAATGACTATAAAAGTGGGCTCTAGAATATTGGGGATGATGAGGATGACACAGGATAGGGCAGGGTTCAGATTCATTGTCCATAGAGTCGCTGTGAGATTCAGTCAACTCAGAGGTTCACAGATGTGCTGCAACACTAGAGTGGCAAGTAGAGTAGGAGCTTGCTTGTCCTAGGATTTGAACACACATGAGGAAAGGGACAAAGTGGCTTATTCAGTGGAGAGGGTGGAGGACTTGTCCTCTGGATATTTCTCGTAGGTCTTAGTTCAGTAATCATTTAATGAACACCTACTATATGCCAGGGATATGTCCTGTCTCTATACCTTTTCAACCTGTATGCAGAACAGATTATCCGAAAGGCTGGGCTCTATAAGGAGAAGTGTGGTGTCAGGATTGGTGGAAAATCTATTAACAGTCTGTGTTATGCGGATGACACAACCCTGCTTGCTGAAACTGAGGAGGACCTGAAACGCTTGCTGCAGAGTGTCAAGGACTGCAGCCTTCAGTATGGATTGAGACTCAATGTCAAGAAGACAAAGATTCTCACCACTGGACCAATTGGCAGCATCAGGATGGATGGTGAAGAGATTGAGATTGTTAACAACTTTAGTCTGCTTGGCTCCACAATCAACACTCTTGGCACCAGCAGCCAGGGAATTAAAAGACATATAGTGATGGGAAAGTCTGCTGTTAGGGACCTCTCCAGGGTACTGAAGAGCAGTGGTGTCACTCTGGGGACTAAGGTGCATCTGACACAGGCCATGGTCTTTGCAATCACTTGTTATGCATCAGAGAGTCGGACAAGGACCAGGAAGGATAGAAGGAGAATTGATGCCTTTGAGCTCTGGTGCTGGAGAAGAGTATTGAATATACCATGAACTGCCAAGAAAACAGATTCATCCTGGAGAGGGTTAAACCAGGCTGCTCCTTGGAGGCAAGGATTCCGGGGGCTTCGTCTGACATACTTTGGACATGTTGTAAGGAGGGACTGGTCCTTGGAGAGGAACATCAAGCTTGGGAGGGCGGAGGGGTGGCGCAAGAGGGGAAGACCCTCTAGGAGGTGGATTGATTCAGTGACTTGGGTAATCGGGATGGATGTGTCAAGGCAGTGCGATTGGCACAGGATAGAGCAGGGTTTAGGGCTGTTGTACATAGGGTCGCTATGAGTTGCAAGTGACTCGATGGCACATAATAATAACAACAACAACAACATAGGCCAAGCACACCCAGAGCAGCTGAGTTATGCACACAGAAATTGTAACCAGCCAGTTGCCATTGCCTTGACTTCATGGTTAACTTCAGGAATATTTTAACTTGAACCATTTTCTTCAATCATCTTTAGTTTTTACCATTAAAACCTACCACATTAGGTTTTAATGGAAATGCTAAAGGGTGCTATAATAACCTCTCATAATGACCTCTCTTTCCTTTACCTGCTTAAGGATTCATAAGAAGCAGTCTAGTGAGAGACTGCCAAAGAAAATAGACCAGTGAATCTGATTGGGATCACAACCAGCATATTGACTTCATTCCACATCTTTTGCAGTTTGAATCCACTGTTCCGATGTGAGAGAGGCCACAGTATCAGAAACAGAGTGGAGAGAAGCTGACTTGATATAATTTCATGTTGAAAGAAATCCCTAAGGCCTCCTAGTCCGAAGTTTAGCTTTTCTTTCTCTCTCATCTCTTGTCTTCTCTCCTGTCCTCTACCCTTCATTTATTTCTCCCCCCTCTCCAGTCTCCCAGTTCCCCTCTCTTTGTTGCTTATTTGCCCACTTGTTTCCTTCAGGACTTCTGCCTTCACCAGAACTTTAACCTAATAAAAGATGTGCTTGCTAAGCCTGACTCTTAAAAGCTGAATGCAGCATCATTGAATTTTAAATTGTATATTACAAAGGATATAATTAAGGTGAAGATCCTTACTGAAAAATAATTAGCTTTGTGGATAGAAAGCTCACTAGAAACCTCATAATTAAATTGGCTTCCTGTTTTCATTTTATTAAGAATACGAAGCTCTATTGATCTTCTTTCAAACCAGACACAGATTCATGTAAACCCATGGCTGTTACAAAGGTTATCTCAAGTGCCTTAGGCAAAGGAATGAGCTTGGGAACTCTACCTCAGTGGACTAACAGATTTTGGAAAACCTCTACAATGGGAACTTCTAAGTGTTTGACTTGAGGGTCCAAACTTCTCAAAGTGAAAAGACTCAAATGGAGAATGCCAATCTTGTACATATCTGATAGTTCTTTCAATATGGAGGGGGAAATATGAAAAGCAAATAAATCTTAAGAGACAGTGAGCAGTACTAGACCAGACTTGAAGTAATAAAGGACCTAAGTCCAGGTTCTGCTTACAGCTCAGATCTGATCCCAGTGAAAGTTAGGTGAATCCCTTGACAATACGTCGCTTCTCATGCCCTCCTGAGCTCACATTTCCCCCTCATCTTCCAGTCTTCTCACTTTGATTCCCAGCTTTCATGGCTCTATAATGCATTACCTGTTGCACTTCTAACCAATAAGTGGATGGTTCAAATCTAGCAGGTGCTTTTTTGGAGAAGGGTGGGCAGTCTTCTCTCATAGATACAGCATCAGAAACCTGATGGTTGGGTCTCTAATAGTCAGAAAGCATCTTGTAGTGGTGAGTCTTTGGTGTATTTTAACTATCTGAATTCCCAAGGCTATACTTCACCCATTTCCCAGGATAGCCTTGCCCCTCTGCTCATCTTCCTAATGACTGGCTCATCTTCCTATTGAATAACCTCTTTACTGGGGTGTTGACTTTGTCAGTCCATTTATATAGTTTTGTAAAGTAAGACACAAGTCATCAGCACCTATTGCTTTCAGAAGATAATTTTCTGCCTGGAAAAAAAAAAAAGAGAAAGAAATCTACCCACCCTCACTTTACTCCCATTTGAACTCTTGCCATCTTGTATTATAATCATCTCTTTGATTTGACCTGCTTACACTTTCATCTCCTCAGTCATTATTGAACAATGAACAATTTGCTGTTCAGCTAGATGATAATGCTATTGTTTTGTTGGATGCCATAAGAAAACCCCTGAGTGGAACAAAAAGCTTTCTGGTCCTATGCCACCTCTGAGATTGATTGCAAATGAGACCACTGTGATCCATAGTTTTCCTTGGCTGATTTTCTTTTTTTTTTTAAGTAAAATTTATATTTTATACTAGCTTACTTACTAAGTTATTATACACTATTTTTTACACTGCATCTTTCCTTTACCCACCCCTCCCTCCACCCATATAATTGTACAACCCTATGATTAACCCTCACCACCATCCCAGTCTCATCCATGCTCACCCCTCTGCTTCCCCCCCACCCCATTACTCTCTTGGATCCTCATACTCATTCTACGATAATGGTCTTATCCAGTATTTGTCCTTATGGAACTGAGTTAGTTCACTTAGAAATATGCTCCGCAGTCCCTCCCAAGTTAGGTAGTAATTTACAAAATCATTGGTCCTGCATGTTGCATAGAATTCCATTCATAATTTCTGAATCCATTTAATTGTGGTTGGACATTTGGACCGTTTCCATGTTATTGAAATAGTGAATAATGCTGCTATGAACATTGGTACAAGTCTCTTTTTGTACCTCAGTTCTCATTTTCTCAGAGTATATTCCAAGCAGTGGAATATCTGGGTCATATGGAATTTCTATGTTCAGCTTTTTCAGGAAACACCAAACTACCTTCCAGAATAGTTGTACCATCTTACAGTCCCACTAACAATGTGTAAAAGTTCCTATCTCCCTTGGCTAATTTTCTGAAGTAGATTTGTCTGGTCTTTTTTCCATAGTCCACTTTAGGCTGGAAACTCCAGGGAAATCTGTTCCGCTTCTTAGCAATGCACAAGCCTCCATAAACCAACCAGAAGTGGATCTGGTTGAGGTACATTGGGAAGAAATCAAAGCCAGGTCTCTCTCATAGAAGGCAACATTTCTACCAATGAAGTACCATTGCCCCCAGATGGTCAAATCAAAGGCTATAAAATTTTTATTTTCTCTGATAGGATAAATGTGTTTATTTTTAATTTCATGGGTTTTTTATAATCTTGAAAAGTGAGTTGATTCTGAGAAATTGGTTTGCAAAAAATGTAATTAAGCATATATCAATTTTAGAAGGCATTGTTTTATTTTTATTCACCATGAAAGCATCAACGTTATTAAATTACAGGGTAATTTTATTGATAGCTCTGAAGGGAAAGAGTGGAACAGTCCTCCAATATTTGTCTACTATGGGAAAATTCTTTTTAAAAAGAAAAGCCTTGATATTAGTTTAAGTAAATAGATTATGTGGTAAAAAGAATTTTTTTAGTGTCAGCATGCTTTATTCAGCCTCTTTTTAAAATATGACACTATGACTGAATTTCAAAAGGGAAAAAAATTGCAAAGCCACTTAGAGTTTTCAATAAACCTGGTAGAGCATAGGGATTTTTATTTATTTGAAAATTTCAATATTAATTGAAGTTTAATATTAAGAAAACAAAGATTCTCACTACTGGGTCAATTGGCAGCCCCATAATAGATTAAGAAGAGGTCGAGATTGTTAACAATATCAGTTTGCTTGGCTACACACCAGAAGATGAATTGCATCAGGTAAATCTGCTGTTAGACACTTCTGTAGAGTGCTAAAGAGCAATGATGTGAGTCTAGAGACTCACTCGGTGTGCCTGATCCAGGCCATGGTCTTTGTAATAAATTGCTATGTATCAGAGCTGGACAATGACTAAGGATGTTAGAAGAAGTAGTGATACCTTTGAATTGTGGTTCTGGAGAAGGGTATTGAGCATACCATGGACTGCTAAGAGAACAAACAGGTCTGTCCTGGAGAGGGTGAAACCAAGTGGCTCCTTGAAGGCAAGGATTTTGAAGCTCATTCTCACATACTTCGGGCACATGGCCAGGAAGGACCAGTCCTTAGGGAAGGACATCTTGCTTGAAAGAGTGGAGGGCAGTACAGGAAAGGAAGAACCCAGATGAGACAGATTTGATTAGATTTGTCTGAGGCAGTGAGACTGGCTCAGGATAGAGTTCAGAGCATTCTTATGAGTTGCAGGGGACTCGATAGCACACAATGACAATAACAACAATGCTCAACAAGGAGTCCCTGAGTGATAAAAATGGCTAAAGTTGTTGATTACTATTCAGAGAGTTCAAACCCATCTAAAAGCACTACAGAAGAAAGACCATCTGTTTTCAAAAGGTCACAGCCTTGAAAACACTATGGAGTCGCTCTGCACACATGGGGCCACCCTGAATCAGACTTGACTCATTGACCATTAGTGGAACAAGAAAGCTCATCACAATACTATTTCTAGTTGCAAAATTATAATATGCACTAAATGCACACAGAATTTTTTTTTTAATGTTTCTGTGAACATCAGAAGTCTGCTCTGACAATCCCTTCGGTCTTATGGCTCCTTAACTCTTTCAGTCCTCTAAGTAACATTTTTCTCTAAATCATATCTACTCCTTGATTTTTCATTATTGACTTTCCACTGTAGGAAATTAACATTTGATATCCTTCCTTTTTACTCAGTCTTCTTATGTCTAATTCTAGTTAGATTAGTATTGGTACTTACTTTATTGTGCTACATAAGTATTATTCATGAGTGAACCTCGTAGTAAAGTGTAGTTGCTTGTTCTCTTGTATACACAGTTTTCATTTTAATTTATAATTGTCTCATTTTTTGCCCACAAATACTTAATTTTTCCATGTACTTAGCAATTAATTAATTAATTTCAGCACCACACTTTCTGGCAACTGTTTCAGTCTCTTCTCAAGAAGTCCAATCACATGGTCAGCCCAGAAGGGAACTGATTCACCAACCATCTCAACAGATGATGCAGCCATTGTTTCCTGACTACCCTTCTGGTATCCTCAGCCCCACCCATAGGCAGCAGAGGTGGAGCAGACCCTTTTGGATCCACTGTGTTGTGGGCCCTCACACCAGGGTGGTAGTAACACCAACATTCAACATCCAGCCAAGACCGTGTTCTTGATGGGACATCATCCTACTTTGCGAGCTGTTCAGATCAATTCAAGGGCTCCAGCAATCAGCAGCTACTGGAATACAGTTCTAAGCAGAAGGTCAGAAACAGTCCTTTCTCCTCAACTGTCAGACAGAGTGGTGAAGAGACTCATGGAATCTGGCTGCACTATGCCACAGATCAAGGAGGAGAGAAGACTTCAGGAAAGAGGGATACAACCAGAAGACAAGAAGCCATCCATCCCAGAGAGCTTAGTTGCAGGAACAGAGAAAAAGTGATAGAAGCAGTTGGCTCCCTAGTCTCAGATAATTTTGCCACAGGACCAGAGAGGAAGAACTACAGACAAGGTGAATTGTCATCCCCTTCCCTAGTAGTGTATTGAGCTCCCCAACTTAAACAAGACTCCCTTGGGTTCGGGGATCAGATTCAGGCAGGGTGAGCTGCCCATCTCTTCTCTGGAGCAGTGAACTCCTGAGTTAAGATCATCAGACCAAGGTCCTGCTACGGCCTCAAGCAAGAAAAACTCTACAACAACAATGATACAGAAGAAGAAGGATACCTCACACCTGACATGAAACCAAAGCAAGATGTCACCCCCAAAAGTGATCACAACACAGAATCTCCAGAAAGTCTGATGAAACTTTCTAACACAGAATTTGAAACAAAAATGACTGAATATTTTCAATGAGTGAAAGACAAAGAATTACAGGATCCTACAAACAAAAGTCAAGAGGAACTTATAAAAACAAGCAAAGAGAATGCAGATAAAACCAACAAGGCATTAGAAATTCTAGAAAGCAAGAAACTGCAATCCAGAATATGGGGACCTATGTCTCAGATGCTGTCAACATTTTGGAGGAACATATAAGCAGAGTTGAAGGGATGAAACACAGAACCAGTGAAATAGAAAATAGAGTCCTGAGCACTGATCTGCTAAGACAAAAAGCAGAATCAAAGAGGAACAAAAAAGAATAAAGCCTAAGGATAATGTGGGACAACATCAAGTATACCCAGCAAAACTGTCCATCAAATATGATGGAGAGATGAAGATATTCTCAGAAAAGTAAACCTAAGGGACTTTGTAAAAACAAGACCAGCTTTGCAGGAAATACTGAGGAAAGTCCTTACAGAGATGCACAGAAAGCAAAACAGGTCAAAGTTACCAGCCAAAAAGAACTCAACAAAATGACAGAAATAAAACCTTGCCTCTCAATAATTACACTGAATGTGAAGGCTTAAGTGAACCAGTGTAGAGAGAATGAGTAGCAGATTGGATTTTTAGAAAAAAACCCAACCTAATAACCCATCAATGCACTGTCTACAAGAGACACAACTGAAAAATGAAGATAAAGAAATACTAAAATATAAAATGGTGGGGGGAAAGATACCAAGCAAATGGCAAAGAGAAAAAAGCAGGGGTAGCATTATTAATCCCTGATAAAATGGATTTCAGTGTAAAACCATCACAGAGGACAAGGAAGGTCACATAATTGGAATAACAGAACAGGAAGAATTAAAAAAAAGGCAATGAGAGAATTTTGGAAGAGTTACTAGAAGAAAAACTTTCCAGGTATAATGAAGAATAAGAGAATATTATATACAAGAAGTTGGGCAAACTCCATATAGACAACAAAAGAAAAACACCAAGGCATACCATAGTCAAATTTGACAGAACCAAAGAGAAAGAGAAAATTCCGAAAGCATCTAGGGAAAAACAAGGGATCAATATTTGTTCCCAATCCAAAGAAGGGTGACACGACAGAGTGCTGAAATTATCAAATATTATAATTAATATCACACAGTTCAAAACAATTGAAACCACCACCAAGACCAGGAGTTGGTTCTTCAAAAAGGTCAATAAAATCAACAAACCACTAGCAAAATTAACAAAGGAAAAGATACAAATAATCCGAATGATGGATGAAAGAGGCAATGTCATAACAGAACCAACGGAAATAAAAAAGTTACCAATGGGATATTGTGGAAAACTATACTCAAACAAATAAGAAAACCTAGAAGAAATGGACAAGTACGTAGAAACTCACAACCTATCCAAACTATCACAGACTGAAGTCGAACATCTGAGCAGACCTTTTACGAAAGAAGAAATTGAACAGGTCATAAAACAACTTCTAACAAAAAAAAAAAAAGAAAGAAAAGCCCTGGACCAGGTGATTTTACTAGTGAATTTTATCAAACATACAGAGAAGAATTGTCATCAATTCTACATAAAATATTTCAGAAAATAGAAAAAGAAAAGATTCTCCCAGACTCACTCTATGAAGCAAACATGTCCTTGATACCAAAGTCATAAAAAGACACCACCAATACTTACCTGGCAGAGGAAACACCATGATCAGGCAGGTGGTTTTCCCAGGATGAGACTCACCCATTGCACTTGGGGTGTGCTGACCCCTGCGATTTCCCCAAATGCGGGAAACTCGACTGCATAATTTGTGGTAGTGGGGGACTGCGTGCGCGCTATCCCCTGGAAAGAAAGAAGAAAAAAAAATGACACCACCAAAATAGAAAACTGTAGACCAATATCTCTTATGAACATAGATGCAAAAATTCTCAATAAAATCCTGGGCAATATAATCCAACATTTGTTGTTGTTGGTGTTGCTATGTGCCGTCGAGTCGCTTGAGACTCATAGCAACCCTATGTACAACAGCCCTAAACTCTGCCCTGCCCTGTGCCAATTGCACTGTCTCTGATACACTCATCCCGATTACCCCAGTGACTGAATCAATCCACCTCATAGAGGATCTTCCCCTCCTGTGCTGTCCCTCCACCCCCCCCCAAGCATTATGTACCTCTCCAAGGACCGGTCCCTCCTTAAAACATGTCCAAAGTGTGTTAGAGGAAGCTTCAGAATCCTTGTCTCCAAGGAGCAGCCAAGTTTAAGCCTCTCCAGGGTGAATCTGTTTGTTTTCCTAGCTGTCCATGGTATTCTCAATACTCTTCTCCAGCACTACAGCTAAAAGGCATCAATTCTCCTTCTATCCTCCCTGGTCATTTTCCAGCTCTCTGATGCATAACAAGTTATAGCAAAGACCATGGCCTGTATCAGACGCACCTTAGTCTCCAGAGAGACACCATTGCTCTTCAGTACCCCGGAGAGGTCCCTAATAGCAAACTTTCCCATGGCAATACGTCTTTTAATTTCCTGGCTACTGGTGCCAAGAGTGTTGACTGTGGAACCAAGCAAACTAAAGCTGTGGACAATCTCAATCTCTTCACCATCCATCCTGATGCTGCCAGTTAGTCCAGTGGTGAGAATCTTTGTCTTCTTGACATTGAGCCTCAATCCATATTGAAAGCTGCAGTCCTTGACTCTCTGCAGCAAGCACTTCAGGTTCTCAGTTTCAGCAAGCAGGGTTTTGTCATCTGCATAACACAGATTATTGATAGATCTTCCACCAATCCTGATAGCACACTTCTCATGGAGGCCAGCCTCCCGGATAATCTGTTCTGCATACAGGTTGAAAAGGTATGGAGACAGGACACATCCCTGGCATACGCCCTTTCCAATTTTGAACCATGCAGTGTTCCCTTGCTGTGTTCTAATGACTGCCTCTTGGTCCAAGTAAAGGTTTCGCATTAGCATGATCAAGTGTTTTGGGATTCCCATTCTTCTCAGAGTCAGCCACAGTTTATGATCCACAGAGTCAGACACCTTTGCATGATCAGTGAAACACAGATAGACATTACTCTGGTACTCCCTGCTTTCAGCTAAGATCCATCTAATATTAGCTACAATATCCGTAGAACCACGACCCCTTCTAAACCCAGCCTATACAAGGATGGATCAACATAAGAAAAACAATCATTGTTAATTCATCACATTAAAAACACAAAGAACATGAACCACATGATCCTATCAATTGATGCAGAAAAGGCCTTTGATAAACTCTAACACCGTTTCCTGGTTAAAACACTCAACAAAATAGGAATAAAGGGGAATTTCCTCAACATTGTGAAAAATAGTATATGCAAAACCAAGAGCCAACATCATTCTCAATGGAGAGAGATTAAAGGCATTCCCTTTGAGAACAGGAACTAGCAAGGATGCCCATTATCACCTCCCCTATTCAATATTGTATTGGATGTCTTAACGAGAACAGTAAGACAAGAGAAGGAAATAAAGAGGTATCCAAATTGGCAAAAAGGAGGTAAAACTGTCTCTATATGCAGATGATATGATAGTATACTTAGAAAACCTGAACAACTCAGCAAGAAAACTATTAGACATAGTCAACCAATTCAGCCAAGTAGCAGGATATAAGATCAACATATAAAGATAAGTTGCATTTCTCTACAGTGACAAAGAGAATACAGAAAAGGAGCTAAGAAAAACAATACCCATCACAATAGCTAAACACAAGGTTAGGTAGAGCAAATCTAGCTAGAGACACAAAGGACGTATGCAAAGAAAATTGCAAAATGTTACTACAAGAAACAAAAAAAGACATGGAGAAATGGAAGAACGTACCATGCTCATGGATTTTACCAATGGCAACCTACAAGTTGAAAGCAGTCCCAATATAGATACTAATCTCAACACAAATACCAATTCCATTTTTCAACAAGATGGAAAAGGCAATTTCCGATTTCATCAGGAATGCAAAGAGACCCTAAATAAGAAAAGCACTCCTGAAAAAGAGAAATAAGGTGGTAGGCATCTCACTCTCTGATCTCAAATCCTACTACACAGTTGTGATGGTCAAAACAGCGTGGTACTGGTACAGTGACAAACATGCAGATTAGTGGAATAAAACTGAGAACCCAGAAATCAGCTCATCTACCTATGGTCAACTGATTTTTTTATAAAGAGATGGAATCAGTTAGGTGGGGAAACAACAGCCTTTTTTAAAATTTTATTTTATTTATTTATTTAATATCATGGAAACCACTTGGAGGGTCACTATGAGTCAGAACCAACTCAATGGCATAGATCTTGTTTGTTTATTGAAAGGAAAAGTAGTAGTTGTTAGTAAATCAGACATTTGTAAACTGAGAACTGCCTGTATTCTCTGGGTTCTATGTCTTGTTCTTATTTCATGCTTAAATTTTTTTAAAAAAATTATGTTTTCCTACATGGTCACTGTCACCATTGTACTTCAAGCACATTGATATGTTGGTCTCAATATTGTATGTTTGCAGTTTTCCTTGAATGCCTGTTCATACTTTATGTATACTAGAATTTAAGAGTATGTTATTAGATAGCTATCTGGAAGACTTGGCCAATCAAAATTCTTCATTTCCTTGAGTGATTAATTCAGGGGTGAGCATAGTGTTTTGGTCTAAATTAATCAGCATCTTCCTTGGATGATTGGGAAAAATAATTCCCATTCCAGGGATTATTAAATTATCAGGATAGTCGCTGATGCCATCATCTTGATATACACATGGAGAATGCTTTCAAGAGACCGTGAGAGCAATTCTGGATGACATTCCTTGAAGTCCTGCATCAAATGAACTGCATCTCTTGACTTCACTGTAACTTTAATTACTGTATCCTCTGTTTGTGCTGCTTTTGTTTATCATCCTTCTGCTTAATTATTCTGAGTTGAGTTCCTATGCTTTTCAGCTAGAAGTATTTTGAGGATACAAATCTTTCATAATGATTCTCTGCCTGGCTGGAAGTAATATCATTTATACCACCTACAAATGCAAAAGGTCATAAGCTATTCATAATTTCACTTCAATTTTTTCTAGTGGTTCAGATACCCTGTGTATCATTCAGTGGACACTGAAATGTTGAGATATTGAAAACTGAGTGGTGAGTAGATATTGAAATGTTTAGAATGTATGTTATGGAAACATGAAAGACATGAAAATATCACTTGCAAGGAAAGGTTATGATAAAATCACATTTTCTCTAAGGTCACCTCCTATCCTTCAAAGATCTGATTCCATTCTGGGCTAATCCAATGGGGTGAAATTGTGACAAAGTATGTTCTCCTATTTCTTCTGTTCTTTACATTTTTCTTATTTTTTCTTTATGGCCTATGTATTGATTCCCCTTCCTTAGACTTCTTTCTGCATTTGGTGAGCTTGTGATAACAGTATGGACATTTCTTATCTGTAAATGTCTTTATTTCCCAGATACATCTCTTCTTCATCTGGCACATTTTTACTTAACCACTTTAAACCTCATTTCTTTCACAGTTTCCAGTTACTCTTTTATCAGGTAGGAGATAACTTCACAGTTTGAGAGACATGACTGTTATTGAACAAATTCCAGTTTAGGGTCCTCTGTGATAATTGAGGATTTAGAACACCACAGTGATACTCTTTTCTTCTTTTTCTTGAGCCACGACTGAATGTAAAACATCTTTTTGTTTTCCATGAGTCTAAAGATATCTCTCTCAAAAACTTCACATTCCTGCAAAAGCAGGATGCTTCAGAAAGCATTTTAGAGTCTGTGTCTCACACTGCTCTATCCCAGAGAGCCTGGTGCATTTCACTGTCCATAAAAATGGGCTGCCAGATAATGACAAATTTTATTTGGAAATGGTTTTGCCTGTCAAATATGCTTCTAGAGATTTGTGTAATCAATTTGCCTGATTTTGAAAATGTTGTAAAAATGGGATTCATCATATTTATTAGCCAATTTCCTCACATATACATCTCTGAGCATGCTTACAAGATCCTTGAGCTGGAGGAAAAAGAGACAGTTATTCATTAAGGTTCACAATGTATAGTAAACATCATAAAAGCAAGAAATATGCTCTTATCTTACAACCAGGTGTTGTTTGAAGAGCCAGAATTTTAAACTAGGAAATGGAGACATAACTATTCTAGAATAATTCTAAAGTGAGCCATCACCAAAGAGGCAAAGACTTTGGAGGTGCCAAAAGAAGGACTAGACAACCCCCAACATCACCTCCTGAGAGTAAGACCCCAAAGAACTTCTCTCCTTCTGTTGTTAGTTGTAATAAAACCAAGTCTCTGTGTGTGACAGTATATATGTACTGTGGAATTGCTCCATAGGGTCTTAGAGCCTATCACCTCTCAGAAGCCAATTGCTAGGCCTTTCTCCTTTGAGTCAATTTTAACTGCTAACCTTTTGGCTCTTCAGTACTTTGGAGAGGTCTCTCTCTGGCAGCAGACTTTTCCAATTGCGTTAATTTATGTTTTAATTTCCTGGCTGCTGGTACCAAAAGTGTTGATTGTGGAGACAAGCAAACGAAAGTTATTAACAATGTCCATCTGGAGACTAAGGTCTGCCTGATCCAGGCCATAGGCTTTGCAATTACTTGCTAGAATCAAAAAGCTGGACAATGACTAGGGATGATAAAAGGAGAATTGATGCCTTTGAGCTGTGGTGCTGGAGAAGAGTACTGAATATACCATGGACTGCTACGAGAACAAACAGATTTGTCCTAGAGAGGTGAGACCAGGCTGCTCCTTGGAGGTAAAGATTCTGAAGCTTCGTCTGACATATTTTGGACATGTTGTAAGGAGGGACAAGTCCTTGGAGAGAGACATCATGCTTGGGAGGGTGGAGAGACAGAGCATGAGAGGAAGACCCTTGATGAGATGTATTGATTCAGTGATTGGGTTAATGGGGATAGGTGTATCAGAGATAATAAGGTTGGCACAAGATAGATCAGGGTTTAGGGATATTGTGCATAGGGTCACTATGAGTCGCAGTTGACTCAACAGCACATAACAACAACAACCCTTTGGCTAGGGTACAGCATTTAACCATTTACATCACCCAAGTACTCGTTCTACTGTTCTATTTTATTGTCTTTTAAATTTTGAAAGATTCTTCTTTGCTTTTCCACCCAAAGCAGATTCCAGAGCTAAACATGTTGTGATTGATTTTTTTCATTGATCCTTGTTCAAGTTTAAAATATTCACTGACTATGCAAAGGCATTTGACTGTGTAGATCATAACAAACTATGGCTAACTCT
>NW_006399865.1:7877338-7887839 GCF_000299155.1 Elephantulus edwardii | reverse complement strand
TGGGATGAGAGTGTCAGAGACAGTGCGATTGGCACAGGACAGAGCGGAGTTTAGGGCTGTTGTACATAGGGTCGCTATGAGTCGCAAGCGACTTGACAGCACATAAAAACAACAACATCAGCACCTTAGTCTTTAGCTAAATACACATCCTAGTTTAAGAACAACTTGCTCATATCACTACAGGGAAACTGTTCAAGAATAATACACAGGATCATAGGAAGACTTTATAAATGAAACATAACCCAGTGTAAAACTTTCTGTTACCACTTTTGTTAAGGATTTGGAAAGTATTCCCCAATTCCCCTGCAAAATGGAAAGTAGACAGTGGGCATTTCTTTAAAACCCTACACCCTCCTTTTCCTCCAGTTAGTGGTAAGATCATTATGGAATGCGCTCTTGAAAACAATAGGAAGTTTCTTATGTTCAGGCAGTAAGATGTATGTGGAATCTGCTAGTGTGAAAGAAGCACCTTCATTTACCTCTGTATGTCTTCATTTTCCCAAAAGACCTAAAGACAGACAGAAGACTCCTGGTGACATCATAAGGCTGCAACCCAAGGAATGTTTTCCCTGAAGTGACAGTGTGGCGGGTAATAAAAGCAATATCCGTGGCGTCTAGAGGCTATGCTTTTAAATTTGTAAGAAATGTAGAGGGTGAGATTAGATCATTCTTTTCCTATTGTAACATTTCGTGTTATATATCAATATGGCGGTGTCCCCTTTGAAGTACTTTTTTCTCTTCTCATTCTTTTTTATTTTGAAACGGGGAAAAAAAGCCTGATTTCATAAAAACGACCTTTGTGAAACCCCCACTTTACAGAGTATGATCAGTCCATCCCCTTCAATCCCTCCATTATATCTCTTGCCTTCCAGGGCTAGTGGAAAGGTTAAGTCGACTAAACCCTATGATTCTGAGCTTTCTTGGCTTAATATTCTTACACGAGGTTATGAACTCTGGGCAGCTGTACAGGCACTCTCTCATCTTGTTTTTCCAATGGGATTTCACTCTTGACCTTAAAGAGCTGAAATAACTCGACAATAGAATGATGAGGATTTGGTAGTAGCCGTTCCTCTGCACTATAAATGGTTTTCTCAACTCAGAGCTTTTATCAGAGGAACTTCCAATTTTGACTTTCACCCTTGAGATGATATATGGGAAGATGTAAGCTGGATTGATGCTTCCATATTGTTAGATAAGTTTGGGCTAGTGTTTTTCAAATATTAGTACTATTTCCAACATAGGCACTTGAGTTTATTCATCTCAAAAGTTACTCCTGTAGCCAGATTATTGAGAAAGTAATGAAACGTGAACAAGATTTTTTTTCTCTCTCCTGTCACTACTTTCAATCATTGCTTGCTAGCAAGAAAAAGAGTCCCAGATTGACACAGTTAAATAGTCAGACAAGTAACCAAATGACATCAGCAATGATATCTCTCATACTACAGCCTGTTTTCAACCCAGCTTGAATTTCTGGAAATTCTCTGTTGATGTGTTGTTCGAGATACTTTGTAATAACCTTCAGCAAGATTTTACTTGAATGTGATATTAATAATATTTTTTCATAATTTCCACATGCTTTTGGATCACCTTTTTTTAAATGGGAGAGATAGAAGATAGAATTTTAATACATAATAATAATAATTTTTTCCAATAATAATATATGCAGTCTATTGCACACAGTAAAAATAATTAAATCATTATGTTGTTGTTGTTGTTATGTGCCATTGAGTCGTTTGCAATTCATAGTGACCCTATGTACAAGGTTTAAACGCTGTTCTATCCTGTGCCAACCTAGCCATCTCAAACGCACTCATTCCCACAACTCCAGTCACAAAATCGATCCATCTCAGCGAAGGTCTTCCTCTCCTTCACTACCCCTCCACTCTCCCAAACATGATGTCCCTCTCCAAGGACCAGTCCCTCCTTGCAACATGCCCAAAGTGTGTCAGACAACGCTTCAGAATCCTTGACTCCAAGGAATATTCCGGCTTCACCCTTTTCAGGACAAACTTGTTTGTTCTCCTAGAAGTCCCTGGTATATTCAACACTCTTCTCCAATACCACTGCTCAAAGGCATCAGTTCTCCTTCTATCATCCCTATTCACTGTCCAACTCTCTGATGCATAGCATGTAATTGCAAAGACTATAGCCTGGATAAGGTGCACCTTAGTCTTCAGCCTGATGTCATTGCTCTTCAGTACTCTTGAGAGGTTCCTCACAGCCGACTTTCCCCAATGCAATTTGTCTCTTGATTTCCTGGCTGCTGTTACCAAGAGTGTTGACTGTGGAGCCAAGCAAACTAAAACTGTTAACTATCTCAATCTCTTCACCATCCATACTGATGCTGCCAAATGGCCCAGTGGTGAGAATCTTTGTTTTTTTGATGTTGAACTTCAATCTATATAGCAGGCTGCAGTCCTTGACCTTCTGCAGCAAGTGCTTCAGGTCCTCCTGTGTTTCAGCAAGCAGGGTTGTGTCATCTGCATAACCCATTCTTCTCATAGTCAGCCACAGCTTGTTGTGATCCACACAGTCAAAGCCTTTGCATAGTCAATGAAGCACGGATAGACATTCTTCTGATATTCTTTGCTTTCTGCCAAGATCTATCTAACATTAGCTATAATATCCGTAGTACCACAGCCTCTTCTAAATCCAGCCTGTATATCTTTTGACATATTGTTCCAAACGTTTTGGATAGTTTTCAGCAGAATCTTGCTTGCATGTGATATTAATGATATTGTTCGATAATTTCCACACTCTGTTGGGTCACCTTTCTTTGGGATGGGAACAAATACCGATCTTTTCTAGTCAGTGGGCCAGCTGGCTCTCCTCCAGATTTTTTGACACAACTTAGTGATCACATCCCGGGCAGTGTCTGTCTGTGGAAATATGTCAGTTGGTATGCCGTCAACTCCTGGAGCTTTGTTTTTTGCCAGTTCCTTCAGAGCAATTTGAACTTCCTCCTCCATCACCATAGGCTCTTGCTCATATGTCATTTCGTGAAATTCTTCTGTGTCAGCCAATTCCTTTTGATACAGTGACTCTGTGTATTCCTTCCGACTTCTCTTGATACTTCCTGGATCATTTAATATTCTACCCAAGGTATCCTTAAGTATTGCCACCTGTGACTTGAATTTGTTTTTCAGATCCTTCAGCTGAAGAAATGCTGAGTGAGTTCGGCCCTTTTGATTTCTGACTCCAGCTCTCTGCATATTTCATTATAGTATCTTGCTTTGTCATTCCGGGCTGCCTTTTGAAATTTCTGTTTAGCTCTTTGATTTCTTGGTTTCTTCCTTTAGTTTTGGCTTCTCGGCACTCTAATGCAATACTTCGAGTCTCTTCTGACATCCATCTTGGTCTTTTCTTCTTTTTCGGCCTTTGTAATAATCTTTTGCATTCTTCATGGACGATTTTCTTGATCTCCTCCTGGAGCTCATTTGGTCTACACTCATTGTGCTGAAGGCCTCAAATCTGTTCCTGAGATGGTTTTGAAAGTCCAGTGGGTAGACTTAAGATCATATTTTGGTTCCCGTGGACTTGATTTAATTTTCCTCCACTTTAGCTTGAACTTGCACATGAGTAATTGGTGGTCTGTCCCACAATCAGCACCCAGCCTGGTTTTCACTGCTGGTATTGAGCTTCTTCAGCGAGTTTTTCCACAAATATAATCTGTTTGATTCCTATGCATGCCATCAGGTGAGATCCATGTGTATAGCCTGTGTTTATGTTTCTTATAAAAGGTATTTGCAATGAATAAATCATTGAATGTGCAGAACTCTATCATTCTATCTCCAGCCTCTTTTCTCTCACCGAGCCTGCATTTTCCAGATACTGATCCTTCTTCTTTCCTGTTCCCAACTTTTGCATTCCATTCATGCATTATTATCAATGCATCTTGATTGCATGTTTGATCAACTTCTGACTCCAAAAATTGGTAGGAATCTTCTATTTCCTCCTCTTTGGCTCTAGTTGTTGGTCCATATATTTGAATTATAGTGGTATTCACTGGACTTCCTTCTATGTGTATGGATATTATCCTGTCGCTCACTACATTGTATTTCAGGATGGATCTAGAAATGACTTTTTTAATTATGAAACCAACCCCATTCTTCCTCACCTTTTCATCCTCGGTATAGTAAATCACATAATCGTCTGATTCAAAATGTTCCATGCAAAGCCATCTCATTTCGCCAGTACCTAGTATGTCGATATTTATGCATTCCATTTCTTTCTTAACAGTGTCAAATTTTCCTACATTCATGCTTCTCACATTCCACGTTTCAATCACTAGTGTCTGCTTACAGCTGTTCCTTCTTCTCTGTATTTCCGTTTCTAAGATCTCAGTCTCAGTTGCCATGTCTGCTAGTCCAAGCGATAGTCTAAGTGTGTTCTATTGTACATAGGGTTTTCAAAGACCTGTGTTTTTTCAGAAGTAGATGGCCAATCCTCCTTCCTAGTCTGTCTCAATCTTTTAATATATATAATATTATCTGACAGACAAGCATTCCACAGAAAAGAGCAGGTTAAAGACAATTGCCCAGTTATAGGAATGACCAATAGATTCAATGTTGCTGCCCACCCATGTTTCCTTACTCCACCACTATCCCTTCCTGCTTTTGCCTGCAGCGTTCAATACCTGTCTTCCATTGACCAGCCCCTGATGTGATGCCCTAAGTCCCAAGCCATCAGGATTCCTGTGATTCTGATTCTAAATATATCATGCTGCTGTGAGTCTCTTATGTTGTTGCCAATATGACTTCAATTTAAAGTTGTTAAGCATGAAGCATAATAAAATCAACAGAAAATTCTGAAATTGTCAAGGATCTCATTTTACTTGGGTCCACAGTCAAGGTCCTGGTAGCTGGAGACGAGATTGTGGTTGCTTGGCTCCACAATCAACACTCTTGGTGCCAGCAGTCAGGGAATCAAGTGAGGAATTTCATTGGGAAAATTTGCTGTCCAGGACCTCTCCAGAGTGCTGAGAAACAACAGTTCTAGTCTAGAGACTAAGGTGTACCTGATCCTGGCCATGGTCTTTGCAATTGCTTGCTATGCATTGGAGAGCTGGACAATGACTAAGCATGACATAAGAAGAATTGATGTCTTTGAGCTGTGGTGCTGGAGAAGAGTATTGAACATACCATACCATGGACTGCCAAAAAAGAAATAGTCTTGGAGAGGGTGGAACCACGTTTGTCCTTGGAGGCTAAGATTTTTAATTTCTGTCTTATATACTTTGGGCACATGTCCAGGATGGATTGGTCCTTGGAGAAGGGCATTATGCTTAGAAGGGTAGAGGGACAGTGCAGGAGAGGAAGACCCTGAATGAGATGGATTGATACAGAAACTAAGGTAATAAGAGTAGGTGTGTCAGAGTCTGTGAGTGACTCTATGGCATATAATAACAGCACAACAAGAACAGTCAATGCCCATGGAAGCAACAGTCAAAAAAGATCAAATGACTCATTGGACTTGAAAATCATGCTGCTTTCAAGTATTAAAGTACTTTAATACTTTTACGTTTTAAAAAGCAGTAATTTTACCTTGAAGACTAATATGTGCTTAACCCAAGCCATGGCATTTTTAATTGCCTCATATGCATATGAAAGCTGCACAATGAATAAGAAAGATTAAGGAGAACTGATGTCTTTGAATGATGATATTGGCGAAGAGCATGGGATATGCCATGGACTGCCAACAAACCAAAAATATATTTTGGAAAACCTACTGACTGGGAACAAATATTTGGCAACACCATTTCAGACAAAGGTAATGTGTCCAAAGTTTACAGAATCCCATAGGGCCTCCACAAGAAGAAGACTGATAACCCATTTACAAAATTGGTAAGAGACATGTAAAGACTTTTCACTGAAGGAGATACACCGAAGGCTAACAGACACATGTAGAAATGCTCAGTATCACCTGCAAAAAGAGAGATGCAAATCAAACCCACAATGAGATACCATCTCACTCCAGTAGCAGTGGCAAAGTTTAACAGGACAACAAGTATTAAATGTTGTAGGGGATGTGGTGAGACAGGAACTGCCATACATTGTTGGTGGGACTGTAAAATGGTACAGTCACTCTGGAAGGCAGTTTGGTGTTTTCTCAAAAAGCTGAACGTAGAAATTCCATATGACCCAGCTATTCCAGGGCTTGCAGTATACCCCAAGAGAATGAGAATTGAGCCGCAAATGGAGACTTGTACGCTAATGTTCATAGTAGTGTTATTCACCATCACAAGAACATCAAAGCAGCTCAATTGTCCAACCACAATCAAATGGATTGAAAAATTATGGCACATTCACACGATGGAATAGCATGCAGGAACAAAGATTTTGAAAATCAGCACCTACTTTGGGAGGGACTGGAAAGCATTATATTAAGTGAACTAACTCAGTCACATAAGAACAAATACTGTATGAGACCATTATTTTAGAAATAGAAAGATAACTAATAAAACGTGTATGAAGCTCCAAGGGGGTTTGGGGAACAAAGGGGTGAGGACAGGCAGGGCGGTAATCTTAGGGTCACACAATTTGGTGGGTGGAGTGAGGAGTGAGTAAACTAAATGGGAAAGATCTGGTGTGGGAAGCAATGTATATGTAAACCAGTATAAAATAAGAATTTTATTTTTAAAAAATAAAATTTGGAAGACATAACCATGATGCTCCTTAAAAGCAAAGATGGTGAGATTTCCTCTCACCTACTTCAGACCTCTCTTCAGGAAGGACCAGTCCTTGGAAAAGGGCATCATATTTGGTTAATGAAAATTAATAGTGAACCTTGCCCTCATCTCTCCCTAATATCTGAGTCCTAGTTCTTGGAACCTGTGAACAGGTTACATTACATGGTGAAATAGACTTTTCAGATTTAAGTTCAAGATATTGAAATGGAGGAACAGTCTGGATTAACTAAAGTGGGTGTGTGTCATCACAAGGTGTCTTTATAAAGGGAGACAGAACACTCAACTCATCCTTTCTGAAGGTAAATTGTTCCAACCCTGCAACCCTAGAGATCAAGAGAGCTAGAGATCATCATCACTTATAATATGTTCCCCTGGCGCTCAATGGAATAAATAGAATAGTAATTAAAAAAAAAAGTAGTAAGGCAGCATAAGTAGTGAGAGAAAGCAAAGTAAACAGGATGTCAAAGAAAGCTGGCAGCCTCTAGAAACTGTGAGAATCAAGGAAGGGATTCTTGTAACATATTTTCTTCCTTCCTAAAGTCCCTGGAAGGATCCATTCCTGCCAAGACCTGGATTTTGGTACCTTTGGAACTGACTCCATGGTAATGGATTTGGTTTATTAAAGACTAATTGTAAGACTTTGTTCTCCAGAGCCATAAAGTAATATTTTCACCTTATTTTGAGCTATTTCATCAGTGGTTGTTATGTAACAGCAATAAGAGACAGATATAGGAAGTGATGCTGATTGATTGCTGTCTGTGTGCCAGGTGCTGAGTCTGTATGCCGAGTGCTGAGAAGAGCTTTAACCCTTTATCTCCATTTGACAATGTGAGGACTTATACCTGGTTGCTATGTTCAGGGAAGCAGTATCTCAGTTGCTGCATCATTCTCCTCTGGCCAAAAGTTAAGCCATCTGTCATCATTCACTAAGACACCAGAGTTCTATGTAGAAAAAGGTGAATTTTGAACTGGGATGGAGAAGATAAGCCAGGAGGTGTCTTGTAGTGTCAGAAAGTAAGAACTTAGTTAAAAAAAAATCCCAAAGGAATGGAAACACTCCAAAGGGACTTGGGGCAGGACCAATTGGAGTAACAAAAGTGAAGCAGTATAGGATCATTACCTGACATATAAAATAAATAGCTGAGCATCTATTTTGTTAGGTACCATCAAGTAGCCTATGGCTCATATGATGTTAGCACTGGTGTCTGTTTGAGGACTAAGATGCACCTGATTCAGGCCATGGTCTTTTCAGTCACTTGCTATGCTGCTGAGAGCAGGACATTGAATAAGGATGACAGAAGAGTCAATGCCTTTGAACTGTGGTGTTGGAGAAGAGTACTGAATATCCCATGGAGTGCCAAAAGAACAAACATATATGTCATGGAGAAGGTGCAACCACAGTACTTGAAGACAAAGATGATAAAGCTTTATTTCACATACTTTGGGCATATTGCTAGGAGAGGCTATTCATTGGAGAGGGACATCATATTTGGGAAGGCAGAGGGATGGCAAAAGAGAGGAAAACTTAACCAGGTGGATTGACACAGTGAGTGCAGCAAGGGACTCAAATGTTGGAAAAAATCCACATAAATATAAATAAATGAAGGAATACATGAATGGAAAAAGAGCATGCTTTTCTTACACAAGATTTCCATGTGGACTAGTCTTAGTGACTCATTCTAAAGAACAGAGAATGGAAAGGAAAAATGGGAACTGTACAGTGAAAACTTCAGCAGACAGTCCTTTACACACATGATCAAAGTGAACCTCTCTGGTGGAATTTCATGTGAATGTCAAGCGCCCCTAATAGGATAAACTGAGAAGGTTATCACACCTCTGTAGTCTTCTCCCCTTCAAACCAAGATATTCTGTTCAGTTAATAAAAAACATCAAAGAAGCCCAAGCGGAGGGACAGGCTACACAACATCTGACTGGTACATCTTGAAACTGTCAATACTGTGGAAAGCAAAGAAAATCAGAGAAATTGTCATAGAGTCTGGAGAGACATAGCAACTAACTGTAACGTAACATTTTGGATGGAATCTTGGGACACAAAAAAAGGGCAGGAGTAGAAAAACTTGTTAGATTCAAATAAAGTCTAGAGTCTAGTAAATAAATGAACCCCTGGGCAGTGCAAATGGTGCTAATCAAAATGTTGGTGGGTCCAACCCATCTGGAGATTACTTGGAAGAAGGACTTGAAAGTTTGCTTCCGAAAGGCCACTGCCATAAAAACCCTATGGAGTAGTTCTTCTGTCCAGGTGTGAAGGTTACCCAGAGTTGGAATCAACTTGATGGCAACTGCTTTTGTTCTGGATTTAAGTTAAAAAGAAAGGGGGGGGGGGCGGGGATCAAATCAGGCAATCCAAAGGAAGAAGTATAGCTGTGGAGTACACTTACTTTTAGCTGTTCCTCACTATCACAGCATCAACAATTTGATGGGGCATTTTATATTTTTTTAACAAGTTGCTGCACACTTTTTAAATTGACGACCGCACTTAGAGATGCATTTGCCATTATTTGCGGCAACGTGCTACAGCTTTTCCCATATGTCATACAGCATTCCATGAGCTCAGGCCTTATTTTCCTATTTTCTTCAAGTAAGTAACAGATATAATGCCATACTTATACTCATTAAGTCCCTACAACAATCCTATGGTGTAGTTACTATTTTTTAATCCTCATTTTCCAGAGGAGGATACTTAGGCGCAGAAAGGTTGCCCAGGGTAGCGCAGCTAGTATGTGGAGGCTCCAACTCTTGTGCTTTAGGTTTTGGGGTTCAGCATAGTCAAGTACTTGGCTCAAAAATCACAGAGCAAATTGGTTCAGAACTGAAGCTAGAACTGAGATCCCTTGATTCCCAATTCAGTGCTCTGTACCCCATCCCACTCATATCCAATCACCACCAAATTACTGTCGAGTGATTTCCAACTTACTTAAGAGAAAAGAATGATTTTCAAGCCTTTTTAGACTTTGGGGATGGTTTTGTCTTTCTTCCTCCCCACCCTCCCATATTTTTCCACTCTCTCTTGGTGTAGTATTCAAGTTGGATCTGAAGGAGATGGGAAGGTACTAGCTGTAATCATATTTTCCTTAAGCATGTCAATGCTTTTTTTTTTTCCTTTTTGACCACTGCCTCTTCATTGAGAGAATCACCACTTGGATCGATGAGTCAATTTCACTGTGGCTCAAAAACAATAAAACAGAGGGTAAGCATTTCCAAATTGAGCCACAGTCATAACAATACCTAACATTTGTAAAGGTCATTTCCATTTTCACAGTGCTCTTAGCTATGCTCTCTCCCCAGAGTCTCACAAAACCCAATGAGGTTGGCATTACTGTTGGTCTTCTAGAAGTGAGGGGGTCGAGGATAGGCCTAAATTCTCTCAGCTCCACGTGGGCTGAGCTGGAACACCATAAATTCACTTTATTTTGAGTCCTTCAAAAAGAGAGGATAGCATTAAGGTAAAATCCTGCCAGTATGTCAGTAAATCATGGCTTTGGTAAGTCCTCAAATGGCACAACAGTTAAAGCACAGTCTACACAGTCAAAAGCCTTTGCATAGTCAATGAAGCACAGATAGACATTCTTCTGGTATTCTTTGCTTTCTGCTAAGATCCATCTAACATTAGCTGTAATATCCCTAGTACCACGACCTCTTCTAAATCCAGCCTGTACATCTGTCAGTTCTCTGTTGACATATTGTTCCAAATGTTTTTTAATAATTTTCAGCAGAATCTTGCTTGTATGTGATATCAATGATATTGTTCTAGAATTTCCACACTCTGTTGGGTCACCTTTCTTTGGGATGGGA
>NW_006399865.1:7841183-7876623 GCF_000299155.1 Elephantulus edwardii | reverse complement strand
TATTATTATTATTATTATTAAATGTATGACCATCTCCTAGCTTTTCCAGTTAAGTCATTTCTCTAGAGCAGAAAAATGGTAAGTTTTATATTTGTTTTCTCTCCACTCTTTGTCATCCAATGCTTTCAAAATTAATGTGCCAAAGGATTACTTAGTAATCCTTTACTCACAAAATCACTTTCTAGGCTATTTACTTGGAAATGAATTCTGTGGAGGGAAAAACGTTAAGCAATAAGGCAGGAGAATTTCCTTTAAACAAGCAATCAAAAAAGTGTTTCAAGTATTGAACCAGCAGATACTTCAGATGTAGAAGTGCCATTTGAAGCAGACAAGCCCAGTTTGTTAAACCATCTTAAGACATAGAGGTATGAATAACACTTCAAACATGTCCAGCCTCTGCCTTCACACATGAAAGGAGTTTGATTCTGGTCACCATGGTTACCTTATGTACTGCTCAGATGTACTACTCTAATAAAATACACAAAGCAGATATTGGTACTATGATGACATTTACTTTTACTTTGAAGATTTAAATTAATGTGGACATTGATCTCATGATTCCATTATCTATATTTTACTTCTGTCAAGGAAAATAGTAATAGTTAATAATCTGAAACAGCAAAACTTTCCATAAAGTGTATTTACTGGTTCTGATGGAGTGAAGGTAATTTGGGGGAGTGTGAGTGTTAGACTAAGAAGATTGATAACAACAGTAGCAATCAACTTGAACAAAAGTGTTATTAATAAAAGAAACCACATGGCAACAGTAACAAGTACACATGAAACGCTTATCAAGATAGGCTATATTGTGGGCCACAAAAACAAGTGTCAATACATTTTAAAGGATTTCAACTGCTCAAAAAGATTTCTATTATAATTTAACAGGTAGATAGAGAAAAAATATGTATATAACCCTAATGTACACCTTTGCAGCGTGGTTTAAAATCAGGAAAAAATGTGGATCAGGGTTTTTTCTTTCTCCATACCTATTCAGTCTGTTTACTAAGCAAATCATTTTAGAATCTGGTCTATATGAAGAAGAATGTGACATCAAGACTGGTGGAAGATTCGCCAACAAACTGTTTTGGAGATGACACACATTACTTGCAGAAAATGGAGAAGACTTGAAGCATTTGCTCCAGAAGACCAAAGACTATAGCCTTTAATATAGGTTACACGTTAACATCAAGACAACAAAAATCCTCACCAATAGGCCGGTAGGCAACAATTTCATTTTACTTGGATCCACAATCTACATGCATGGTAATAGCAGTCAAGAAATAAAAAAACATGTTGCCTTAGGAAAATCTGCTGTCAAGGACCTCTCCAAAGTGCTAAAGAGCAGGGATATCAGTTTAAAGACTAAGGTGCACCTGAACCCAAACCATAGTATTTCCCATTGATTCCTATGCATCTGAAGTTGGACAGTGAATAAGGATGACAGAAGAAGAATGAATGTCTTTGAATTGTGGTGTTCAAGAAGAATACCCACTATCCCCTGTACTGTGAGAAGAATAAACAAGTTTGTCATAGAGGACGTATAGCCAGGGTGCTCCTTAAAAACGAGGATGGTCAAACTTCATCTCACGTACGTTGGGCATGTTGTCAGGAAGAGCAAGTTCTTGGAAGAGACATCATTCTGGGAAAATGGAGGACCAGAGAAAGAAAGGAATACCCTTAACAAGATGGATTCACATAGTAAGTGCAACAATGAGCTGGGGCATATCAGATAATGAGGATGGTAAAAGATAGGGCAAAGTTCAGCTCTCTTGTTCATAGGCTCCCTGTGAGTCATACTTGACTTGGTGGTACCTAACAATTGTACAAAGTATATTACCTGACTTCAATGGAATTAAATGATAAATGAATTATCTAGAAGCTGGCTAAGAAAACAAAACCACACCTAGAATTGAACCAATTCTAACTCATAGTAACCCACAGGGCAGAGTAGAACTGCCCTATAGGGTTTCCCAGGATATAAATTTGTACAGCATCAGACTTACATATCTTTTCCTGTTTTCCTGAGGGACAGCTGCTTGGTTAGAACTGTAGACTTAAGGTTAGGAGCCAGCAACTGAGGTTTTAGCCACTGTACGATCAGGGCTCTTTGAAAAGTAGCAAACATATGACTAAACAACATATGTAAAAAATAAATCAAGAAACAAGTATTTGAAAAATGTAAATAAATACAATATTTGGAGGCCATTTTTTGCAATATACAACTCTAAGAAAAGTCTTTATTTCTGTCTAGACAAAGAAGAGCAGAGTAAACTCAAAGTAAGTATCTCTTCCATAGCTATTAAGTCAGAATTCACTCCTAGCTGACCCTCCATTGGGTTCCCAAGGCTATAAATTGCAAGGGAGAAGATTGTCCATCTTTCTCCCTCAGAGCTGCTGGTGGCTTCAAACCCGCAAGGAGGCGAGGCCTTTGGGTCAGCATTATAACTCCCTATGGACTGTCCCACCAAAGCCAATAGAAAAATAACATTAAAGGTCAAAGCAGAAGTTGTAAAATGGAAAAAGTAAAAGCTAGTTCCTTGAGGATATAATATACTTATAAACGTCTACTCAGACTAATTAGGGGGGGAAAAAGTGAAAAGCCAAATTACGAACATGGTGAATCAAAGAGATGACATCATGACGGCATGTACAGTGATTAAAAGGTTTAGAAGAGAATGTGATGAACAAGTTTATGCTAATACAATCTACAATTTGGGAAAAATGGACAAATTCTATTGAATATACACACCCCCACCCCTAAGAAGAAATAAGTATCTTAAAATAGCTGTATATCTATTAAAGGACTTATCTTTTTTATCTATTGTTTATTACTTTATGGTTATCTTGTTTATTATTATTATTTGCTCTATTTTATACTCTCCCCTCTCAACCATACTTCTCCAAAGACTGCTCAATAGTTCTAATTTGCATTCCTTCATTTACTTCACCTCACATTTCAATACCTTCTGTCTCATCAGAACCGCTTTTGCCAACATCACTGGTGACATCCAAGTCGCTAAATCCAATGGAGTCTTCATGTCTGTTTTAACAACTCATCCAGCTACTTTTGGCACTGTTGTCCACGCTCTCTTTCTTGAAACTCTCTTTGGTTTTGTTTTATGGCCACACTGCTCTGGCCTCTTTTCAAGTTCCTCCCCTTTTAATCAATAAGCTCTTATATTTTAGAGTCCTGGAGAGACTGGCCCTGATCCTTCTTCTCTTAGTCATTACTCTCTCTCTAAAGGATCTCTCCAAATGCCATGATCTCATTATCACCTGTGTCTCAGTTGGTTCAAACCCCTCCTCTCTTCTGAGATTTAGATACACTTAAGCCAACATCCGACTAGACTGGTGTTGGCAAAGAATATTGAATATCCCTGAGCTGCCAAAAGAACACACACACACACACACACACACACACACTCTCTCTGTCTTGGTGGAAGTGAAACCAAAATGTTATCAAGAGGGACCAGTCCTTCGAAAAATACATCATACTGGGGAAAATGGAGAGTCTGTGAAAGAGAAGAAAACCCTTAAGAAATTGGATCGACACAGTGATTTTAACAGTGGGCTCAAGTATATGAGAGATGGTGAGGATGGCACAGAATAGGGCAAGATTCAGATCTGTTGTTCATATGGTCTCTAGGAACAGTAGTCAACTCATCTGTACCTAAAAGGAACAATAATTAGATACAGACACTTTATTATCTCAGACATAGAAAACTAATTAGATACAAACTTGAACATTTTTGGTACATTTTCTCTCCCTAGATTTCTTCCCTCTTCATGATTTCTTATGTTACCAGAGGGTCCTTACAACCTTACAAATGCTACAGTCTTAAACTTGAGAGTCAAAATATGTTTCCCTCAGGCCACATCAAGTCCTGTGGTAGAAGAAAGAGAATTAAAAAAATAAATAAATAAGAGCATAAACTGAGAAAAGGGTCTGAAAGACTAAGATTTTAGAGGTGGAAAATTTTAAGGCAATGCTGTATATTAAAAGGTAACTCTGGGGGCAGTAGCCTTAAGTGGCTGAGGAACTGAAGATCACTGGATTGAGAAAGTTAAGGCAACATTGAATTTAGTATGTTGGACATTTCTACAGATTTTAAGAAAGAAAGGGT
The DNA here is from genome assembly GCF_000299155.1 of Elephantulus edwardii. NCBI lineage: Eukaryota > Metazoa > Chordata > Mammalia > Macroscelidea > Macroscelididae > Elephantulus > Elephantulus edwardii. The sequence goes on along the minus strand of NW_006399865.1, from coordinate 7,872,499 downwards.
AACCATCTGCATATACTTAATGTTGTTGTTGTTGATTGTCATCAAGTCGAGCACGACTCATAGTGATCCTATGAACAAAAGGCTTGAAGCCCCTCTACAACAATCAAAGTTCATAGACTTTCTGGAGGCATGTTGTTTAGGAAGTGGATGCCACTCCTGCTTCTAAGGAGAGAACAAGCATTAGCTTTTCTTTAATAACATTCTCTTGGTGCAAAGCTGTTTTGCCAGAAGTTAGTAGACACACGCACCTACATGATTTCCAGCAACCTGCAAACTAAACCTGATACAAATCCTGACTATTTGGTCCTATTTAGTATGAGACATCATCCTTTCTTTTCTAATTAAGAAGACATGCTTTCCTCCCCTTTCTAACCTTGCCCTTTGAAGGTGGAACTAATTTAAAAGCAGTGGTCTCTTAGCAACCGGCACTAACTCCCACACTTGGCGAGGATATTAGATGTGCTTTTAGGGAAGATCTGAAGTTACTAAGCTCCCAGAGCATGTTTTAAAAATGTCTTTAAACAGAACATTGCACGGTATTTTCACAGCAATAAGATCCCTTTCATCGACATTGTCATAGCTTATTTGAAGACTTCATGGCAAAGGAAAGTATTCCATGTTTATCTATTATCTCCTCCAGTTAAAAGATTTTGAAAATAAGGATTGATTATCATCGCAAATAATAGAACATGTTGGCCAGCACTCTATATTTGTCTTCCCAACACATGTTTGCTTGCTTTAATTCAGGGGGTTGTATTTTGTTTTCATATTCTATACCATTCACAATAAAATATAAGCACATTCTCATTCTTTATAGCATTGAGGTGGCCTAGTGGTAAAAAGCTGTGCTACCATCCTGAAGACACTGTTTGAACCCACCAGCTGCTCCTTGGGAGAAGGATGGGCAATCTCCTCCCTTTTGATTAAACTGCCTCTGAAAACCTGCTGAAGGGTCAGCTATGAATTGATTCAGGTTTGACAGCACACGGCAACAGCAGCCAACCCATGTAGGCATTCTAGTGGCCTCACCTGTAGGGAGTTGTACTACTAACCCAAAGGCCTTACCTTTCTGATGGTTTGAATCTGCCAGGTTCCTAGAGAGAAAGAAAGGCAGTCTTGCCCTATGCAGTTTATAGCCGTGGAAACCAAATGAAGGGTCAGCAATGAGTGCTTGAGTGAGCAGCCACTATCCTGGTTGATGCACAGCTCTATTCTGACTAAAGATCTTTGTTCAAGATTCAGCTTCTGAACTTCTTCACTCATGATTCAACCTCTGAACTTTTTCACTCAAGGGCCATAACTTTGTTTCCAAAAAAAAGAAGAAAAAAAATATCTTGTCACATCTAAGGTTGTTAGTTATGGTAGTAGAGGAAGCTGTCAGAAATGGCACAGTAAGCTGTTTGCAGGCAATTTAGTTTGTGGTTTCTTTTCGTTTTTCCAGGCCAGCAATACAAATTCACGTAATTGCTTTCAACATACATCAGTGCAAGGAAGGTCAAAAGTTCTCCGGTTTGATTTTTGTGTTTACCCCGTAGGCTCCAACATTTAGTCTGGGGCTTTCAAAATTATTGAATTTGATTTCCTTTATTTTCTTCCAAATAATGTATTCTATAAGTGCTTGGTCAGTAGTTTCAGGAAATTAATAGAAACATTCTTACAGACAACACAGTAAGAGCACAGTGAACTGGAGAGAAAAGTGAAGCAATTTTCAAACAAGCAGGAAGATACAATTCAAACCCAAAAAGGAAATTCATTAAGAAATACATTTCCTCCCAGATCTTAGACGGTGCTAAAATCTATTGATAGTGAATTGGCTCTATTCAGTCGCATACTTTTCAGTTCCTTTCCTCTTTAACTGGAACCTTTCCAATCATTCTGCTTGTTGAAAATGCTAAATAAAAGAAGGGAGACTTCCATGTCTACCATTATTCTATTTTGACTTACTCAAGTAGTCTCTAGCACATAGTGTACAACCGTTACATACTATCCAACCTCCATCCCTACCCCTCACTCTTCTTCCCCAAAATCGTATGCCTTGTAATCCATTTAGATCCATGGTAAACCCCATGTTTTGCAAAGTAGAACTCTATAGTATTTTCAATGGCTCATTTCTCAAGCCCAAAGATATATATATAAAGTATACTGATTTATCTTACAAATTTCTTATACATTGTTTTTTTCACACTGAACCTTTTCTATTTCTTTCACCCCACCCCTCCACCCATCAAATTGTGCGACCCTATGATTAACACCCCCTCCTCGCCCATCCTCACTATTCCTAGAGACCTTATGAACAACAGATCTGAATCTTGCCCTGTCCTGTGCCATCTTCACTCCTCTGCTTCCACCCTCCCTCCCCCTTGGATTCTCATACACATTCTACAACAGTGGTCTTATACAGTATTTGTCCTTCTGGAACTGAGTTAATTCACTTAGATAATGCTCTCCAGTCCCTCCCTGTGTGCTGTGTAGAATTCCACTGTGTGAATGTACCATAATGCTGTAAATCTTTACAAGAGGAGCAGTTGGTGAGTTCCACCTGCTGCAGTAGGTGGATTCCAACTGCTGACATTTAGAGGTGAGTTTCTTTAGTAATCATCTTGTGATACAATATAAAAAAAATATGCACAGAAGCCTTCCACCTGTCTCTTCCTGATAATATAAAGCCTACTCTTGCAGTGACCACTGGCCTGACTTCCACTGTATTGATGTTTTGTTCCTTTTGTGTTGTACTGTACAATTATCCATCTCTAAACTGTGGTTTTGATTTGCCCCATTTTTAGAACATGTATAACTGGGATCCTACAGTATGTAGCCTGCTTCTTTTAGTCCAGTTTTCTGTGCTTAAGATTTATTTAAACTGCTGTTTGGAGATGCAGTTCATTCATTTTCCTGCTGAATATAGCATACCGTCGTGTCACCTTACCTCCATTGGTCTCTCCATTGAGTTGTTCCTGCTGATAGCTTCTACAGATAACACTGTAGGGGCCTATTTCCTGGTGCATGTAAGCATGTATTTTTGTTGGATATTGTTGTTAGATGCGTCCAAGTCAGCGTGGAATTATAGTGATCCTATGTACCACAGAAAAAAAAATTCTTCCTACTCTTGTTATGGTTGAACCCACTGTTTAAGCCCCTGTGTTACTCCATCTTGTTCGAAGGTCTTACTCTTTTTTGCTTTCTACAAATCCTATTTAGAGTGGAATTTCTAGGTCATAGTTTGATACTCTCTGCTTATTTTCTGCTTTCCTAATTACTTGTCAGACTTTACTCAAGGGTCATTTTACAACATATACTCTCACTAATAGTACATGAGAATTCTGATCACTCTATATCCTGTAAATACTTAGAAATGCCATATATTGCTGTTGTTGTTGTGGTTGTGGTTGTGTACCGTAGAGTCAGAACCGACTCATAGCTGACCCTCCAGTGGGTTTTCAGAGGCAGGTAATCGCATTAATTAATAGTTAATTAATTAAAAGTTAATTGCCTATCCTTCTGCGGAGCAGCTGGTAATTTCAAACCACATGTTTTCGGAATTGCAGCACAGCTTCTTGCCACTAGGCCACCAGAGCTCCCTTGGAGATGATATGATAGATAGATAGATAGATAGATAGATAGATAGATAGATCTTAAACCAAAAACCAAGTAACCCAACAAACAACCCTCCACTCATACGTGTGTGTGTGTGTGTGTGTGTGTGTGTCTGCCTGTCTTTTAAAAAGGAAATGTCATTCTGATACATGTGTGTTATCAGACGTGTTACTGTTGTCCCACTGATGAATCTATATGTAAACCAAAACCCAACCTCACTGCCACTAAAAGGGCTCCAACTGAGAGGAGCCACAGGTTACCTAGGCTGTAAATCTTTACTGGAGGAGACTGCTCATCTTTTCCCCCAAAGAACAACTAATGGATTCAAACCGCCAGCTTTTTTTCATTAGCAACCTGATATGTTGGCAGGAACTCTAGTGGCCTAATGGTAAGAAGCTGTATTGCAATCTCAAAGGCACACAGTTCAAATCCACCAATTGCTCCACTGAAGAAGGATGGGTACTCTCCTACCAAGCAACTAAACTTGTGGAGGTCAGTTATGCATTGGTTCTGACTCAACAGGACAGAACAACAGCATGTCATCAGGGCTTTATGTGCATGTTTGTAGTGGCATCAAATTGTGGTTTTAATTTGTGTTTACCTAATTATTAATAAGGGAGCTCTGTGGTAACGAGCTGTACTGCCATCCCAAAGGCATGTGATTCAAATCCACCAGTGTTCTACAGGAGAAATATAGACGATCTCCGCTTGTGCAATTAAATTGCCTCTGAATACCTGCTGGAGGGTCAGCTGTGAGTCAGTTCTGACTCGAAGGTACGCAACAACAGTTCCCAGTGAGGTTGAGGTACTGCTACTGACTGTTTGAATTTCCTCTGTTGGAATGTGGCTATTCAGGTTATTTTCCCCTTTGTTGTCTGGCTGTCATTATACACACTTGTATACACGTGAGCGCACACATACAGGCACAAATTGTGCCATGTCAAGACTATGTATACTACTATAAAGAATGACAGTTTAAACTCACCCAGCAGTTCCACAGAAGAAAGAACTGAGTATCTGCTTCTGTAAAGATTGCGATCAATACGCTCTGTCAAGCCGTTCTGCTTTACATGGGCTTACCATGTGACAGAGTCAACTTGATAGCTGGGGTTTCAAATTTTTATATCGATTGATAGATATTTTCCTTCCCTGCGAAACTGAGGAGGACCTCATACACTTACTGCAGAGGGTCAAGGACTGCAGCCTTCAGTATGGACTGAGGCTCAATGTCAAGAAGACAAAAATTCTCACCACTGGACCAATCGGTAGCATCAGGATAGATAGTGAAGAGATTGAGATTGTTCACAGCTTCAGTTTGCTCGGCTCCACGGTCAACACTCTTGGCATCAGTAGCCAGGAAATAAAAAAACATATTACGATGGGAAAGTATGCGGTTAAGAAATAAAATACTCAAGAGCAGTGGTGTCTCTCTGGAGACTAAGGTGCGCCTGATACAGGCCATGGTCTTTGCAATCGCTTGTTATGCATCAGAGAGTTGGACAATGACTAGGGAGGACAGAAGGAGAGTGGATGCTTTTGAGCTGTGGTGCTGGAGAAGGGTACTGAATGTACCATGGACTGCCAGGAAAACAAGCAGATTCATCCTAGAGAGGGTTAAACCAGGCTACTTCTTGGGGCAAGGATTCTGGGGCTTTGTCTGATATACTTTGGACATGTTGTAAGGAGAGACTGGTCTTTAGAGAGGGACATCATGCTGGGTAGAGTAGAGGGACACTGCAGAAGGGGAAGACCCTCCATGAGGTAGATTGATTCAGTGACAAGGGTAATCGGGATGGGTGTGTCAGAGGCGGTGCAGTTGGCGCAGGATAGAGCAGGGTTTAGGGCTGTTGTGCATAGGGTCGCTGTGAGTCGCAAACGACTCGACGGCACATAACAACAACAGTCATGCCACATAGTTGTCCTGCTCTAAAGATTTCCAGCCTCAGAAGACTGATACAGGGTCTCTAGAAGTAGGGACAGACTTGAGTTTAGTCATTGGATGAACAGCAAGGTTAATTTTAACCTCATCAAACATAGTGAACTTTTCTTTTATGGTAGTGTTTCTGTCTTTTATTCCCCAAATCTTCTCTCATTCCAAAGTTACAAATAGTCTTTCCTAAGTTTACTTTCATTTTCTTTTTTTTTTTTTTAAAGCTTTGTTGTTTTGACCTTCACATAGAGGCCTGGTATATATTTGTAATTAATTTTTAGATATGATGCTATGTGGGAGTCCATTTCTCTTTTACTATGAATGTGTCATTATCTCAGTATCATTTATTTAAAATTAATCATGCATGCCCCATTGCAGTATCACCTTTCTCATAAACCAAGTGCCCACATATTTATAATAAATTCCTAGGTTCTCTGTTCTTATGCTCATATCCTACTGCCTTAATTACTATAGTAGCATAATAACAGATGGTGGTATTTGGCAGAACAAATCTGCAACTTTGTTCTTTTCCAGAGTATCTATCATAATTTTGGACTCAGTATTTCAGTATAGTTTTAAAGCAATCTTGCCAAACTCCACCTCCCTGCAACCAAAACCCAAAATATACTTTAGGAGTTTGATTGAGATTGTATAGAATTTATACCTTAATACAGCACTAGCACATCCAGTAAGAGTGGTGACAACCACCTCCTTCTATTTCCTGGAAGACATTATTGTTGCTTTATATAATCAGTATTAATTTATAATCTATCTTTATACTAGTTGACACAACCTTGCTTGCTGAAACTGAGGAGGACCTCATGCACTTGCTGCGAAGGGTCAAGGACTGCAGCCTTCAGTATGGACTAAGGCTCAATGTCAAGAAGACAAAGATTCTTGCCACTGGACCAATTAGCAGCGTCAGGATGGATGATGAAGATTGAGAGTGTTCACAGCTTCAGTTTGCTCGGCCCCACAGTCAACACTCTTGGTACCAGCAGTCAGGAAATCAAAAAGCGTATCGCGATGGGAAAGTCTGCTGTTAGGGAGCTCTCAAAGGTACTCAGGAGCAACAGTGTCTCTCTGGAGACTAAGGTGCGCCTGATACAGGCCATGGTCTTTGCAATCGCTTGTTATGCATCAGAGAGTTGGACAATGACTAGGGAGGACAGAAGGAGAGTGGATGCTTTTGAGCTGTGGTGCTGGAGAAGGGTACTGAATGTACCCTGGACTGCCAGGAAAACAAACAGATTTATCTTGGAGAGGATTAAACCAAGCTACTCCTTGGAGGCAAAGATTCTGGGACTTCGTCTGACATACTTTGGACATGTTGCCAGGAGGGACGGGTCCTTGGAGAGGGACATCATGCTTGGGAGGGTGGAGGGACAGCGCAGGAGGGGAAGACCCTCTATGAGATGGATTGATTCGGTGACTGGGGTAATCGGGATGGGTGTGTCAGAGGCGGTGCGGTTGGCGCAGGATAGAGCAGGGTTTAGAGCTGTTGTGCATAGGGTTGCTATGAGTCGGAAACGACTCGACGGCACATAACAACAACAACATCTTTATACTTACCACTGCCACTTTATTCTTTGTTTAGTCTCCAAGTTTACATCTAGAATTCTTTTCCTTCTGCCTAAATGATGCTCTAAAGAATTTCTTTTTCTTCTGATGACAAATTACTTCAGATTTTATTTACTTGAAAATATATTTTTTAATAATTATTAACGGATAATTTTTTTTTGCCAGGCAGATAATTCTTAGTTGGCATTTTGTTGTTTGTTGGCACAATGGTTTTGAATATTTTAATTGTTTTGTAGTTTCCAATGTAGCTCTTTTTTTTCCCCGTGGATTTTTCTCCTTTATCTTCTTGTTGATTTCTAATTTTATAGCCTTGTTGTCTGAAAAAGTGCTTTGTATTATTCTGATATTTTAACTTACTGAGACTTGATTAGTGACCTGTTCTGGTGAATATTCCACATAAGCTAGAGAAGACTTTATAGTGAGGTGATTTTTTTAAAATGGTACATTAGCCTGTATTTATCTATCAGATTGAGTTGGTTGATTGTATAGTTTAATTTTTTAGCATCTTTGTTGAATTTCTTTCAGGTCCTTCTATCTTTCCTTGAGAGTGGTATGGCAGATCACGTACCCATCAACAAATAAATGAATAGAAAAATTTTGGCAAGCTCTGGTGGCCTAGTGGCAAGAAACTGCACTGCAATCTCAGAGGTGAGTGGTTTTAATCCACCAGATGCTCTGCTGGACAAGGAGGGACAGTCTCCTCCTGTACCAGTCAGATCCGACACACACACACAATTAAATAAAAAAAAAACCCACTGTAGTATAGTCACATAATTGAGTATTATGCAGTACTGAAAAACAACTCATAAAACAAGAACATGGATGAGCCTCGAACATATGCTGAGTGAAAGTTCTCAGTCATAAAAGGCCAAATACTGAATAAGATCACGGTTATAAGACTGACATTGGGAGAGTAGGCGGAAAATAGGAAAAGAATAAGGAACAGATGAAGGGAAGAATTATCTGAAAAGAATGTATATTTAGGCATTATATGTATGACAACAATCTGGAACAAGAAGTGTTTTGCAAATTGGACAGGAAGAAGGGAGAGTGAGGAGAAGGGAGGAAAATGTGCAACAATGAATGAATGAAAACCCAACCTTTCCGTAAACCTTGTTAAAATCACAATTAAAAAAAGAAAAACCCGCGGGAAGGTCAGTTATGAGTTGGATCCAACTTGATGACACTTAGCGAAATGACATATTTCATAGAGATTTACACTGGCAACCTAAAGGTCAGAGCATCTCTAGCAGTTTGAATACACCATTGGCTCTTAAGGAGAAAAATAGGTGTACTCCTCTCCCAAGCAAATCACAGTCCACCAAACACAGTATGAGTTGGTTCTCTTTAATTGTGTCTTTAATCTGCTTTTAAAATATGATTGCATTTTAATTTTTGCTTCTTTTCCCTTTTCAGTCCCATAAATATTTAATTGATTCCTTTCATGCTTCTAGTTCCTTGTTGCAATTCTTAAGTTTTCTTTTTATATTCATGAACATGGTAGGCCCTAATTGTTTTTAAGTGTGTGTCTGCTAAATTTAAAAATTTGAACCCCTATAAGTCTTTCATTTTCATTGATCCTGGCTCACATGGCCTTGTTTTAAAGTATGCCTCTTAATCTTTCTTTTTGGAAATCAATTCAAGTGTAAGATAAAGTTAGTTCTCATGACAGAGAATTTTTAGTTCCTCTAAGCTTCATACATGAGAATGCCAAGAAACTCTGATGGTGTATTGCCTAACATGCCAGGCTACTAATTAAAAGTTTTGTGATTAAAACCCACCAGCCACTCCATGAGAAATGAGTGGGCTGTCTTCTCCTGTAAAGATTTACAGTCTCAGAAACTCAATGGAAATTTGTTATGAATCACACTCAGGTCAGTGGCAATGGTTTTGTTTTGGTGTTTTGAGAATGCTGGCAGATCAGACCCAAGTCATGATCCTTTTGTGAGTAATCTAGATGCATCTTCCTGCAAAGAGCACCCTCATTTCAGAGTGAACTCTGGAACTTGTCTTTGCTTCCTAAATCCACACATTGCTTTTCAGGTCTTTGGTACTAGTTCAGAAGATGCTTTTCTTCATTAAGAAGATTGATTCTCTTCTTGTTCAACCCTCTGCCCCTGTCAACCAGGAATTTCAACTGTTAATATGTAAATTCTCTCTGCATGTTCTTTATGGTCTCAATTTCCTTGTTGGTTCATAGTAGCTGGCTATCTATAAAATTGAGGGGAAAAATGAAAAATTAATCTAAAATCTGTTTGGTTTTGAATATATTTGTAATTTAAATTTCTATGCAGTTATATTGTCAACATTTTTCTTCTGTTTCTCTGTAATAAGTTTGCTTAGCAACCTTTTTATGAGTTGGGAATTTCTATCAATCATTACATTTTGTCTTTCCCAAGTACACAGAGAAGTTAAATAATATTTTTATGGAGCCATGTTTTGCAATATATATAATATTATAGCAAAAGAGAAAATACTTTAAAATTATTACCATATAGCAAGAGCTTAGTAGAATCCATTATTAGATTCTATTGAAAAATAGCATTAATGCTACCTTTATATTTCTTTTTTTAATAGTATTGATATTTTAATGACAGTTTATAGAGAATGTGAATTTCCATTCATTCATTGTTGCCCATTTTCCACCCTGCCCACCCCTCCTCCTCAGTTTACTTTTCTCTTTGAAAGGAAAACAAAAATTCTTTCATTGTTATGCAATTCCCCTCACCCAGTCCACCTTCCTATGCAGCTCTTATTCTGGACTCATGCAAATAACACTTCATCATATATTCCTTTTGAACAGTTCTCTCCCTCATCTGTTTCAATGCAGTATGCATTATTTATCACCTCTTTTCTTTCCCCCCAACCCCTATGACAGTCCTGTTTTATAGCAGTGGAATTATGCAGTATTTATCCTTTTGTGATTGAGATATTTCACTCAGCATAATGTCCTCCAGGGTCACCCATTTTTTATAGTATTTCGTGAGTTCCTTGGTTTTCAATGCAGCATAGTATTCCATTGTGTGAAAAAACCGCAACTTGTCTAGCCATTCGTTTGTTGTTTCCAACTCTTTGCTATTGTGAACAAAACAGTAATAAACATGGGTGAGCATATATCTGCTTTGGTGGCAGTTCTGGTTTCTTTAGGAAATATTCCCAGTAGTGGAATTTCTGGGTCAAATCACATTTCTGTTTCCCACTTTTTGAGAAAGTTGCATACTGCCTTCCACAGTGGTTGCACCATTTTACACTCCAAAAGTGAATAAGGGTTTCAGTTTCTGTACAATCTTGGCAACATTTTTTGTTTGCTGCTCTGTTCTATTTTGCTATTCTGACTGGGGAGAGATGTTTTGATTTGCATCTCTCTTAGAGCTAGGGATTTTGACCGTTTCTTCATGTGTTTGTTCGCCGTCTGAATGTCTTCTTTAGTGAAGTGTCTGTTCATATCCTGTGCGCATTTTGCAACTTGGTTGTTTCCCTTTATCATGTTATGGTGCTTGAGTATACTATAAATTCCAGATATAAGTCCCTTATCAGACATGTCACTACCAAATATTTTTTCCCTAGTCTGCGGCTTCCCTTTTTATTCTGTTGGAAAAGTTTTTGGATGTGCATAGGGATTTGATTCTAAAAAGGTCACATTCATCTATTTTATCCTCTCCTAGTTGTAGATTTTTCAGGATGCTTGGAAGACTGTTTAAGTTGTGGATTAAGGCTTCTAGAGTTCTTCCAAGCTTTTCTCTAATGAAGTGTATAGACCTTGGTTTTTGTCCTATGTCCTTGATCCACTTTGAGTTGGTTTTTGCATATGGAGTGAGGTGTGGGTCTTGTTTGAGTTTTCTGCAGATAGTTTTCCAAGTTTGCCAGCACCATTTGTTAAAAACTGTTGTTTCTTAACTGATTTCCTCTTCTTGTAACAAATGAGTTGACCATAGGTAGATGGGCTGATTGCTGGGTTCTCAATTGTTGTTGTTGTTGATTGCCTTCAAGTTGAACATGACTCATAATGACCATATGAACAAAAGGCCTGAAGCCCCTCTATAATTATCAATATTTATCAAAGTTCATAGAGTTTACTATCTATGAGCAAGGTATATTCTTCCATTTCTCCATGTCTCTTTTTGTTTCTTGTAGTAATGTTTTATAATTTTCTTTGAATAGATCCTATGTGTTTCTCCCAAGTATTTAGTCTTGTGATTACCTATTGTGATGGGTATTGCTTTTTTCTAATATTGATAAGACTGAAAAAAAATATGTAGTTGTAGAAGGTAATTTCTAGCAACTGTCCTGAATAAATAAATTTTATAAAAGCTAGATTTCTTTATATCTCTCAGGAGGGGTTTGATTTGCTCCAGACAAACACACTTGGGATAGAATGAGATAAATTGGCACCACGGGCTCCACTTATTGATGCTTCAGTGGTCTCATTTGAAACTATGATGGAGGAGACAAGTAAACTGGAGAGCCTCCTTCCTTAACGGTTATGGCCTAAGTTGCACTCATTGTTATTTTCCAAAATGTAAATGCTCTGTGCTTTTGAGAGATACCGTCAGTAATACAGTAGTAAGAGTCTTACAGGCTCTTACAGCATAGGCTTCTACCCTTCATGGGAAGGCTCATAAGACTAACATCTGAAGTGTTTTAGTAACTTTTTCTAACTCTTACTACTTTGGCTTCAGGGCATCAGAGTTTTTATTTCTCATTCTCTTCAGGGAATGATTTAAATATTATGTCCTCATACAAATTCAGCATGACAGAAAGTGGATAGAGACTCTTTGAAAAGCTTCAGAATTTGATGGGATCTATTCATCAACCTCTTGACACTAGATGCCAACAGCACAATCTATATTTCTACTGGGAACTGGAGCTGGGTTATATATAATATTATTGTACTGGACCAAAATATAATAGAACATGAGCAATCTATTGAAAAATGGATTGATTAATTAATAGAAAATATTTATGCTGAAGTTATATTACCATTTTAAAATTAAATGTGTTAAATTTTTTTATCATAAAAAAGAAAATGAAATGGTCCAAATGCCTTCTGCCAACAGCACTCATGAGCTAACAAACATGGTAAAGGAGTATAAGTATTTCATGGTAAATTAACTCACCTACACTACGGAATCAATAAAAAACATCAATCAAAGTCTCTTTTACTAATGCGAAAAGAAAGGCTGCTTATGAAATCTGGCTTGAAGTGTTAACATCTTTAAAAAGACTAGAAATTTTCCATGAAACGTGGATATAAAGAGGGAGCACACAGGCTTTTAGAGTTAAAGTGTTTCTTTCCAATCTCACCTTCCTACTCAGTAGGATAGATCTTCAGGCAAATGATTATTATCAGATCTTTATTTATTTAGAAAATATTTAGGCTACAATAAAGATTGATAAAGTAATACTAAGACGTCATATACTTGTGTCTTGAAATAAACCTATTACAATTGACAAAACTACTGTCAAATATCTCTTTAAAGTGCGAAAGTGCAAGGGGGGGGCATCCGTTTAAAAACTAAGATGTGCTTGACCCAAGCCATGCTATTTTCAATTGTTTCATGTGCATCTGAAAGGTGGACAGAGATTAGGAATGATGTACATACAGAGTATTGAATATACTGTTATTGTTAGGTGCTGTTGAATCAACTATGATTCATAGTGATCTCATGAACAACAGACCTGAACCCGGCCCTGTCCTGTGCCATCCTCATCATCTCTGACACACTTGAGCCCATTGCTGTCGTCACTGTGTCAATCCATCTTGAGGGTCTTCTTCTCTTTCTTTGACTCTTCATCTTTACAAGCATGATGCCCCTTTCCAGGGAGTAGCCTTGCCGAGCAACATGTCCAAACTCTTAGAGATGAAGCTTCACCATCTTTGCCTCTAAAGAGCACTGTGGCTGCACTCTCTCTAAGACGTACCTGTGTTTTGGGTACTGCATGGGATATTTAGTACTCTAGCATCAAAACTCAAAGGTATCAATTCTTCTGTCATCGTTATTTATTGTTTAACTCTCTGATGCATAGCAGGTAATTGAGAAGACCATGGCCTGCGTCAGGGGCACCTTAGTCTTCAAGCTGATATCATTGTTGAATAGACTCTGGACTTCCAAAAGAACCAAATTAATCTATCTTGGAGAAAGTGTAACTAAAGTAGTCCTTAAAGGCAAGGATAGTGAAACTTCATCATTTGTTTAGTTGTGGCGGTAGTGATGGTGGTATTAGGAATCATCATGTTAACTACAACTCATAGTAACCATATGAACAACAAATTGGTACCTTACCTTATCCTGTGCAATGCTCACAATCTCTGACATGCTTAAGCCCATTCTTACAGTCACTGTGTCATTCCTTCTGGTTGAGGGTCTTCCACTCTTTCTATGACTCTTCTCCTTTCCCAGCATTATTACTTTTTACAAGGACTGGCCCCTCCTAATAACATCCCCAAGGTCTGTGGGATGAAGTTTCACCCTCCTAGACCTAAGAAGAACTTTGGCTGCACTTCCTCCCAAAAAATTTCACATAAGTACAATTAAGTGTTATAGAGTTCCCATTCTTCTCAATGCTAGCTATACTTTGCTATAATCCACACAATTGTCTTGTCAATAAAACATAAGTAAATGACTTTCTAGTATTCTACGCTTTTAGCCAAGATACATCTGACATCCGTAATGGCAGCTCAAAAAGACAAAGTATCTTGAATTGGTTCTAATAAATGCTTGATTTTCAAAAGATGATGACAAAGAAATATAATGAAATGTACAAAAAAAGAAGAACATGCTCTGCATTTCTCAAGCTGAAAGAATTGAAGAACAAATTCAGGCCTCAAGTTGCAATACTGAATATTTCTATGGACAAAATCTTGACTGTTGAAGAAAGCATCAAAAAAACATGGAAGGAATTATACAGAGCCACTGTACCAAGAATCATTGGTAGGCAATGAACCATTTCAGGAAGTAACATATCAAGAACCATTGGGAGAAGTTCAAGTTGTATTGAAAGCATTGACAAAAAATAAAGCCTCAGAATTGATGGAAGTGCAACCGCTGTGGAAGGCGGTATGGTGCTTTCTCAAAAAGTTACAAATAGAGATACCATTAGACCCAGCAATTCCACTACTGGGAATATACCCTAAAGAGACCATAACCGCCATCCAAGCAGATATATGCACATCCATGTTTATCACGGCTTTGTTCATAATAACAAGGAGTTGGAAACAACCTAAGTGCCCATCAACAAACGAATGGATAGAGAAGCTGTGGTATATTCACACAGTGGAATACTGTGCTCCATTGAAAAACAAGGAACTCATGCAATATTATTCAAAATGGGTGACTCTGGAGGACACTATGCTGAGTGAAGTATCTCAGTTACCAAAGGACAAATACTGCATGGTGCCACTGTTATAAAACATGAATGACCTTGGGGTTGGTGAGAGACTGAGAAAGATGGGTTCAATAATATATACTGCATTGAAACAGATGGGGGAGAAAACTGTTTAAAAGGGATATGTGATCAGATATTTTTGTCATGACAGGAGTCTAGAGCGAAGTCTACATGGTGGAGTGGACCTGGGGGAGGGTTTATAAAACAATGAAAGAATTTTTCTTTTACTTTTCCAAGAGGATAGTGTACTCAGGGGGAGGGTTGGAAGGGGAGAGAAGTGCAGCAGTGAATGAATGGAAATCCAAAGTCTCTCTAAATTTTTACTGAAATTAACAATAAATTTAAATTTAAAAAAAGAAATTTATAGAATATCTACTGAGATGTTTCAATAAACAGATGCTGCCCTGGATGTACTATCTAACCTATGCCAAGAAATTTGGAAGGCCAGCTGACTTGAAGAGATCTGTATTTGTTCCCATTTTTAAAAAAAATAGATCCACCAAATTGTGGAGATTATCAAACAATAAAATCTTGCTGAAGATTATTCCAAACCACTTGGAACAGTATGTTGACAGGCAACTTCCAGAAATTTAGGCTGGATTCAAAGGAGGCTATGATACAGAGTGTGTTGTTTAACTATTTGTGCCACTCTAGGATTCTTTCTTATATAGCACTGTACAGTAAATAAAAATTTAGACAATTATTCTTAATTACTAAACCATTTTTTCATAGCACCTCTGAGTGGGTTTGAACCACCAATCTTTAAGTTAGTAGTTGAGAACAAACCATTTTCCAACCTAGGGATATTCTTATCCTAACTTTCTTTATGTAATGCTTCTACTTGTGCCATGATACAGAAAAAGGTGGAGAAGCAATGAAAAACCACAGAAAATTCCTGATCTCTTAGAGTTTGTGTCCCAATAGAAACCATCATGTAAAACAATTATTTGTATATTTATTCCTTTATATTAACTTTACTACATTTGTGAAAAGTAGGAATACTATTGTGTTGTTAGGTACCCTTGAATCTAGAAGTACTAAATGCTAATAAACTATATAAAGGTCATCTGATCTACCTCGGACCAAAAAAAAAAATATACATTTTTCTTGGCTTTTGGGGTGTTTTCTTTAAAATACAAAAAACAGCAAACAACCAAACCCAGACTATACTTAAGCTGAGTTACTGAATGAATGGAAATTTGTTTTGGTTTGTGATGAAGATTGAGACATGAATAAAACTTTATATATTATATTCCGTGGGAGAAGGGTGGACAATCAGTCTCCTCCCGTGCAATTAACCTCCTCTGAAAACCCACCAGAGGATTGGGTATGAGTTGGTTCCAACTCAGCGATTCTAACACACAACAACATTTGGTAAGAATAGGAATTATTAGGAAAAATTGTAAACCTTTGACATACTTAAACAAAGGTATAACATGATTGCATTGGATCTTTAAAAGATCTGTCTAGTGAATTTTAGGGAGTTTTGATGGTATAGTCAAACAGGGAATTGTACTGTCTTAGAGAGGGTGAAACCAAGTTTCTCCTTGGAGGGGCTAGGGTTTTGAAGCTCCATCTCAGATAATTTGGGCATGTGGACAGGAGAGACCGGTGCTTGGGAAAGGACACCATGCTTGGAAGAGTGGAAAGACAGCTTAGGAGAGGAAGACCCCGGATGAGATGGGTTGACACAGTGACAGCAATGGAGATTGGTGTGTCATAGTCAATGAGACTGGCTCAGGACAGGGCAGGCTTCAGAGCTGCTGTACATAGAGTCACTATGAGTTGCAGGCAACTCGACAGCACAAAACAACTACTGCTAACTCAAAAACAGTGCCGCTCTGCTGATTCAAATCCACCAGTGTCTCTAGGGGGGAAAAAGATGTGAAATCTCCCACTGTGTGGTTTACAGCCTCAGAAACCCAATGGAGAGTCCACTATGAGTTGATTCCAATTGGACAGCAAGGGATGAGTGAGACTGAATTGTATTTGAAGAAAACAACAGGGGACTGTCATAACATACCATAATGAGGATGGACTGATTTGGATAGATGGAATTATAATGTTTCAGATACAGAATTATTCATGGTTTATGGAGATGGATGTGTGGTAGTAGAGAGGGGACTCCAGGATCGAGAAGGAGTACATCTCCACTTTCCAGCAGACTAAACTGAACTGCTCTGAGATAACCAGGCAGAGATAAGGAGTTGAAAATTAGAGTACATGAGTCTTAAATACCTGTTAACACATAAACTACTAAGCCATTTGCCTTAGCATCAACTCCAACTCATGATCACCTTATTTTTGGATGGGTGGAACTGTGTTCCACAGAGTTTACCGTGGACAATTTATATGTATAAGTATAAGTATATGTATATGTATATGTATATGTATATGTATATGTATATGTATATGTATATATCTGTATCTCTATCTGTATCTCTGTCTGTATCTCTATCATCTGTGTCTGTATCTCTATCTCTATCTCTCTATCTATCTATATCTCCAGACCTTTCTTCCAAGGTGCCTCTGTGTAGACTTGAACCTCCAGCCTTTTGGTTACCAGCCAAATGCATTACTCATTTATACCTATTACCGAAGGCTTTGCGTATAAACCAATAGAATAGAAATTGAACTTAAAGGCCTCTGGCATTTGGAATATGTCAGAAATCACCTTTTCCCAGTGTGGTTTTGTTTTATTCATTTTGCAATGTGTTGGCCTCTCACTTTGGATTTAAATCTATTTATAGAAAAGGCTGCCTCAGAGCTGGCTTCCAGCATTATGGTTTTTCTGATTTTTCTAAGAGAAATCACATAGTCATCACAGTAGGATCTCTACAGGACAACTATTGACCCAGAAATTACAGACTGACCTTCTAATTCTCAGCAGAATTCCAAGGCCTTTAGGGGAATATGAAATGTATAGAGGTCAAACTCTGAATAGAGCTGTTATTTTCAAGTTTAATGCCCCTTATTCCCTACACAAGACATAAGGTTCTTCTGCTGGGAATAGGCACACAGATGGACATGCACTTAATGGTGGAATTATGTTGTTTTTTAACAAACAGGGAATGTTGTGGACAAAGGGAATGCTGGAGGAGTAGTCTTCTACAGATTGCCCAAACCTCTTTCTCTGAGTCCTGATAGACAATGATTGGCTGCTGACACCTTTTTTTATTTAAAAAAAAAAGTTTTACTGTTTTAGTGCCAGTATCTTAAAGTTTACCAGCCTGCTTAGTTCATTGCCAGAAATTGCTTCTCTTTCCTGGAAGAGAAAAAACAGACACCTTCTGTTCTAATAGGATTGAAAATAATCCTGGGTAAATGCTCATTTTAAATATACTGCTGGACTGGCAAGAAGGAAAGACATTTACACAGGCCAAGAGGAAGGGAAAGGACTGACAGGAATTGAGGAGGCTGACTCCTTCTTTTCATCCTGAGGGTTATCTGATGACCTGGAGGTTCTGTTTTGAAGCTGAACAAGAATTAATGGAGTAAAAAAATAATGGACACACCAAAATGAAGATGAGGGGGACCTGATTGTGTAAGTGCTGGCTACTAATTGAAAGGTGAGCAGTTAGAACACAACTAGAGCCTCTGCAGGCAAAGGACCGATTGGGAAGTTCTACTCCGTAAAATGAGGTCACTGTGAGGTAAAATCAACTCTATAGCACTAAGCAGCAACCAAGTGGAGACCTTAATAAGAGAAATCAAATCAAAACCTTCAGCAACTCTTCAAGAGAAAGATAAACAACCCGCTTAGAAAATGAACTGAGGCCATGACTAGACCATTCACCAAAGTAGACAACAAAACATGAAGAAATTCTAAAAATCACTACGTGTTGTTGTAGTTGTTAGGTACCATTGAGTGCAACTCATAGTGACACTATGAATAATTAGTCTAAACCCTGTACTTTCCTGTGCCTTTTTCATCGTCTCTGACACATATGAACCCATTGCTGCAATCACTGTGTCAATCCATCTGGTTGAAGGTCTTCCTCTCTTTTGTTAACCCTCCACCTTTCCCAGCCTGATGTTCCTTTCCATAGGAATAGCCTCTCCCAGCATCATGTCCAAAGTATATGAGATGAAGATTTAGTGATATATACATCAAAACAACAATGAGATATTTAACCTCAGCAACAATGACAAAGTTCAACAGGACAACAAACAACAGATGCTAGCAGTCATGCAGAAAGGTTGGAATGCTGATATATATACTGCTGGTGACAGTTTCAAATGGTACAACCAGTATGGAAATCAGTTTTTCAGTTTTTCCTTTCCTTAAAAAGGTGAAAATGGAAATACCATTTGATCCAGCTATTTGACAACTATGTATAAAGAATATAAGGACTGTGGGGCGGGGGGGTGGAGGGAATTTGAAAGAATTTGTTCAAATTTGTATTTGAATTTTGTAAGTAAACTGTTGTTGTTGTTGTTGTTGTTATGTGCCGTCGAGTCGCTTGTGACTCATAGCGACCCTATGTACAACAGCCCTAAACCCTGCTCTATCCTGTGCCAATCTCACTGCCTCTGACAGACCCATCCCGATTACCCCAGTCACTGAATCAATCCACCTCATAGAGGGTCTTGCCCTCCTGCGCTGTCCCTCCACTCTACCCAGCATTATGTCCCTCTCCAAAGACCTGTCTCTCCCTTACAACACGTCCGAAGTATGTCAGGCGAAGCCCCAGAATCCTTGCCTCCAAGGAGCAGCCTAGTTTAACCCTCTCTAGGAAGAATCTATTTGTTTTCTTGGCAGTCCATGGTGCATTCAGTACTCTTCTCTAGCACCACAGCTCAAAGGCGTCAATTATCCTTCTATCCTCCCTAGTCATTGTCCAACTCTCTGATGCATAACAAGTGATTGCAAAAACCATGGCCTGTATCAGGTGCACCTTAGTCTCCAGAGACACACCGTTGCTCTTGAGTACTTTAGAGAGGTCCCTAACCGCAGACTTTCCCATCGCAATACGTTTTTTTGTTTTTTTTTTTATTTCCTGGCTACTGGTGCCAGGAGTGTTGACCGTGGAGCTAAGCAAACTGAAGCTGTGAACAATCTCAATCTCTTCACCATCCATTCTGATGTTACCGATTGGTCCAGTGGTGAGAATTTTTGTCTTCTGGACATTGAGCCTCAGTTCATATTGAAGGCTGCAGTCCTTGACCCTCTGCAGTAAGGGCATGAGGTCCTCCTCAGTTTCAGCAAGCAGGTTTGTGTCATCTGCATAGCGCAGATTGTTGATAGATCGACCACCAATCCTAACGCCACGCTTCTCCTCATAGAACCCTGCCTCTCGGATAATCTGCTCTGCACACAGGTTGAAAAGGTATGGAGACAGGACACATCCCTGGCGTACACCCTTTCCAATTGTGAACCATGCAGTGTTGCCCTGCTCTGTTCTGACTACTGCCTCTTGATCCAAGTATAGGTTTCGCATTAGCACAATTAAATGTTCTGGGATTCCCATTCTTCTCAGAGTCAGCCACAGTTTGTTATGATCCACGCAGTCAAATGCCTTTGCATAATCAATGAAACACAGATAGACATTCTTCTGGTATTCTCTGCTTTCAGCTAAGATCCATCTAACATCAGCAATAATATCCCTAGTACCACGACCCCTTCTAAACCCAGCCTGGACTTCTGGCAGTTCTCTGCTGATGTACTGTTCCAGTCGTTTTTGGATAATCTTCAGTATTCTCTTGCTTGCATGTGAAATAAATGATATTGTTCTGTAGTTTCCAAACTCAGTTGGGGCGCCCTTCTTTGGGATGGGAACAAATATAGACCTCTTCCAGTCAGTAAGTAAACTAGTACAGAAAAGAGGTAAGTAAACTAGTTGTTGTTGTTATGTACCGTCGAGTCGATTGCGACTCATAGCAACCCTATGTACAACAGCCCTAAACCGTGCTCTATCCTGTGCCAATCTCATTGCCTCTGACAAACCCATCCCGAGTAGAGAAAAAAATATATAAGGACTATGACATGAACGGCTATATATGCAAACCCACGTTTATTCCTGCTTATAATAGCAAAGAGATGGAAAATACCCAAGTGCCTATCAACAAATTAATGAATAGGGAAACTGGAACATTTACACAATAGAGTACTATGCAACATCGAAAAACAGTGAAGGGTTTGTGAAATACTGCATAACATGAATAAATCTAGAGAACATTATGCTCAGTGAATAAGTCAGCCACAAAGGGAGAAATATTGTGTAAAACCACTAGTACAAAAAAGTCAAAGGAAGTTTACAAACATAATCATTCTGGTACAGTTACCAGGGAGAGGAAGGCTGGTTGTTGTTGTGTGCCGTCAGATTGGAGCTGATGCTCCAGCGAGTTTTCAGAGATAGTAAATAGCATGGGAGGACATTGCTCATCCTTCTTTTGTGAAGCAGCTGGTGGATCCTAACTGGGTGCCTCCTAAATAGATAACAAACGTTTCTTTAGATTGGTCAAGAGAAAAACAATATGGAATGAATAGATGATGAAATATTGTAGGAATTTTGATTAAGGATAAGGAACAAAATATGCATCAATTATAGATTGAAAAAATATGTCTAATAAACAACACCTACATACCAGATTGAGAAGAAACCTAGTCTTCACCTTGGAAATTATTGTTTTGTGACAGCAGTATCGTACAAAAAGATGAGCAGAGACACTAAGTCACAAAATTACTGAAGTAGAGCAGAAGCTCAGGGACAAGAACCTTTCCACAGTACTGTCTCAGACAAAAAAAATCTTTCCCTGAAGCTGGTACATGGGATTTGGACTTACATCATCCTGTACATGAGGCAGGCATCAGTGTAAGAGGCCAGCAGCAGTGTGTGGTGCAAGACATCACAGAAGTGACTTGTGGCCTAAGCCATTATATCAAGGGGTGGCTGGGAGAGTGAGGTGCTGGATTCGGTAGGCAGAAATGCAAGGATGATGATGTGGCAGGGCAAAGGAAAGGACAAAACACACTCTGGTCAGAAGGGACACTGAATGTATTGGTTGTTTCTGTAAGGGAAGTATCTTTCATCTGCTTCTTTCCATAAAATGCTTATCTGACAGATATTGTTCTAAAACTAAACATCCAGAGTAAGACAGATTAGGAAGAAGGATTGGCCATCCACTTCCGAAATATAACAGGCCTTCGAAAACCGTATGTTCAGTAGAGCACACTTTACACTAACAGATATGGCAGCTGAGCCTGAGCCCTTGCATTTGAAAACACAAAGGAGGAGGAGCAGTTACAAGCAGAAACTAATTATTCGAACATGAAATGTGTCTAGGAAAACTAGACATTGCTAAGAAAGAAATGGAACTTATAAATATTGACGTATTAGGTATTAGTTAAATAAAATGGATTGGCATAGAACATTTTTAATCCAAGAATCATATGATCTACTACTCTGGACATGAAAAGGTGAGAAAAAACAGGGTCAGTTTCATAGTTAAAAAAAGCCATTTGTAGATCCATCTTGAAATACAATATTGTGAGATACAGATTAATATATCCTCACACATACGAGGAAGACCTGTTAATAAATTAATAAATTATTAATGTCCTTCAGGCTCACCCATTTTGAATAATATTGCATGAGTTCCTTGTTTTTCAATGCAGCGTAGTATTCCATTGTATGAATAATACCACAGCTTCTCTACCCATTCATTTGTTGATGGGCACTTAGGTTGTTTCCAACTCTTTGCTATTGTGAACAAAGCCACAATAAATATGAGTGTGCATATATATCTGCCTGGTTTCTTTAGGGTATATTCCCAGTAGCGGAATTGCTGGGTCAAATGCTATCTCTATTTGTAACTTTTTGAGAAAGCGCCATACAGCCTTCCATAGTGGTTGCGCTATTTTACACTCCCACCACCAGTAAATAATGTGTCCAGTTTCTTCACATCCTCGCCAGCATTTGATGTTTGCTGTTCTGTTAAATTTTGCTATTTTTACTGGGGTGAGATGATATCTCATAGCTAGGGATTTTGAATGTTTTTTCATGTGCTTGTTGGCCATCTGGATGTCTTCTTTGATGAAGTGTCTGTTCATATCCTGTGCCCATTTTTCAATTGGATTGTTTACATTTATCTTGTTGTGGTGCTCAAGTATTTTATAAATTCTAGATGTAAGTCCCTTATCTGATATGTCATTATCAAATACTTTTTCCCAGTCTGTGGCTTCCCTTTTTACCTTGTTGGAGAAGTTTTTGGATGTGCATAGGGATTTGATTCTTAGAAGGTCCCATTCATCTGTTTTATCTTATCCTGATTGTAAATTTTCAAGGATGCTTGGAAGACTGTTTATGTTGTTAGGACTTCTAGAGTTCTTCCAAGCTTTTCTTTAATAAAGTTTTTAGTCCTTGGTTTTAGTCCTAGGTCCATGATCCACCTAGAGTTGGTTTTTGTGTATGAAGTGAGGTGTGGATCTTGCTTGGGTCTTCTGCAGATAGTTTTCTAATTTTGCCAACACCATTTTATAAAGGCTGTCATTTCCTCACTTAACTGATTTTATCTCCTTATCAAAAATCAGTTGACCATAGGTAGATGGGCTGATTTCTGGGTTCTCCATTATATTCCATTGATCTAAGTGTCTGTCATTACACCAGTACCATGCTGTCTTAACCACCATGGGGGTGTAGTAGGATTTGAAATCAGGGAGTGAGATGCCTCCTACCTTTTTCTTATTTTTAAGGAGTGCTTTGCTTATTCGGGGCGTCTTTCCATTCCAAATGAGCAAATCAGTGTTTTTACCAGGCTCTTGGGCCCAACCAACTTTTAATCACAAAGACTCACCCACTAAGTCCTAATTTCAACAAGAGTCTCACAGCCCACACACTGTTAATTAAGTAAAAAAGACCAAACTGCCCATGTCTGACTATTAGTCGTATAAGAAAGACCTACTTTCTGGTTTCCAAGTGCTTCAAACAAGAGGCTCTCAGGGAAGTCGCAACCAATGCCCAGAGATAGTTTTGGCTGTCATAACTGAGAGGGTGAAGCTCCTGGTGGCTTGAAGCCAGGGATGCTGGTAAACTTCCTATAATGTGCAGGACACTTACCCTCAACAAAGAATTTCCTGTCCAAAATGGCAATAGGGTTGATAAACAGAGAAACCAAGAGAATGATTAACCCGAAATACTTCTTGAAAGGGAAAGGGAAGAGAAAGATGAAGCTGGGGAGGGGATACACAGAGCACTACCAAGATCCTGCAATATTCTCTTTCTTCAGCTTGATGTTGAGTACATGAATATATGTTTTGTTATCTTTTACTATTCTTATGTATTTGTTGATTGCTGCTGTTAGGTACCATCAAGTCAGCTATGACTCATAAGAACTCTATGAACTTATTTATTACATACACTTTTGTTTGGCAAAAAGTCAAAAATTGTGAGAGTACAAAAAAATTACAAATGTAATTGAAGGCAGAGAAGATATCTGTTAAGCCTTTTCTAATGGCTAGTTATTTGTTTGGAGAATGACTATGTTGTTTTGTGTCCCAGCCAGGTGCAACAATGAAAAATAGACCATGTAGTATTATGCTGTGTGAACTACCCATGAGCATCTTCTTGTATGATGCAAGTATGGTGGGGATTCTCCAGTTGTTGGGCTCCCGGATTTTGCTAGATCTTTGCTCCATCCAGCTGGCATTTTAGTCCTGAGAAAGAGTAAAGAAGCTAAAGGCATATACACAGCATTCACTTTTCCTCTCCCACAGACTAAGTATTCTCTCCCAGACCTCAAAGCAGTACAGAATAATGGAGCAGAGTGTAAAATCTACAGTGAGATGGATGGATTTGCATAATGACAGTCACTTGCCGAGTGGTCAATTTTCTTTTTCTGAGTCTCTATTTTTGCCATTGCAAAATAAGGATAATAATACTTTTGTAGGGAGCTCTGGTGGCAGAGTCCATAGGGAGTTTTGCTGATTGCCCAAAGGACTCTCGCAGTTCAGGTCCACCAACTACTCCTTCAGGAGAAAGATGGGTACTTTCCTCCCATGCGATTTACAGCCTCTGAAAGCTTGCTGGAGGGTCTGCTATAAGTCATTTCTGACTCCACAACAAAGACAGGGAAAGAATATTTTGGCGGTGTTAGTTTCTGTTGGGTTGATTCTGACAGACCCATCGTGACTCCATGTGTACAGAGTAGAATAGCTCCACAGGGATTTTACAGCTGTGACTTTTCAGAAGCAGATTCCCAGGTCCATCTATTGAGACACCTCTGTATGTTCAGGGTTTCCAGCAAGAAAAATTGCATCAACTGCATAACACAAGTTGTTTATGAATCTTCTTCCAGTCCTGGTGCTGCATTCACCTTCATATCTTCCATTTTCTTGGATTATTAATTTAATATAAAGATTGAATAAACATCTTGGTAGGGTATCACAATGACACACATGTTTCTTGGTTTTAAACCAGGCAGTATATGTTTGTTCTGTTTGAATGAATGCCTTATGGTCTATGTACAGTGTTCACAAGAGCAGAATTAAGTGTTCTAGATTTCCTATTATTCACAATATTATCCATAATTTGTTATGGTCCACACAGTCAAATGCCTTTGCATAATCAATTAAAACATAAGTAAACACCTTTCTGGTATTCTTTGCTTTTAGTCAAGATCCTTCTGACACTAGTAATGAAATCCCTCATACATTGCTTCTTCTGAATCCAGCTTGAATTTCTGGGAATTCCTTGTCCCTATAATGCTGCAACTGTTTTTCATTATCTTCGGTGAAATCGTACTTGCCTGTGATATAGTAGCGATATTATTGATATTAATAGTACTAATTAAAATTCTTATCCTGAGGAATAAATTTGTTAACACGTATGAAACTTCGGAATAGTGATAACATTTGTTAAATACTTAAATGTTAGTCATCACTATTAGAATCACTAGCAAAATCATTTTATTTTCCTATCTTCGTCTCCGTCTTTGATTTAGTTGGACATTATGTGAACTTGTTTTTGTATCCTTTTCACCCTCATAGTCAAGAACCAGAACTAGGAACCAAGTTTCAACGTTCTGTTTGCTCGCAGTATAGGGCTTCTCTCAAACTCCATTACAACAGCCTAGCCCCAGAAAGTCAGAGAGAGGGGAATCCACAAAGAGGAAGTGAATGTCTCTATCTCCCATTGCCCTCCAGGATGCTGGCTACCTGTGTCTTTCATAACTCATGGTGCTCTTCACACATGCTCAGATTCAACTTCTCCAGAGAAGGTGGAGTTGTAGAGAGGCAGTGACGGTAGCTAAGATGTGAGTAACTGCTATGACAAATAACAAAAACTGGGACTCTCTCAAATACTTGATTCCATCAAGAGACATCTGAGAGTGGAGTTCTTGATTGGCATGGAATCCCTCTTTTCGTTGTGTACCTCTGCTATCTTCAACGAATTGTCTCCAAAGGACCCCCAAGGACACCATTGCCAGAGAAATAGTTTTGGGCCCAAGGGCTGCAGGCCCTCGGACCAAGAAACAAAAATTGTGCACTGGTCATGGAGGACTCATCCCTCTCTCCTGGGAAGCCATCCACTTGCATTAGCACCAGGCTGCAAAGGGAAGACAAGTGGTATTAACCCACAAGAAGTCAATCCTGGAGTGGACATTTAAGAGCAAGGACTTTTTCTCTGGACATTCCAAGAAAAGAAGCTGTACTTAACAACTTTAAATTGAAGTCATACTGACTGCATCATAAGAGACTGACAGCAGCATGTTATGGTCAAAATCAAAGAAATCCTGATGGCTTGAGATTTAGACCATCACATCAGGGGCTGGTCAATGGGAGACGGGTGTTGAATGTTGTAGGCAAAAGTAGGAAGGGTTGGTGTTAGAGTAGGGAAAGGGTGGCTAACAAAACAAAAAAAAACAAACAAAAAATTAAAAAAAACTAACCAAACATGTAGTGGGGTGGGCAACAACATTGAATATTGGTCTTTTTCTAACTGGTAAATGTTTTTCATCTGCTCTTTTCTATAGAATGCTTGTCTGTCAGATACTATTATATATATTTAAAAATTGAGACAGACCAGGAAGAAGGATTGGCTATCTACTTCTGAAATTAGAGGCCTTCAAAAACCCCATGTACAATAGAGCACACTTAGACTATCATTTGGACTAACAGACATGGCAATTGAAACTGAGGTCTTAGAAATGGAAACACAGAGAATGAGGAACAGCTGTAAGGAGACACTAGTGATGGAATGTGGCATGTGAGAAGCATGAATGTAGGAAGATTAGATATTGTTAAGAAAGACATGGAATGCATAAATATTGACATACTAGGTATTGGCAAATTAGACGGCTTGGCATGGGACGTTTTGAATCAGATAATCATATGATTTACTATGCCAGGGATGAAAGGGTGAGAAAAAATGGGGTTGGTTGCATAATTAAAAAGTCATTTCTAGATCTGTCTTGAAAGACAGTGTGGTGAGCAACAGGTTAATATCCATATGCATACAAGGAAGTCCAGTGAATGCCACTATGATTCAAATATATACACCAACAACTAGAGCCTAAAATGAGGAAATAGAAGATTTCTACCAACTTTTGCAGTCAGAAATTGATCAAACATGCAATCAAGATGCATTAATAATAATGGGCAACTGGAATGCAAAAGTTGGGAACAGGGAAGAAGGATCAGTAGCTGGAAAACACGGGCTCAGTGAGAGAAATGAGGCTGGAGATAGAATGATAGCGTTCTGCACATTCAATGATTTATTCAATACCTTTTATAAGAAACATAAACACAGGCTGTGCACATGGATCTCACATGATGGTATGCTTAGGAATCAAATCTATTACATTTGTGAAAAGACTCGCTGGAGAAGCTCAATATCAGCAGTGAAAACCAGGCCGGGTGCTGATTGTGGGACAGACCACCAACTACTCATATGCAAGTTCAAGCTGAAGTTGAGGAAAATTAAATCAAGTCCACGGGAGCCAAAATTTGACTTTGTGTCCCACTCAAATTTCAAAACTGTCTCAGGAACAGGTTTGAGGCCTTGTGCACCAATGGGCATAGACCAAATGAGCTCTGGGAGGATATCAAGAAACTCGTCCATGAAGAATGCAACAGATCATTACAAAGGCCAAAGAAGAGAAGACTAAGATGGATGGCACGTGAGACTCTTGGTATTGCATTAGAGTGCCGAGAAGCCAAAGCTGAAGGAAAAGAAATCAAAGATCTGAACAGAAAATTTCAAAAGGCAGCTCGGGAAGACAAAGCAAGATACTATAATGAAATGTGCAGGGAGCTGGAGTAAAAAAAATCAAAAGGGCTGTACTCGCTCAGCATTTATTCAGCTGAAGGAGTTTGAAAAACAGATTCAAGCCACTAGAGGCAGTACTTAAAGATAGTTTAGGAAGAATGTTAAATGATCCAGGAAGTATCAAAGGAAGATGGAAGGAGTACACAGAGTCACTGTATCAGAAGGAATTGGCTGACGTAGAGGAATTTCATGAAATACCATATAAGCAAGAGTCTATGGTGATGAAGGAGGAAGTTCAAGTTGCTCTGATGAAATTGGCAAAAACCAAGGCTCTCGGAGTTGACAGCATACCAATTGATTAATTTCAACAAACAGACACTGTCCTGGATGTGCTCACTAAGTTGTGCCATGAAATCTGGAGGACAGCCAGCTGGCCAACTGACTGGAAAAGATCGATATTTTTTCCCATTCCAAAAAAACGTGACCCAACAGAGTGTGGAAATTATCGAACAATATCATTGATATCACATACAAGCAAAATTCTGCTGAAAATTATCCAAAAACATTTGGAACAATATGTCAACAGAGAACTGCCATATGTGCAAGCTGGATTTAGAAGAGGTCATGGTACTAGGGATGTTATAGCTAATGTTAGATGGATCTTGGCAGAAAGCAGAGAATACCAGAAGAATGTCTATCTGTGATTAATTGAATATGCAAAGACTCTGTGCATCACAACAAACTATGACTGACTTTGAGAAGAATGGGAATCCCAGAATATTAGATTGTGCTAATGTGAAACCTATACTTGGACCAAAAGGGTTTGTCAGAACAGAGCAGGGAGAAACTGGATGGTTCAAAATCAAGAAGGGGTCTGGCAGGGATGTATTTTGTCTCCATACCTTTTCCATCTGTATGCAGAATAGATCATCTGAGACTCTGGGCTATATGAGGAGAAATGTGGCATCAGGTTTGGTGAAAGAATCATCAACAACTTGCGTTATGCAGATGACACAACCCTGCTTGCTGAAATTGAGCAGGACCTGAAGTGCTTGCTGTAGAAGGTCAAGGACTGGAGCCTTCAATATGGATTGAAGCTCAACATCAAGAAAACAGATTCTCATCACTGGGCCAGTTGGCACATCAGTATGGATGGTGAAGAGATTGAGATAGTTAACAGTTTTAGTTTACTTGGTTCCACAGTCAACACTCTTGGTAACAGCAGCCAGGAAATCAGGAGACAAATTGCATTGGGAAAGTCAGCTATGAGGGACCTCTCAAGAGTACTGAAGAGCAACAGCGTCAGGCTGGAGACTAAGGTGCGCCTTATCCAGGCTATAGTTTTCGCAGTTATGTGCTGTGCATCAGAGACTTGGACAGTGATTAGGGATGATTGAAAGAGAATTGATGCCTTTGAACTGTGGTGCTGGAGAAGAGTGTTGAATAGACCATGGACTGCTAGCAGAACGAACAGGTTTGTTCTGGAGAGGGTGAAGCCAGAATGCTCCCTGGAGTCAAGGATTATGAAGCTTTATCTGACATACTTTGGGCATATTGGGAGGAGGGACTGGTCCTTGGAGAGGGACATCATGTTTGGGAAAGTGGAGGGACGGCGGAGGAGAAGAAGACCCTCGATGAGATGGATCGATTCTGTGAGTGGAGTGGTAGGAATGAGTGTGTGTGAGACAGTGAGATTGGCACAGGATAGAACCGCGTTTAGGGCTCTTGTACATAGGGTCACTATGAGTTGCAAGCGACTTGATGGCACATAAAAACAACAATAACATTTACATGAAGTGGTTCAAACGGATTCATGGCAGGAGATTTTTATGAGCAAGTCTGCATGTGGCACATATCACTTCCCCTCACATTCTGTTGGCCAGAACATGACCACACCAACAGCAAAAGAGGCTAAGATAGAAGGCCCTGGAAGGTGATGAAAACCCTGAAACACATCATTTGGTGATGCTGTCAGAGAATCTGGAAATTTAACTGTAGTTTTAGAGCTAGTTATCAGAGGTGGGATGGGGATATTCTCCATGGGGACTGAACAGGAGACATCCTCTGGTGCTTGATAAAACTGCACAAAGATTTCATGATCTGTTTCTGAAAGGTAACAGCCTTGAACAGTTCTACCCTATATATGTAGGCATATGACAACTAATCGTGATATAATGAAAATCCAGAAGGCACACTTTTCAAGGCCAGCAGCTGCTCCACAGGAGAAAGATGGGAAGTCTGCTTCCATGCAACTAATGCCTCTGAAAACCAACTAGAGGGTCATCTATGGGTTGGTTCCAACTCTATGGTACAGAGCACCACCACTTTCCATGTGCTACTTTATCTTTGATACTGGAGGCTCAAAATGGAGCAAAACCTTGTTCTCACATCCTCATGGTTTATAATTCAATGTAAGAATCAGACAGTTCCTAAAATAAGCTCTGTTGATCCGGGAAGCCCACGCACAGAAGAACAGGGAGGGAAGAAAAGATGGTGATGAACACAGCTTTGAGGAATCTGGGTGCAGAAGTTCCAGTCCCACATCATGCTTTGAAGACAAAGGACTTCACTTATGAGAGATTGTATGAGCACACACAGACAAAAGCCAAAACAGTATGTAAAAGCAGAACTCTGACTCATCGCCTGCAGCGACCAATCCAAGAAGCCACATAACAACTCCTGAAATAATAGGACTGGGTTAATAACTGACAGCTTCCTCAATTCTGTCCCTGCTCGCGCTCTCTCTCTCTCTCTCTCTCTTTTCTTCTTTAATCAGCTGGTAGTTCAGTGCCATCAAATTGAGTATGACTCGTAGTGACCACATAGTGACAACAGATCTGAACCCATATGATCCATAGTGACAACAGAGCTGAACCCTATCCTATCCTGTGCCGTCCTCAGGCCTGACAAACTAGACCCCATTGCACCAGTCACCATGTCAGTCCACCTGGTTGAGAATCTTCTTCTTCTTCACTGACCCTCCACCTTTCTGAGCATCATGTCATATTCTTTGGAGACAAAGAATAGTCCCACCTAGTAACATGCCTTAAGTATGTGAGTCGGCCTCATCGTCTTTGCCTTCAAAGAGTATTCTGACTGTTCTTTTAGCAGTTCATGGGATGTTCAACACTCTTCTCCAATCCACAGCTCAAAGGCATCAATTCTTGTTCTGTTATCCTTGTGCATTGTAACTCAGACTGATTTGCTAGTAGAGTTACAATGATTTATGAACTGGAGAAAGCTAAATATGCTCTCTTAGGCAAACACACAGACTATCCTGCTTCTAGTCAGCCCCCTCAAGCTTCCTCATACCACTCCAATCAGGGCTTGCCAGAAGCCCTCCCAGTTTTTCATTATAAAATTCCCCCCCCCAGCATATCTTTGAGTTTGTCAAATGCAAGTAATGGTGTCTGACTCCCTTGCAATAGCAAGTTTGAATAGCTGCTGTTGGTTCT
Source organism: Elephantulus edwardii (assembly GCF_000299155.1). Taxonomy (NCBI): domain Eukaryota; kingdom Metazoa; phylum Chordata; class Mammalia; order Macroscelidea; family Macroscelididae; genus Elephantulus; species Elephantulus edwardii. The sequence goes on along the minus strand of NW_006399865.1, from coordinate 7,841,345 downwards.
TACTGTGTTCTTAGTCTGTTACCACACTTAGCATCTCTGGACTTCTGGTGTCTTTCCTACAAAATGCCTAGGATGATTGCTGACATCCCTCTTGCTAATCCTAAAATAAAGCCAATTTTCAAAATTGGAAAACTATCTGCAGAAGAATTAAACAAGATCCCC
>NW_006399865.1:7837966-7840060 GCF_000299155.1 Elephantulus edwardii | reverse complement strand
TACCAATGAGGGAGTTTTTCTTTTGCTTTTCAAGGAGAGGAGCAAACGGGGGGTGGGGGAGGGGTTTGTGTGGGGAGAAGGGTGCAACAATGAATGAATGGAATTCCAAAATCTCTGTAGATGTTCATTGAAATGAAAAATAAACAAACTAAATTATAAAAGAAAAAAATAAAGGCAATTTTCCAACTAAAGTAAAAGTCTGGCTCTTGTATAGATGTAAAAGTGGACTGGTTTCAAAATTCTATCAGGCAGCTGTTACAAAGAATAGACACATTTTTATAGGTAGGTAACATGGAAATGAATGTGTAAATGGAGGCAAAACCAGTTTTATGGAAGAAGGAAGGTTAGGGGAATAACAAAATTGATGCATCTATAGATAAGAATAATTTTGTTATCAGTTTTTTATAATTTGCAGAGTTGTAAAGTAGCTTTTATAGACTTAGATAATGGGGAAGGATGAACTATAGACAAAGGCTAATTTTCCACTAAAGCACCAGTTTTTCTTCACATGATGAGCAACGGAACTTGATCTAGAGGCCATTAAATCCATATTCCTACATCTGGCAGAGTCTGTACCTAAAGCCACCCCCACAGATTTATAAATAATGGACAAACCCCACATTGCAGTCTTCAGAGAAGACGAAAGCCACCTCTGCTGGCATCATATCCCAACATCACAAAGCTCCTAGCTAGAACATTCTCTCAGATGTGTGATAGCGCAGACCTGCAGGCCCTGTGGGCATCCATAATCAGAAAATTAGTAAATAAATAACCAAAATCTGCCAGCCCAGTCCATTTCTGCTCCCCCCATCTGTTCTCCACAGAACAGATGAACATCTTGTACACAGAACAGCAAGTTTTCATCTTCACTGCCCTCTGACCCTTCTGCCCTCTGCATTTGGGATTTGGGATTTCCCCTTCTACCCTTGACTGTTTTCTTGCTTTGCAGGCAGCTGCGGCTTCCTCTGTGAAACCGGAAGTTTTTGTCACAAGAGCCACATCCAAAGTCAGCAGCTTACATGTGACTCCAAATACCATGCTGACTTGTCTTCCTAGGAGACCACATGCCTCTAAAGAAATTAATGCTTGTATATATGTCTTCACAGTCATGTGGAGATCAGCCTTGAAATTCAGAAGAATAACTGTCAGTTATCCTGAGACCAGCTGCTCTCAGAGTATGTGATCCCGGAACTAGCAGTATCAGCATCTCTTGGGAACATGTTATCAGTCCATTCCAACTCATGTGCACAAAGTAGAATGGCACTCCGTGGAGTTTTAAGGCTATGATTATTCAGAAGAAAATCAGGCCTTTCTTTTAAGGTGCTGTGGAGTCGTAACTGACCCTCCAGCAGGTTTTCAGAGGCTGTAAATCTCCCAGGAGGAGATTGGGCATCTTTCTCCTCAAGAGCAATTGGTGTATTTGAACTACCTGTCTTTGTGTTGACAGCACAACTCCTTACCCACTAGACCACCAGAGTTCCCTAGGGAACTTGCTAGAAATATACAATATCCCCCCCCTTCCCCACCTCCCCTTAGAAACTCTGGGAACAGAATACAAGAATTTGTGTTTTAACAAATCTTCCAGGTGATTCCAGTGCACACGCAAGTTTAGCAACCACCTATATAGATCCTTCATTCAAGCCAGTGTGTATGACGAAATACAGTTTTGCAGATAGAATCTCTAAAGCGGCTCTGCTGAACCCCCAAGAGTTGTGCTCCCTTATCCCGTTTTTTATTTTCCCCTTCCTGTACAGACTACACCTATGTCAGCAAAGAACTGTACAGAACCACAGGGAGGGTTAGAAATTCAAATTAGATTGGAACTCATATCTGAGTTTCCAGGGAGCTCAAGTGGGCAAAATCATGCAAGTGTCACCTAGATATTGGAATGTGTGCTTCCAGAAAACTCCCTAACAGGATATGGGACCCCCAGATTTCCACCCACTCGCCTGGCTACCTGAGCCCTGAGTTGATGGCCCCTGCTAGGTCCCCTTCCATGTTAAGATACCCCACCCTCCAGGCTCAAGCATTTTGAATAATATTGCATGAGTTCCTTGTTTTTCAATGCAGCATAGTATTCCATTGTGTGAATAT
>NW_006399865.1:7821554-7837165 GCF_000299155.1 Elephantulus edwardii | reverse complement strand
AATTTTAAAAAAAAGATCCCCCAGCCATCTTGCCAGCCTGACTCAGGTTTCTGGCACCAGTCCCTTTCAGTAAGAAGGGGGAGGGGGAGTAACTTTTAGTGACTGTCTTATGACAACCATTTAGAATTTTTTTCCTTTTCAAATCTCCCCAAAATTTCCTTCAGGGGCAATGACCCTTCTCAATCCCTCATCAGGAAATGGAAAATGCCTTCCAAATGGGGGTGGAGATGGTATTTGAACTTGGGCAACTGGCTGCTTCTCCCGTGGAACCTGGAAATGCACTGGGGCCAACATCTTCCAGATGAAGCTGAGCAATTATGTGCATCTGATCAAAATGACAGCCTGCAGGTGGCCGCCGCTGCTGCTCTGGAGATGTGATCGCAGACACCAGACCCCTCCAGAGAGGAGGGAGAGGCAGTTAGTACTTAAATTAGTTTATCTCTAATTTGCATTTGATGTCTGTGAAACGTTTACACACCAGGAGGTACAGGGCTGTTGAGTTGAGAGTTGCTGTTTTGCACAAGAGCCACTTTCCTTTTCAGCATTTCTGTAGACTTCGCATGGCCATAAACTCTACTCAGTTCACACTGAAGACTGTTAACTCCAGGTGTGTGTGTGTGTGTGTGTGTGTGTGTGTGATGTGTTGGAGCAGTAGGGACTTAGATTTGGAATACAATGTTTCCAGAAGTTAATCATCCGCATATATTCTCCAAGGCGCTGGCAAAGCACTTCACCTTGTATTGAGACCTTAACTCAGCCTGGAACATAACGGCCAGCCTGTGTCTGACCTTGTTAAGTATTTTGTTAGGCTCTTTCGACACAAATGCCAATGTCACATCCCAAAGCAAAATAGTAATGAACTCTAGTGGTCCCTTACATGTTGGGCTGCTCTCTGAGACGTCAGCAGTTTGAATCCATGGGAGAAAGAAGGCTGTCTCCAAGAGAGCACTGGGGGCCTAGTGGCAAGAAGCCGCACTGCAATCCCAGAGGTACATGGTTCGAATCCACCAGATGCCCTGCTGGAGAAGGAGGAGCAATCTCCTCCCTCCATTGGGGTCACCCAAGTCAGAATTAATTCAATAGTAGTGAGTAAGTAAAATAGCAAGGAGCCTTACCTGAAAATCAGGCGTTCAAGCCCACCAATGGCTCTGCAGGAGAAAAGGCCTGGTGATCTTCTTCCATAAACATGACAGCCACAGAAACCCTCTGGGGCAGTTCCTTCCGCCCTGTTGTAGAGGGTCAAATGAGACTTGACAGCACGCAAGTGAAATAGCACTTGGGCCAGCGGTTGGCAAATTATACATCTCCTAAGATTCAGGGAAAGTTCCATGGCCAGGTTGTACCCCTACCAATAGCAGCAGGTATCTGGAGATGAGAGGTGGGGTCCCGTATCTTTAAAAGATCCCCACTTCAACTCCTTGCCATTGAATGAGAACCAACTCCCAGCTGACCCTCTGATAGATTTCCAAGTGATTGCCATTCTTTCTTCCAGGGAGCGACTAGTGGATCTGAACCTCTGGAGATCTGTAACCTTGGAGTTAGCTGGGTAACTCCCTATACCAAAACTTCCTCAAAACTCTCCAGGAGATCAAATTTGAGGTGCACTTTGAGAACCACTGACTTGGCCATCACATAGTGGTTGGGTGGGTGATAGGAGATGAGCTCATGGGCTCAGGGCCAACCAGTTCATTTTGTAAGGAGAACAGGGTAGTGTCCTGTGCACTGGGAGTGGGGCAATGTGGGAAAAACTCCCACGTTTTACAAAGAGAGGTGATGCAGGGATTCTGCAGAGACTCTTGTCCCCTCTGCAACAATATGTAATTTTCACCTATCAGTAGTTTCCAGGAGTCACTAAAAGGTGCAGATAGTCAGTATGCTTAGCTGCTAACCAAAAGGTTGGGGGTTTCAGTTCACCCGTTAGTGCCAAAGAAGAAAGGCATGGCAATTTACTTCTGAAGGGGTGGGGGAATCAGTCTTTGAAAATTCTCTGGTGCTCAGTTCTGCTCTCTTAATGCTTCAATCCTCCCCAAACCAAATCCAAACCCACCAAGTTCATTCTGACTCATTGTGACTCTGCAGACACATTAGAACTGCCCCTTAGGGTTTCCAAGGCCAGAAATGTTTACAGAAGCAGACCAGCACGTCATTCTCCTGAGGAATGGCTGGTAGATTCCAACCACCAACCTTTGGGTTAGCAGCTCAACGCTGACACACTACACCATCAGGGCTTCCCTTTCAGTACGGAAGCCTGCTAAGTAACTGGGCAAAACTACAACAGGTCTTGTACGAAGTTATAGGCTTAAATTAGTGGTTTGCAAACTTGGCTGCACATAAAAATCACTTGGAGAAAGCATTAATAAACTACAACCCAAGACCTGGCCACACCCTTTACTAGTTAAATGAGGATCTTTGGAAGCCAAGCTCTTGGGTACAACGACACCTTGCATCCAGGCTTGAGAGGCAAGTGGACTCAAACGGTGGTTGTTACGTATTGGAGTCCCCTGGTGGTGTGATATGTTGTGCGTTGTGTTGCTAACTCAAAGGTCAGTGGCTGCTATCAGGGAAAGATGAACAGTCTCCTTCTCTAAAGATAGTCTCAGAAGCCTGCATTGAGTGGGAGTTGGTTGGTGCAGTGGATTAAGCATTGAACTGCTAACTTAAACCTTTGCGGTTTGAACCCAACCACAGCTCCTGGAGAGGAAGGTAAGGCAACTGGCTTCCATAAAGATTCCTTTTGGAAACTACGGGACATTTCTACTCTGTCCTGAATGTTTGTTTTGAGTCAAGATTAACCTAATAGCAGTGAACTAGGTTTTGTTTGGTTTGGTTTAGGTAAATCTTCCACACTGATTAAATAAGACTCTCTAGGGTAGGGACCAGGTGTCAGTAATTTTTTTTTTTTTATGCAACTCAAGTGAGTCAAAGCATGGCCATTTTTAAAAACCAGTGGTCTGAAACTTTTAAAGGTTGCTTATGGGGGAAAGTGAGAGTGTGGGGAGGAAAGTGTTATTGTTGAATTCACCTGGTCAGTTTGCCTGCATCGTGTTCCTTCCAGGAAACAGAAATAGCTGGATCTCTGACTTAGGCATTATGCAAAAACAGAACTTCCTGAGAACAGGCTGCATTCTTTTATTTGGAGTTTGGATATAAAGAGAATCCTCAACAGAAAGCCCGAGTCAGCAGTTTTCATCAGCTGCCTTGGGGCTCTATTTTAAATTCTTATTAAACCACATTCTGTACCTTAGAAGCAGAGTCCTTAACCTTGGCTCTGCATTAAAATCACGAAGGGAGAGTTTAAAACTGTCCATGTCCAGGACTCATGCCAAACCATTCCAATCAGAGTGGCTTGGGGACAGTGTGGCATTTCCACCCTCTTCCCGACTCAAATCTTGATTGATTCACATGTATGTATGTATGAGATAATAGAGACCTCACGAACACTTGACCCTGCTTCCCCACGGTGGGATCAATTTGAAAAATTATTAAACAGGGCCACACCAGGATATTGTTGTGGATACAACCCATTTCCTTAGTTCTAACCAGTTACCTTTAAGCTCATTCTGAACCCATATATGTCAGAGGTTAGAGTACAACAATGTTCCATAAGGTTGTGGTGTGGGGGGATTGTGTGTTCCACACACATTTTAAAAAATTTGAGTGCAAGCTTACAAATCATATCAGATTCCATAGGGGTTTTTAATGGCTGAATTTCCAGAAATAGACTGCCAAACCTTTCTTTGAGGGTACCTCTGGATGGACCCAGACTTGCAAGGTTTCCATTAGCTTCCAAGCACATTGACCATTTGGAGACTTCTCCAAGCACTCAGCTACTTGGTCACTGAAAAGCTGGAAGTTGACGTTTACCCAGAGGAGCTTACGTTGGAAGAGAGAGATCTAGAACCCTACTGAAAACATCAGCCGTCGAAAACCCTGTGGAGACAGCTCTACTCTGACACAAACAGGGTCACCCTGAGGCAAAAATGAATCAGAGGGATCCAGCCGGCTTTTGGTTGTTTTGCCCAGGAAAGAATAGTTCCAATAGCATATGGATCCCTTGTCCCCTTTATAACTATATTCCTCTCCTTCCAGCCACTCTGTTCTGTCAACTACATATTCATCTTCTTACGGGCTTTGACAGAGAACATTTCCTCCTTCTGAAAAAGTCCTGTTTATCAGCTCCCCCTCATATGGATTATGCTCTTGGTGTCAAGTCTAAGAACTCATTGCTTAGTCCCAGATGCGGACACTTTTCTCCTTTGTGTTCTTCTAGCTAATGTGAAACCTATACTTGGACTAAGAGGCAGTCGTCAGAACAGAGCAAGGAAACACTGCATGGTTTAAAATTGGGAAAGGCGTACGCCAGGGATGTGTCCTATCTCCATACCTTTTCAACCTGTATGCAGAACAGATTATCCAAGAGGTTGGGCTCTATGAGGAGAAGTGTGGTGTCAGGATTGGTGGAAGATCTATTAACAATTTGCGTTATGCAGATGACACAACCCTGCTTGCCGAAACAGAGGAGGACCTGAAATGCTTGCTGCAGAGGGTCAAGGACTGCAGCCTTCAGTATGGATTGAGGCTTAATGTTAAGAAGACAAAGATTCTCACCACTGAACCAATTGGCAGCGTCAGGATGGATGGTGAAGAGATTGAAATTGTTCATAGCTTCAGTTTGCTCGGCTCCATGGTCAACACTCTTGGCACCAGCAGCCAGGTAATCAAAAAACGTATTGCGATTGGAAAGTCCTCTGTCAGGGACCTCTCCAGGGTACTGAAGAGCAGTGGTGTCACTCTGGAGACCAAGGTTTATCTGATACAGGCTATGGTCTTTGCAATCACTTGTTATGCATCAGAGAGTTGGACAATGACTAGGGAGGATAGAAGGAGAATTGATGCCTTTGAGCTGTGGTGCTGGAGAGGAGTATTGAATGTACCATGGACTGCCAAGAAAACATACAGATTCATCCTGGAGAGGGTTAAACCAGGCTACTCCTTGGAGGCAAGGATTCTGGGACTTCGTCTGACATACATTGGACATGTTTAAGGAGGGACAGGTCCTTGGAGAGGGACATCATGCGTGGGAGGGTGGAGGAACAGTGCAGGAGGAGAAGACCCTCTATGAGGTGGATTGAGTCAGTGACTGAGGTAATTGGGATGGGTGTGTCAGAGGCAGTGTAATTGGCACAGGATAGATCAGGGTTTAGGGTTGTTGTACATATGGTCGCTATGAGTTGCAAGTGACTCGATGACACCTAACAACAACAACAACAACAGATGTTTCCTAGTTTCATGGTTTGCATTTAAATATATGCTCCATTTTTAGTTCATTTCCCTGTACAATGTGTGGTTTAGGCCAAGGTTAATTTTAAAACAAAAACCCAAACTTTTCTGAAAAAACAACCAAAAAACTACCTATTGCCATGGATTGCCAAAAGAACAAGAAGAGCTTGGAAAAAGGTGCAATCACTGTGCTCCTCTGGGCATGTTGTGAGGAGGGGCCAGTCCTTATAAAAGGACATCATGCTGGTAAAGTTGGAGGATCAGAGAAGGGGAGGATGCCCCTCAATGAGATGGACTGACCCAGTGACTGTAACAGTGGGCTCGAACCTGTCAGAGACTCTGTGTCAGAGATGGTGCAGGGCTGGACAAGGCTCAAGTCTGTTGCTTTTAGGGTCCTTATGAGTCATAGTTGACTCAATGGCCCTTAACAGCAACAATCTATTTCCAAGCATTAATATCTTTTGGGGGGAAGTGATTCCCCCCTCTATTTTATGCTTGTTTAATGTTGATTTGTATTCAAAATTAATATATGTTGTGTATCATTAATGTACATTGTGTTTCACACATTCACAAAACCCAGTTCCTGGCCTGACCCCAAAAGCCACAACTCTTTGGTAGTTTGAATCCACCAGAGCTCAAGGAAGAAAAATAGACGACTTACAGGCTTGAAAACTCAGCTAAGATTGAGAGAGTGAAAGGCATGCTTTTAAGATTTCTGAACTCAAAAGTTATTTATTGAGCATGACAATGAGATTTTTAAAAACAGAAATGTGTGGTTAAAACCAGCTAATGCCAATGAAAGAGTGTGTGTGGGAATCTGCTTTCGGGGGGGAGAAAACCAAAACACCCAACACAACAGCTCAAGATAACAGAAATAGAAGTAATGCAAGTCACAGAAATAAGTAAAAATTTTCTAGTTGTTGTTTTTAATTGTCATGAAGTCAGCCATGGTGACCTTACAGATGACAGAATGAGATGTTGCTGATCCAGTGTTGTGATCGTTGGTACATCTGTCACAGTTATTTTATCATTTCACCTCCTTGAGAGGGAGGAAGATATATTTAATTTTAATCATGTATTTTCTTTAACCCAATCTAACCAGTGGTATGACCCATTACCAAGAACATCTTTTCATATATTTGGGTTTTTATATGTCTTTAATTATGTTGAGAAACTTCCCTTTGATTCCTTTTTTGGCAGAGAATTATTATCAATAAAGGGTGCCAGGGTGTCATGTCAGCTTTTATCAAATACCTTTTCTACCTCAGTTGAGATGATCATGTAATTCTTTTCCTTTGTTTTGTTTATGTGGTGGGTTACACAGATTGGTTTTCTTTTCTTTCTTTTTTTTTTGTTGTTGTTGTGTACTGTCAAATCACATTCGACTGGCACAGGAAGAGATTGCCCCTTCTTCTGCAGCAAAAGATCTGATGGATTCGAACCGCACACCTTCAGTATTGCGGCACAGCTTCTTGCCACTAGACTACCAGAGCTCCCTAAGGGATTGATTTTCTCATGTGGAACCATCCTGGCAGCCGTAGTATGAATCCCCCCTGGTCACAGTGGTTTGCTGTTGTTTTGGGTTTGTTTGGTTTTTGTTTTGTATTTTGTATGCTATTGAATTCTGTTGCCTATACTTTGTTGAGAATTTTTGTATCTATAGTCATGGGAGAATCTATACTTTTCTTTTTTAATGACGCCCTTGCCTGGCTTTGAAATCCAGGCTATGCTGACTTCATATAATGTCCTAAGGAGTATTACTCCTTTTCTACGTTCTGGGATAGATTGTGAAGAATTGGTGTCCATTCTTTTCTGAATGTTTGGTAGATTTCTCCAGTGAAGCTGTCTGGGCTGGGACATTTTATTGTTATTATTGTCTGGCCATCCCAGTTTTTCGCATGTTTGCCGACTGAATATTAAATTCCTTCACTGTTTCTGCATCCACAAATGCAGGACTGTGCACTTCAAAACAACGCAGACTGCTTTTCGAAAACCTCACTGCTTCTAGCAGGATGAAACAATTCTCTCTTAGACAAATGCACTCATGGTGCAATGTGCTGTCATAAATATTTATGCGGCACTGACAGTGATGGGTCCACAGCCTTGCAGCCATGATGTCTTTACCCTGTGCTTTGATTCTTATCTTATTTTCCCTCAACTAAAGTTATTAAATTCACGTGAGTTTGCACAGTGTTCTAAATTCATGAGGGCCTTGTTTATAGATGGAACTGTGCAGCAGCCAGGGTAGGACAAGGTAAATCTTACATGTCATCACTTAAACTGTCCAAGGTACAAAGAACTGAGCAGCACTGATTTCCATGCCACAGATGAAAGTACGCCAGTTTAAATAAATGTCCCCTTAGTCAGACAGTGTGGGGCAGAGAAGTTTCTGAATCTCAACACATTTGAGCCCGATCATACTCTGTGGTGGAGGCTGTCTTTGCATGGCCAGATATTGAGCAGTGAGTGTGTCTGTGGAGAGGCTGTCCTATCCACTCTAAGCTACTAAGCAGCATCCCTGGTCTCCAACCATTGGATGCCAGTATTCAGCACCCCCAGCTGTGACTATCAGAAATGTTTCCAGATGTTGTCAGATGTTCCTTATAGACAAAATGACTCCCAGTTGAGAACCACTGGATTGTTGTTGTTGTTGTTGTTAGGTGCTGTCAAGTTAAGTACCAGTCATAGCAACCCTCTGAACAGCAGTTCTGAAACCTGCTCTATCCTGTGCCATCCCCATCATCTTTGAGACACTAGAGCCCATTGCTGAAGTCACAGTGTCAGTCCATCTCATTGGGGATCTTCCTCTCCTTCACTGACCCCTCCATCTTTCCCAGCATGATGTCCTTTTCCAAGGACTAGCCTTGCCTAGCTACTTTTCCAAAGTATGAAAGACGAAGCATGGTCATTCTTGCCTCCAAGGAACACTCAGGCCACACCCTTTCCAGGACATAGCTGTTTGTTCTTTTGGCAGTTCATGGCATATTCAGTACTCTTTTCTGGCACCACAGCTCAAAGGCATCAATTCTTACTCTGTCATCCTTATTCATTTTCAAGCTCTCTGGTGCACAACAGGTGATCGAGAAGATCAAGGCCTAAGTCAGGCACACCTTAGTTTTCAAACTGACTGTTGTTGTTGTTGTTATGTGCCGTCCAGTCGCTTGCAACTCATAGGGACCCTATGTGCAACATCCCTAAACTCTGCTCTGTCCTGTGCCAATCACACCGTCTCTGACACTCCCATCCTGATTACCCCAGTCACTGAATAAATCCACCTCATAGTGGGCCTTCCCCTTCTGCACTGTCCCTCCACCCTCCCAAGCATGATGTCCCTCTCCAAGGACCTGTCCCTCCTTGCAACATGTCCAAAGTATGTTAGATGGAGCCTTAGAATCCTTGCCTCCAAGGAGCAGCCTGATTTGCATTAAACTGACTAGAGGGAGATAAATTTCTGATGCATGACTAGGGATTTTAAAATTTTTTGCTAGATATGTTAATTTTGACATGATTAACTTTATTTTTTAATATCATAGAATATTGCTCTTTCCAATTTGCCTTTATATTTTCTGAAAGTGCCCATGATGTTCTTGAGAACAATCTGTTCATTTCAGGCCATGGTGTAACTAATTGTCCAAGATTCTTAAGGAAGAAAGACTCTCATTTCTTCTTTGAGACAGTGAGATTAATTCAAGATAGAGCAGAGTTCAGAGGTATTGTTCATAGGGTCACTATGAGTTGTAGTTGATTTGACAACACATAACAACAACAAAAAGAACAACTTTGTTGTAAGATTCAATAAGACTAAAACAAACTTCTGTTTCCTACTTGACAAGCTCCTATTCATCCTGTAAGGCCAGCTCAGATGCCCCCTCATTTGTGAATTTGTTGCTAATTTCTCCTGAGGGAAAAATTACTTGCTGGTCTGAGATCTACTAACTTGCTAAGTTCCACTGAAAGCATCTAGTCATTATTGTAGTCACTCTGCACTCAACACAGGGTCAAGGCTAAAGTTGTCTGTTGAGTAAACTAATGAATGAGTGATTACAAGTGACATTTTTATTGGAAACTAAAGATTGACCTCAGATTAATCCAAGTCGCATGTCTCATAAATGTACAGATAGTGGGTAGAACAAAAGTAGCCAGTAAGTGAATGCATGCTTGAAACATGGCCAAGAAGTACACTGTCACCGCCAAATCAAAAAGGGAATTTATAATGTCTGTAATAGAAATGGAGTCCCCATTGTTCTCAGATGGGAGCCATTTTGTCTAAAATTCATAATAACATAACCTGAGATGAAGAACATCATAGAGCCCTTGATTAACATGCTTGGTTGTTAAATTAAAGTTTGGAGGTTCAAGTCTACCCAGAGGCACCTCAGAATAAAGGCGTGGAAATCTGCTTTGCAAAAATCTGCCAAGAAAAATTCTATGGAGTATAATACTACTCTGACACACATGGGTCCACCAAGAGTCAGAAGGAATTCAAGTGGTGTTGGTAGGAGAAGACACCAAAAAAGCTTAGGAGAATGGTAATTAGGGCTGTGCATTTCCAGAAATAAACTGACATCAAGGTCAGAAACACATTTGATTCCATAATCCAGGACTTTCAAAATGTTCAAATTAACACTTGCAATGCGTATCCTTTACAGTCAAGAATCTGTGACTAAAAAGTTATTGTTTGTTTTTTTTTGTTGGGTTTTTTTTTTTACATAAAACATGACACAACTGTCCCTGGAGGGACATTTTGTAGCTCTATTTTGTTTCCTTGCACATCCGGGAAATGTCTGAGCTCTCCAAGTATGTCTATGTGACAAAGATGGAAACTTTGGAAAAATCATTATCAATCAATTTGCTTCTACCGCTAATAAAGAACAATATCTTAGTGACTCAAATTTTGCTTTCCTAAGCATCAGGCTCAAGCTTAATCTGTCTTTAAGAAAGAATAGTCAACTCAGTGCTCTCAAATCTGAAGAGGCTGAAGAATGTCAGAAGCTAACTAACTTCCTGATTAATGTTTTAGAGGTGTGAGGCTATCGGAATCTGCAGTTTTAATCCACCCTAGAGAGAGTTGCACTTTGAATTGTTCAGTGAATGTGCTTGGAGAGATGGTGATGAATTCTATCCCGGTGATTGTCAAACATTGTTGGTTGTGGAAGGTTTTGCCTTCTGGAGATAATTGATTACTTCTGGAGTCATTTTTGTCAAACTAAGAAGGTTATCATTGGCTCCCAGGGGGGAGGCTATAATGTACAGGAAAAACTCTCCTCAAAAGAAGAATCATCTGACTCTAAGTGTCCATATGGCCCTCAATGGAGAAACCTTAGCTCAACAAGAGTCACCTGAAAATCCTTAAGAGAATTCCTACTTGGGTCTCGTGCCAAAGAGTCTAATTATTCTGGGGTGTAGCTGGAGTTTCTGGACTTTTCAAACTTCTAAAGTGATTTTAAGATACAGAATTGAAAATGATGGATATAGGCCAGTAATTCTCAAACTTGACCACACATTAGAAGCACCTTGGAGGATTTGTTAAAACAGTTTTCTAGGCCCTACCCATAACGTGGCTGATTCAGTAGGGTTGAAGTGTAGTTAGGTTCCATTGAGTCACCTGTAATCCATAGCGACCCTATGAACAACAGATCTGAACCGTGTCTTACCCAGCACCATCTTCATCACCTCTAATATGCTAGAACACATTGTTACAGTCATTACATCAATCCATCTTTTTGGGGTGAGGGGGGAATCTTCCTCTCCGTCTCTGACCCTTGACCTTTCCCAGTGTGATGTCCCTTCCAAGTACTGGCCCCCTCTTGAATGTGCTTAAAAATTTGAGATGAGGCCCAAGAATATGTATTTTGAGCAAATTTCCAGGCAAGGCTGCTGTTGATAGAGAACCACTCATAGGCATTGAAAGATATCTCACACACACAAAAAAATTAAAGATATCTCACAAACTTTGGTCTCATTCTCATAAGCCATTTTCATTTTAGTGCAGTCAGAAACAATAGCCCTGGTGGCTCAATGGTCAAGCATTCAGCTGCTAAAAGAAAGCTCAGCAGTTCATACCCAACAGAGTCTTATGCCAGAGAAAGGCCTGTTGATGTTCTCCCATAAGGATTACAGCCTCAGAAACCCTGTGCAGCAGTTCTACTCTCCTTAAGGTCACTATGGGTCAAAATGGACTTGATGACTTCCAACAAAGATCAAGCTAGAAATAGCACTGGTGACCTCAAGAAGAAGAAAGGAAGAAACTTTAGATGTACTGTCATGAAAGAATGCAGTGCTCAGCATGATAGAGGAGTGGCGATGCTAGCCATACTTCCCCATTTCTCTGTTCTTTGAAAAGTGAGATCACCATGGAACACTATAACTCTGGTGACTCTGGTTTGTACAATTACATCTGCCTTGACTCCACCCCCATGTTCTCTGCCAAAGATAGGCAGGTCGCTAGGGGTTGAGAAAGACCACACACAGATGCATGTGTTTGTCACCAAGGGATTCCCAGCAAGAGAAGATATGGTTTGTAACCACTAGCTCCTCGATTAAACTCACAGATCAAAGAGACGAGTATCAGGTGGTGGGGGCAGTAGTGAAGAGCGACTATGTGGGAAAGCAACATCTAGGATGGGGCAAGTCTACAACCACCAATAGACTACTCAGTCTTTGAGAGGCTCTAAATGATAGCCTACAAGAAGAAAGGGGGACAAATGCCATAAAACTAGAAATTAACCAGTGGGGAGGGGGGTAAAGCTTACAAAACCACCCATTTGGAAACTAAATCACTCTCTGCTGAAACACGATCGGGTTATAAAAGAAATAAGGAATGAAATAAAAAAGTTCCTTGAAACAAATGAAAATGAAAATATAACATCAAAATCCCTGGGATGCTACTAACACTGTCCTCAGGGGACAGCTCATAGCAGTAGGCACACAAATACATAAAAAGGGAAGAAAAAAGAACAAGCAATGCTCTAACTCATTACCTTCATCAAATAGAAAAAGAACAAAAATCTAATCCTATAGCCTCTTGAGGAAATGAAATTATAAAGAGCTGAAGTCAAAGAGAAAGGAAATAGTAAAAGTATTGAAACCATCAATAAGACCAGGACCTAATTTACAAACCACTGGTAAAGTTAACAAAAGAAAAAAACGAGAAGAGACAGATAACTCAATTAAGAAATGACAGAGATGACATCACAACAGAACCAGAGGAAATGAAATTGATAGTATCAGAGAAATATGAAATGCTAAGTTGTTGTTGTTATGTGCGGTCGAGTTGTTTGCAATTCATAGTGACCCTATGTACAACAGCCCTAAACCCTGCTCTACCCTGTGCCAATCGCATTGCCTCTGACACACCCATCTCAATGGGCTCAAACTTAGACAGTCTAGTCTATGGTATAAAGAGACTACCAAATACAGCCAAAAATGCACAACAACCTCGACAAGATAAAATGGATGAATAGGACCTTCCAAAGATTAAATCCCAACAGAGTGACTAGGTAAAAACATTTGGCAATACCATTTCGGAAAAAGGTCTCATATAGAAAGTTTACAGAATTCTACATAAAATTCCACATAAATTCTACATAGAATTCCACATTAAAAAAGACATATTACAATTATAAAAATGGCAAAAGACATGGAAAGACTTTTCACAGAGGAAGATATTCAGATGGGTAACAGACACATGAAGAAATGGCCAACATCACTGACAATAAGAGCGATGCAGCTAAGAACCACAATGAGATACTATCTCACCCCAGTAGCAGTGGCAAAGTTTAAAAGTACAGCAAGTAATAAATGTTGGAGAAGATGTGGTTGGATTCTAAAATGGTACAACCACTCTGGAAGGCAGTTTGGTATTTTCTCAAAAAGCTGAACATAGAAGTTCCATATGGCCCAGACATTCCACTGCTTCAATTATACCTCGAGATTTCAAAATCAATATTCATAGCATCATTTTTTACCATCAGAAGAATAACTAGTAGAACGTGTATGAGGATCCAAGGGGGGAAGGGTAGGGTTGAAGATGGGGGTTAATCATAGGGTTGTACAATTTGATGGGTAGAGGAAGGAGTGTTTAAAGGAAATGGGAAAAAGTCAGTGTGAAAAACAATGTATATGAACTTTGTAAGTAAACCAGCATAAAATAAACATGTCATTGAAGAATAAGAAAAAGATGGTGACGACCATGGGACAAATAAGAGTAGGTCGGATGTGGTTCCTGAAGGCAAAGAGCTTATTGTGTTAGCCAATCTAGGGCATCACATGACCAGTCTGAGAGTTCACAGCCATCACTTTTGCTTCCCTGTTTTGCCTGCATTTCTTTTTTTACAAGACTTTCAACTGGTAGGAGGGAAGAATGGAGAAGCTTCTGGACTCTGTGTGCTTGAGTCTGAATCTCACTTCTGCTGCTCTCAACTTTCATAACATGAGCCAATTTACTTCACTTCTATGCGCCTCAGTTTCCCTAAAGCAGATGTAATAAGGGTACCTGTCTATAGTAACCAAATGTGCTAAAACGTGTAAAGTGCCTAGTAGAACATATGGGACCAGATGAATGGTGCCAAGCTACCATTTTTGTTGTTTTTACGTGTCGTCAATTCGTAGATGACTCATTGTGACCCTATGAACGAAAGGCCTGAGCACTGTTCATAGTTTCCAGAGGCAAGCCATTTCGGAAGTGGATGCCACTCCTGCTTCCAAGATTGTTTTAATCGGGAAGCTCCACCAAACACTGTCCACCATGGGTAAGCATTATCACATTTGGTACATCAGTGTCACAGTGGCCAGCATCACAGCAACCACAAGTTACCTCTGTACAGCAATGCACAGACCAGTGCTATACCACAAAGAAAAATGTTTGACAGAAAAACAGTTTGAACCAGCCCCAAGGGCCACACGCATGGCCACCTTCACTCTCCTCTCCCTTAGGGGCTTTAAGCCACTGCCTGCCTTAAACACTAGGCCAAGCCTCAAGGGCCTCGCTCCTGGGGGGAAGAGCAGTCCTGCACATCAAACACAAGCCTGAAAAAGCACCCTACCCCAAAAACTTGCCACTACCTGTGCACGCACACGGACCACTTGAAAATATTCATCAGGGACTCAGTAGGTGGTACTTGATCAAAAGGAGGAAGATTGTGGACTAGTGCTTCAAATTCTTAATGGAAAGTGGACTTTCTGAACACACTAAGACTGGAAGAACACCACACTGTATTACTCGCCAACAACTTTTGGACCTTCACCACAGGTATCCCATGAAGTCATCTTGAAATTAAATAACTCTTTGTGAGGAAGTGTAATAGATAATGTCTGCCTTGAGCGCTGCACCTTGTTAAAGATGTACCTGCATGAGACTGAAATGACAACAGTAGCTAATGACAACTTTGGAGATTAGAGATTATAAGCTAATGGTGGTGAAGCAATAAGGGTAGAGATAAAAAGTAGGGTGTCAAAATGAGACGTACATGGCCATTGCCAGTGAACTAGACAGCTAAAAATTATTGGACAGGTGTATGCTTTGTTATATGTATTTTCACTAAAATATAAGGAGGAGAGCACCTCGTATATTATGAGCACTCATAATGCACCCAGACACTAGTCAGAAATTTTTTTTGGACTCAAAGTTTTATAACTAGCATTTTAACCGAGCAACAATTTTTTTTTAAATTAACCTTTTTTTAATAAAACAGCACCAGAAAAAAGCAGGAGAAGAAAAATTATTATTAAAAACTTCTGCCAAGAGTGCAAGAACCTCATTCAACAGTATTTTTAGGAAATAACTGTGCACATTCAGAAATTAACCCACATGTCAGTTGGCATAGATTCTTGCAAATAGCCACTCCTTGTTATTGTGTGCCACTGATTTGAAAATGACTCACAGCTGACCGGCTAATGGTTTTTCAGACGCAGTAAATCACACGAAAAGAGACTACCTATATTCCTCTCAGGGAGCAGCTGGTGGATTCAAATTCCATGCCGTTGGGTTGGCAGCACAACTCTTCACCACTGGGCCACAGAGCTCCCTAAATAGTGGCTGGCCTTGCCAAAATCGGTGAGGGATGGGGCAGGTGCAACAGGTCACCGAATGAAAAACCGACTGAAATGAAATAATTTCTGTTGACAATGCAAATGCAAACAACTACTCACATCAATAACTCAGTAGCTCCATGCTTTAGTCAGACTGATAATGTGTTAGAGTCTGCTAATAATGTGTTTTCAATCTTATGATTGAGACTTTTTAAAATTATATTTTATTAATTTTCATAAACATTTACAGAGATTTTGGGCTTCCACTCATTCATTGTTGCACTATTCTCTCTACCCTCCTC
>NW_006399865.1:7811394-7819764 GCF_000299155.1 Elephantulus edwardii | reverse complement strand
ACGAAATTGGAGATAGCCTTTTCCATCTCGTTGAAGAATGGGGTTGGTATTTGTATTGGGATTGCATTAAATGTGTAAATTGCTTTTGGTAGTATTGTCATTTTCACAACATTGAGTCTTCCTATTTTGAACAACATCTCCCGGTCCATCCAAAGGGATTCTAAGTGAATCCTGGTGGAGTTGGTATCCAGAAGTGGCAGCAGAGTAGCATTTTGTACTGTGACTGCCTCAGCTTTCCTTTCCAACATGTGCTAACACACATTCTATTGACAAGCCTGAGGAGCTGTCAAAAAACTGATGACCAGGAGCAGCCTGAGAGCCTCCCACAGCAAAGCAATCAAACATGTTTCTTGCTGTGCTTGGCTGGCCAAAAACCATGGGCACCAGGAAAGAAGACTCTTTGACCTGAAGAAACAGAGGAAAGTTTTGATCAAATCTAAGTGCACAAACATATGAGCCTCAGAACTTGTTGTTTGGGGTTCTGATGAAGATAGCAGCTCATCAGCTGAGAGCTTAAGAAGGAAAGGGGATGGGGGAGAAAGTATTAGATGCTAATGTGGCCATGGTTTGGGCATAGAGAAATCTTTAAGTAAAGCTTTCCTTTTATAATTATTTACTTAGTGTGGTTTAGATGAAGTTTTACAGAGCAATTTAGTTTTCTATTCAGCAGTTTACACACACTTTTTTTGGGGGGGAATATATATATACTCAAATGTCTACAGGGAAACGCAGGTTTATTTTTATTTCTATTCCAACTTATCATGAATATTTTTATATTCACCCTCTGACTGCTGTCACATCAGTTCTGACTCATAGGGACCCTCCATTAGGTTTCTGAGTCTGTAATCGTAACGGGGGGAGAGAGAGCTACCTTTCTTTCTTCCATTGAAATGCTGGTGGATTCAGACCAGGGAAGATGCACAGCTTTTGTGTTAAAAGCACAACTCACTGTGGACTGTGTCACCTGAGCTTCTATTACTTTTTAAAAGAACACAGTAAAAAGAAAGTGCTTTAAAGATAAAGGAAAAGGACAAAATACAACCCCTCTTTTAAAAAAATGAAAGTGGAAAGGATCCAGGTGAAAAGACAGGGTAATGATGGGCAAGGCCCAATGGTGATTAATTTTATAAAATATAATACGTGGGAGTGATTGTATAAAACACAATATAAATGAGAAATAATGTGAAACACACTGTATACGAATTTTGTAAGCAAATCAATATTTTTTTCTAAAAAAGGTATTAGATTCAAATGTGGGGTGGGGTGGGGAGCCAAAGCCAACTAAAGCTGATATAAAAACTCCCAAAAACATTCATTTCCCATTTCTGTACTTATCTTGTTACGGATGAGTAATTAACAGTGGGCCCCTCCCCAGCCTCTAGGTTCTCTATAACACCAATTTGGAGTAAAGTAGACTTAAAAGGCTGAGAGAAGGGGGGGGAAAACCTAAAACACCAAACCGTCAGTAAATTAAGAAATAACTTGCAGTAGAGTAGAAAATTGTCCTTAGGTCTTTATTTTTAGATCTTGTTCAACTTTTTGTCACCTTGAAAAACATATTGTTTTAAGGAGTCTTTAGCAGTTTTTTTGGTGATTTCTATTTAATTTTTAAAATAATTCTTGTGCTTTGGAAAAGCGAAATAATTGATCACTTTTTTCCACAGGAAGACCTGTGGTGAAGCTTCCAACTGAGAGACCACATTTGACTTGCAGGCAAGACATCATTTCTTTGATTTATTCGTTGATTAATTAATTCAGCAACCCATAGTGTAACCAGGCGCTGGGCTGGAAATTCAAAGATTTCCCACTTGTCAGGGAGTTGATTCCAATTTATGGCAGTCCTGTGTGTCAGAGTAGAAATGCACACCCTAGGAATGTTAATGGCTAATATGTCAGAAGCAGATCACCAGTACTTTTTACAAAGGTACCTCTAGGTGGACTCAAACTTCCTACCTTATGGTTAGCAACTGAGCAAGGTAACCATTTGTACCACTTAGGAACTCCATCAGTGGGCTGCACTGAAACAGATGAGAGGGAGAACCATCTGAAAGGAATGTATGATTAAGTATTCTATGTACGACAACAATCTGAAACAAGAGGTGAATTGCAAAGTGGACTGGGAGAGGCGGAGGGAGGAAAATGTGCAACAATTAATGAATGAAAACTCAATCTTTCTGTAAACTTTTGTTGAACCCAATTTTTAAAAAATTAGGGAGGGGAAATTTCACCTCGTAGGGAGAGGATAGGAAAAGCTTCCTGGAGAAAATGCTCCTTCACCTGAGACTCAAGGGCTGGGTAGAAATCCACAGGGAAAAGCGTGGAAGGCCACAGGCAGAAACTCCCCCTGCAGAGCAGTCAGCGGGTTGGTTAATCATGAGCCCTGATGAACTGAACCGAAAGTGTAAAGCTCCTGAAGTTGAGAGTGGGAGGGGAAGTGGCGTAAGACGAGGCTATAGAAATACTCAGTAACGTGGAGTCAGGTCCGACTGGAGCTGATGCTCCAGAGATTTTCAGAAGCTGTAAATTGTGGAGGAGATTGCCCATCTTTCTCCCGAGGATTAGAAGTTTTGGGTTGACAGGGCAACTTCTTACATTCTAGGCTCTCAGAACTCCCTTAAAGAAATAAAGACCAAGTCATGAAGGGCCTTGGCAGGCCTCCTACACCAAGTATGGGATAAGGACCCAGCAGCACTAACATCACAAAGAATTTATTAGAAACAGAATCTCAAGTCCTACTTGCTGCATCAGAGACCCCCCCGCCAAAGAATTCGAAAGCTTGCACTTTAACAAGACCCCTAAAGAATTTGAGGCCTCAAGTAGAGCCTGAGAAGCATGGAAGACACAGGAAGGCTGGTTGGAGTCTTTATCCTGTTCTTGTTGTTAGGTGCTGGCAAGTCAACTACAAATCATAGTGACCCTATGAACAGCAGATCTGAACCTTGTGTCAGCCTCAACGTCTCTGAATGCCCGAGCTCGTTGTTAGTCACTGTGTCAATCCATCTTGCTCAAGGATTTCCTCTCTTTCTCTATCTTTCTTAGCATCATGTCTTTTTCCAAGGACTGGCTGGCCCCTCCTGACAACATTCCTACAGTATGGGACATAGTGTCACCTTTCTTGTCTCTAAGGTGCTCCCTGGTAGCACTGTAGTTTGGCTAGGCCAGTAATACCCCGAGGCACCCTCTTTACCTTTGCCATAAGTTCCAGGAAGATGAGTATGTGTGTCAGATGATTTTTTTTTAATATTACTATTGCTTTTCCTGGTTAGAAGACATGGCTGGCAGTACCCTTTACCATTTCTTTTTTTATTATTAATTTTTTTTATTATTAAGTTTTATCAGTTTTAATGAACATTTACAGAGATTTTGGGTTTTCATTCATTCATTGTTGCACTGTTTTCTCTACCCTCCTCCCCAGTTTGTTCTTCTTCCCCCACCCCCGAATGTCTGTTTTAATTGTCCAATTGCCACAGTGCTTGTCAAAGCCAGTTCTGATTAATCTCCTTTGTCATTGTGTCCTTTGCCATTCCCTATCACTCATCCCTGAGAGAGACTTCACCCTGATTCATAAGGAAAAGGGGATGGCGTATTCTCTTAGCTACTTCCTGCTGAAAAGGGACGCTGTGGGTTTCAGGGTGAAGATCTTCTCTCACTACTCTAAAGGGCCCCTTTGGCAGTAGGAAACACATAGATTATTATGGAGAATGATTTTGGAATTTAGATGCACTGTTTTCAATTGTGCTTAGCCGTACATGTTCATATCCTTGAAGATGTATCATGGAAGTGTTGCAGCCTAGAAGACACAAATTTAACCAACAAGTTAAAAATACATGAGTCAAAAATTAAAAAGCAATAATATTCTGAGTAGAGGTTCTAATAGTGGTACAAATCAAGTTACAGAGGGAAGGTGGTTCTTACAATAAAAGGCTATAGACTAGTACTTTGTCTATTATAGTGTAGAGGTTAGGAACCACAAGATGTAGAGGCTCAGTGATGTCATTTATGGTTCTTAAGTCCTGGAGCAAATTCCATCTACCACTGGGTTGTTTTACAACTTGGAAGTTCGCATGCAAGGTAGAGTTGAAGTAAGGAACTGCTTATGAGGTTTTCCGTTTCTTTTTGCTTTGAGTTGGGGATATGAATCCTGGAGCTGTGGCAGCCATCTGGCAGCCATGCAAGAATAGCCAAAATAATTGCAGAAATGTTGGCCTTGATTGGTTGAGCTGTAGAGTCTGTGCCAGAAGATTCTTCAAGATCCTGTTATTCATTTTTTTGGTCACTTGCAAATAAGAATATTCCTGTTACTAGGAAAAAATGCCAAATGTTTATCAGTTGAAATTATGCTTGCTGCTTGCATATAAATAAGAGTTAAAATAATATTTGCATAAATGAGACATACTTTTATTGTATTCATACAAAGAAGGAAAATTCAGCACTGTGCAGCCTAGGCTAGAGTGGCAGCTTCCCCAAAACATGAAGAACTCTTCCTCATACCTTGGTGCTCTGCCCTTCTCAGGGCAAAACTTTTATCCTTATCACACTAGGCACAATAGCTGCCAGAATTCCAGCCATCACATCTGCACTCCAGTGCAACAGCCACATCTTACTTTTTAAGGAACCTTCCTTGAAATCTCATACTATGCTCCTTATGTAGAGCGTGTTACATATTTATCCCTTTCTGTGAGGGAGGCTAGAAAATATAGTATTTTCCTTCCCTGGGATGCCACATACTAAATAAAAATCCAGAAATCTGTTTGTGACAAAGCAAATGGGAAAGAAGAGACATTTGGTATCCTAGCTTTCTGAACGATGTTGTCACACCAAGTCTACTGACACTAGATACTCACTTTAGTGTGTCTAAAATGTAGAGAATATGTAGAGAAAGAAGCCTGGAGGCTGGTAGACCAATTAAACTAGGGATCTCCAGTCAAATATGGTCCACTATCTTTTTTTTTTTTAAGTGAACTTCTATTGAAACTGATTGGTAACTACACTTATACATTGTCCATGACTAGCTTTGCTCCACAAAGGCAGGGTGCTTTTTTTTCCTACATAAAACAAGTCCAGGTAGACAATGTGCATATACATATAATATGCATAGCACACATGGGGAAGGAATGTACAAGGGAGTTGCACAGTTATATAATGAGAGCAAGTAACAGGGTCCTGCCTCGTTAAATCAAACAGTTCTGCTGAGAGAAGGGACGAGGATTAAATGAAGATGCAGAGAGGCTATCACTGATGACAAATAGCAAAATTTTATTTTTTAGACAAACCTATATGGGTCTTAGTAATCCCGCTGCTATAACAATCACATTGTCTCATTCAGTCCCTAGATGTTGACTGTCTGGTCAAACATTAACTCTTACAAACCTCAGCACAATACAAAGATGTTTTCCAGAATACCTTATTGTGTGCTTTAAAGAACAAATGGTTTCGGTTGGTAAGAACACTACATTCCTTAAGGTTTAAGACATTTGGTCATTCTTATTTTTTAACATCCTACTTCCTTGAGTTGTTTACTGCCAAACAGATACTCTAGCCAAGATGGAGTTAGTCTTGCTGGTCTTATGGTACAGGGCTAATCTTGCTTTACAAGTTAGCCAGGCCCTAACAAGCAAGGGTGTTATTCATGTAAAAATATGGTAGTTGGTTGCAACAGAGATCATATGGCCTAAAAAGCCATATGATTTACTATTCAGCCCTTAAGAAATCTTGTGAAATACAATGAGAGAAGGTACTGTCAGGAGGCATTGAGGAGGTAGAGAGGGCTGGGGTTGTTGGCTATCAGGAATCAGTGAGAGGGGAGGAGTGCCAACCTGATACTCAGTGACAATACTTTTAAATGTTGTGTTTATATGTTTGATGGTTAAATAGGTTGACAAAATTATAACAGAAAAACATACATAATAGCTAACATAAACTATATTTGTTTTTCTTTTGCTTTATAGCTGTATCAGAATTTATAATTATGAAAATATTACAGTGAAAAAACAAAAGCAAAACAAATAAAACAAAAATATTACAGTGGTATCATAAGCTTATTAGGACAAATTAGGGAAAAATAACTCATACTCTACCCTCTGGATACAGTTACTACTAATTTATTGTAATTTTTTTAATTCTCCTCTCCAAGAAAGAGGAAGATTTTTAAAATTTTTAAAAAATTATATTTTGCATATAGTTCAAATACTGGTCTCTTGATCTCCTGACTGCTGTTACTGAGGGTGCTGTAGGGTCAGTTGTAAGTCAGTTCCGACTGATGGCACACAACAACAGGAGCAATGGGATTTCTAGGGAGTGCTGGTGGTCTGTTGGGTAAGGAGTTATGCTGCCAACCCAAAGGCAAGTGGTACAACTCCTCCACAGGAGAAAGATAGGCAGTTTCCTCCCATGAGATTTAGAGCCTCTGAAACGCACTAGAGGGTCAAGTCTGAGTTGGTTCTGACTCCGTGGCTTATACATGCACACACAGTGGGGTAATTATGGTTCTCTCTATTCCTGACTTCCTAAGGAAGCATTGGTAGCTACTTTTTCTGAAGTAAATTATCAGGCCTTTCTTCTGAGGTGCTACGAGGTGAACTCAAACTGCCAGCCTTTCAGTTAGCTGCTGAGTGCATGAACCATTAGCATAAAATAGTTTAGGGTAGAAATCCACTTCATCCACTTCTTTGAGTCAATTCCAAACCATGGTGGCCCTCCATTGGGTCTCTGAGGCTGTGAATGTTTCTAGGATCAGGCTGGCTCACCTTTCTCCCACAGACCAACTGATGGATTTGAACCTACACTCTTCCAGTTAGCAGCCTAACACATAATCCACCTGGTTTTTGTTTGTTGAATGAATAAAAATGCAAATATGCTTTATGGAAAGCTGCTCGTACCACTAATTCATCCATAACATGTCTCTGCACCAGCCTTGAAGACCTGTCTTGATTAAGCCACTTCCATGCTAATGGGAGCATTCCACGGCTTGGGGTTAAGTCTGTGAGCAAAACATGACAGTTGTGGCCAGCGAGCTTTCTGGCAGGGTCCCCTCTTTAACACTGGTTGTGCATTCATCAGTATTAAGTGGTTTTCAGAAGGAGCCCTGGTGTTTAAGTGATTAAGTGCTTGGCTGTTAACTGAAAAGTTGGTGGGTTTGAACTCACCAGCCGCTCCATGGGAGAAAGATGTGGCTGTCTGCTTCTGTAAAGATTTACACCCATGGAAACCCTAGGGGCAGTTCTACTTTCAGAAACCACTTTGACATTCAGCTTTGCAAGAGAAATTCAGATGTTTAATGATTCAATGAGTAATAGTGAATTTATTTAATGGTCAAAACCCATTAGCAAAACCAACTTTGTTCTAGGACACAATCATTCAACACTCAGAGGTTCTCCAGAACTCACGCAAAAGAGATCCCTGAAAAAGCACCATTTACGACTTTAAGCACATAGGCTTGGCCTTGGAAACAGATAATGATGCACAGCTCTTTCCAGGCAGTCGTCTCTTTGGAGTGTGTGTGTCTCATCCGGGTGTTAATGAAATAGATTTTCCTTCACTGAATCAGGGAAATCACTCCGCATTTTGTTTACATCATTTATATAAACCAGAACTCTATGAATGTGTCTCTTTTTCTTTTCTTACTAATAAAAGGGATCATACAGGAAAGACCTCCTGGCTCCCACAATCATTTGAGTAAATGACAAGATTCTCAAGACAGTAGACTGTGGGTTTGCCTCTGAGTTAGAAAGCAGAAGACCCGGGAAATGTGTGTGTGCCTGTGCAAATGTGTACCTGCCAGCAAGCCTCGGATACAATGATCAGATCAATGAAGGGAGGTCATCTCTCGTGGTTTGAGTCTACCACACTTCGGGTGTGATCACATAATGTGTGTGTGTGTGTGTGTGTGTGTGTGTGTGTGTGTTGTTGTTGTGTGCCATCAAGTTAGAAATGACCCGTAGCTGACCTGCTCCTTACTAATTCAGCAGCATCTAAAGACAGCAACATAATGTTAATAATACTTAGAAAACAGTCAATTCAAAATTTAAAAAAGAGAAAACAAAATTTTTTTAAATGAAAAAATAAAAGCAACAGAAAACAGTCAATAAATGCCTACTTCATGCTAAAGAATATACACACACAGAGTAATCATCATTTCAAAATGGTCGTAAGCTATTTGGCTAGGAAATCCCCAAAAGATCATGCATAAACAGCTTCCAACCATACCTATTGCAGCCGAAGGGATGCTTGAAATAAATGGAAAAAGCCCTTGCAACAAAAGGGCTTTTAAGTTAAGGGGAAGAGTCTGTTAGATTAGTGCCCTCCCTTCCTTCCTTCCTTCCTTCCTTCCTTCCTTCCTTCCTTCCTTCCTTCCTTCCTTCCTTCCTTCCT
>NW_006399865.1:7810144-7810769 GCF_000299155.1 Elephantulus edwardii | reverse complement strand
GCACTCCGTTCCACCAATACTCGGTCAAAGCGGGGAAGAAACCTTCTAAAAGCCTGTCCTGCCATGATTCTGATCGTTGCAGCTTGCACCTTACTACAGCTACTCCGCGGCAAAGAGAGACCCGCAAAACTGGCCTCTTTCTTTCTCTCTTTCATTATTTTTCTTAAATGGTTTGCTTACAAAGTCTATATACATTGTGTTTCACACTATTCTTCATTCACATTGTGTGTCATACAATCATTCTCCTTTATTATGCTTTATGAAATGAATCACCATTGGACCCTGCCCATCATTATCCTGTCTGTCTTTTTATTAATTACTCTCATTTATTTACAAAGTTGAGATTAGTGCTTTTCAAACGTGAGCTTGCACATGAACTGCCTAGGGACCTGGACAAATGCAGATTGTGAGGCTTGTAGCCTCTTGTTTCTAATACTTCTAAAGCCTGCCTACTCTAGTGTGGTTTAGCTGTCACATTAGCATGGCCAGGATCTTGTTGAGGAGCCCTGGTGGCACAGTGATTAAGTGCTTGGTGGTTAACGCAGATTTGAACCCACCAGCCATGAGGTAGTCTATTTTTGTAAAGATTTACAGCTTTGAGAACCCCATGGGGCAGCTCTTCTCT
>NW_006399865.1:7762317-7807129 GCF_000299155.1 Elephantulus edwardii | reverse complement strand
GAGAGAATAGTGCAACAATGAATGAGTGGAAGCCCAAAATCTCTGTAAATGTTTATGAAAATTAATAAAATATAATTACAGGAAAAAAAGAAAAAAAACAACAAACAACTCAATAAAGAATAATAATGATATTAATAAGGCAGTTTCTAGTGACATAACCTGTAGGGGGTTGCACTGCTAACCCAAGGACAACACCTCTTTAGGGGTTCAAATCCAGCAGCAGCTCCATGGGAGAAAGATGGGCAGTCTCCTCCTATGGAATTTACAGCCTCAGGAAGCCTGTTGGAAGGTCAGCCATAAATCAGTTGAGACTTGATGGCAATGAGAGAAAAGTCCATACTGACTTGATAGCCCACAACAACAATGTGAGTTTCAACTCCTCCCAGAGTTGCCTGGGAATAAAGACCTAGCAATCTACTTCTGAAAAGCCAACCATTGAAAGCCTTAGGAGCACAGCGTTCTTGGATGTATATGGGGTCATAATGAAACAGAGTTGACTTGAAGAGACTTGTGAGAAATGCAGACTTTTGTGTCCCACTACAGACCTGCTAAAGCGGATTCTGGCTATTTTCCCATCAATCACTTCAAATACATTGTTCGGAAAGGCCCAAGGATTCCTTATTGATCTCTCCAAGGCTGCCAGGCCCAGCTTCAGAAGTGCAGCTCCTTTGGTGCCTTTCTGTGTCCTTTTAATTGATTGGCTTTCCCCAGCTTTTCGCTGAGGGGTAACAAAGCCTGTTTTTCTCCCTCAGACTTTTCAGAAACCGTCAAGCTTTGAACTTTAAGTCCATTTGATGCCAGCCATGTTTGTTTCTAGATGGCGTGGGATGCAGGCTAACTCTTACGCATGCTGTTTCCAGAGGGCTGGGAACTACAATCATAAATGATGAATCCTGTGGGTGAGGAAAAGTGAGGAGATTTCACCAATAATTGAGTTAAAGAACATTTTATTTAAAAGGTGGTGAGAGAAGTGCTGGGTGCAGGGGACGGTGCTCCAGAGGAGGGGCTGCAGTTACTCAGAGGAACCTCGCAGGTCACCCTCCCACCCTATCCCTGCCCAAACCTTTACTAAAAAATCATGGGCAGGTGGTTGCTGGGTTAGGCAGTAGACCCCTTCCTAACTCTGGCTCTAAAATTTTGTAGTTAAATCAGAATAGGGACATATGGCTCTTATATAGCTTTACTTTGATGCATTAAACACTCATGAGTGGAGGTCAGAGAGGTTGTGGAATGACATCAGGGACATCATGTCAAAAAAAAGCGCAAAAGGTCATCACAAAGACAGGAAAGAGGAAGGAAGGGAGGGAGGGAGGGAGGGAGGAAGGAAGAGAGAAAGAACCAAAATGGATAGCAGAAGAGACTCTGAAACTAGCACTAGAACTACTACTGGAGGTCAAAAGAAAGGGAAGAAATGCTGAATGAAGTAAGACAGCTTGAACAGAAGATTTCAATGGGCAGCTCAAGAAGACAACAATTATTATCATGAAATGTGCAGAGAGATAGAGGTAGAAACCAAAAGGGAAGAACTCACTCAGCATTTCTCAAGCTGAAAGAACTGAAGAACAAACTCAAGTCTTGAGTTGCAATACTGAAAGAGTCTATGGGCTAAATCTTCAGTGATACAGAAAGCTTTCAAAGAAGATGGAAGGAATACACCGAGTCACTATACCAGAACGAAACATTTTTTTTGAACCATTTCAGAAAGTAGAATATGAACCATTTCAGGCAGTGGCATATGATCAAGGACCAAAAGTGATAAAGTAATTTCAAGCTAAGCTAAAGCCATTAGCAAAAAATAAGGTCCCAGGAACTGATGGGATACCAATTGACATGTTTCAACTAATGGAGCAGCCCTGGACATGCTCACAAGACTGTGCAAAGAAATCTGGAGGACAGCTATCTGGCCAACTGACTGGAAGAGATCCATATTTGTTCCCAATTACAAAACAGATGATCCAAAAGAATGTGAAAACTATCAAACAATGTCATTGCTATGACGTGCAAGTACAATGTTTCTGAAGATACTAAAAATGACTGGAACCTCAAACCAATAGGGAACATCCAGAAAATCAACCTAGCAGATTCCAAAGAGACTATGGCACATTGCTGATGTCAGGTGGATCTTGGCTGAAAGCAGAGAATACCAGAAAGACTTTTAATTGTGTTTTATTGATTATATAGTATTTGGCTGTGTGGCCCAAAGTATGGTTAAATTTAGGAAGACTAGGAATTCCAGAACACTTCACTGTGGTCTTGCAAAACCTATATATAGACCAAGAAGTTGTCGACAGACTACCACATGGTTTAAAATCAGGAAAGCTCTATGTCAGGGTTGTATCTTTTATCCATTACCTATTCAATATGTATTACTAAGCAAATCATTCAAGAAGCTGGACTGAATGAAAAAGAGTATGGCATCTGGATTGATTAACATACTTTATTAACATACTTATGCACATGATACAACCTTGCTTTCAGAAACTGAAGAAGACTTTAACAAAAAGGTCTGAAGACTACAGTCTTCAATATTGATTAAATCTCAACAGCAAGAAGACAAAATTCTGCACCACTGAACCAATAGGAAACATCATGATATGTGGAGAAAAGATTGAAATTATCAATTATTTAATTTTATTTTAATCTACAATCAACACCCATGGTGGCAGCAGTCAGGAAATCAAAAGACATGTTGCATTGGGGAAATCTGCTGCCAAGGACTTCTTTTAAAGTAGTAAAGAGCAAGGATATCAGTTTAAAGACTGAGGTGTGCCTGATCCAAGTAATAGAATATTTTATTTTGCTTATTTATTTGCATATAAAAAGCATGATATTTTGAATTATTTCCTATGCATGGGAAAGACAGACATTGAATGAGGATGACATAAGACTTGGTGTCTTCGAACTGTGGTGTTGGTGAAGAGTATTGAATATCCCATGGACTGCCAGAAGAACAAACAAATCTGTTTTGGAGGAAAGGCAACCAAGGTGCTTCTTAGACACAAGGATGGTGAAACTTCATTTCACATACTTTGGATGTGTTGTCAGGAGAAGCCAGTCCTTGGAGAGAGAGAGAGATCATGTTGGGAAAGGTGGAGGGTCAGAGAAGGAAAAGAAGGCCTCCAACAAGATGGATTAACGCAGTGACTGTAACAGTGAGCTCAAGCACACCAGAAGCCATAAGGATAGTGCAGGAGGATAGGGCTCAGAGTTGATGTTGACTGCACTTAACAACAGCAGCAACAGAAAGGCCAGTAGTTGGAATCTATCAGCTTCTGTGCAGGAGAAGGATGAATACTCTCCTCCTGTAAGGATCTATAACTTGGGAGACCATGTGGAGGGTTGCTAGAGGGGTTTTCATGCAAGAAGGGGGTCCTGGGAATGCAGTGGTTAGCTGTTAAGTGACAAATTGGCATTTTAAACCATGGAAGAAAGCTTTGGCATTTTTGCTTTTGTAAGGATTAAACTCCAGATGAAGCCACTACCACTGAGTTGGGTCAAACTCATAGCGGCCATCCATTGGATTTCTGAGGCTGCAAATCTTTATGGGAGGAGACTTCTCACCTTTCTCTCATGGAGCAGTGACTGCAGTTAGCAACCTGACATCACAGGGCTCCTTTCTGAAATGATTACAGTCCCTTTGAGGCAGTTTCACTGGCAGAGTTTCTCTGAGTTGGAATCCACTTGCTTGAAACGGATTTGAGTTAGTTTAGTTTTCAAACGTTGCACTGCCAACCCAGAGACATGTGGTTCAAGTCCACCAGCTGCTCCCCAGGAGAAAAATGAGGAATCTTCTCCTGTGAGATTTACTGTCTCTGAAAACCTGCTTAAAGTTCAGCTATCAGTTGATTCTGACTCAATTGTACACAACATATCAGTGTATGAAAAGGCTGGAAGCCTTTCCAACTATTTAAAAGCTGCGGGTGCAGCAAGTGAAGGTGATTGTGATGAAGAATTTGTTGAGTAGGGGTTGGTTCAATCATTTCAATGTGAGGGCAAATTTACATAACATTAAAGGACGAGTAAAAGTTGGGAGTTGTCTCTAAATCGAAGGCTTGTAACCCAAGGGACTACTTATTGATTTTAGGCTGTGAAATGGAAGGTTTACTAGGTATAATTAGCTAAAGATCAGTGGTAGAGCCACAGAAATTGCAGAGAGAAGTAATGCTGCTAGAACCAAGAGAGATAGCTACATTCCAGTTTTTAGAAAACACCACGCTAGAAAAGAAGGCTCAGCAAAGACATTAACAGAGAGGGCCTCAGGTGAAATGACTGCATGCAGTTGCTCCTAACTACTTCCATACTGAGCAAAATGTCAGTGACTTAAACTGGTCACACTAAACTACTAGTGTCTAGAATGAGGTCTCCACAGCTGGGATTGAGGAGCCTTGGCGGTGCAGAGGTTGCTGAGAGAAAGACTCAATTCAAATGCATTTCGCCATTCTGCGGGAGAAAGGCCTGGCAATCTGCCTCTATGGGGGAAGGTTTACTCTATCACATGCATTCACTGTGAGTTGAAATGGACTCCACAGCACCCAACACAACAAAACTAAGATTCTGTTGATGCTGCTGGGTTCCACTTGGATTTTTCTCCCTGGGAGTCAAAGCCAGACAAAGGTGGGTGTTTTCCCTTTGAAGAACAAAGAACAAAGAGAGTGTCATACGAATAAAGTGTGGCCATGGCAAAAAATGGACTAGCTGTGTTGTTACAGGCCATTGAGTTGGAACTGGCTCACAGCGGACCCTCTAGATTTTCAGAGGCTGTAAAATAAGAGGAAATTGCCTATCTGTCCCCCTCAGAGAACTCAAACCACTTGCCTTTGGGTTGGCAGCACAACTCCTTACTCACTAGGCCACCAGAGCTCCCATAGAATTGTACATATGAATTGGGCTTTCGTCCAGGCATTCTCAAGTCCCTTATGCCTCTTGAGGCAAGAGAATATCACTGATAATTATCGCAGCCATAAAGACACAATGCATCCATTTATTGTACGACATGCTTCTGCTTTATTGGAAGGGACCAGTCTCTGGAAAAGTATTGGCTTAGTGAGATAGAGGAAGGCCATCAACTAGATGGTTTGACTCGATGATTTAGTCAGAGCAGAGGTTGTGAGAATGGTGCAGGACCGGGCCAGGTTCACTGTGTTGTGCAGAGGGTCTCTGTGAGTCGATGCAAATGCACCCAATAACAAGTTGTCTCTCCTCCAAAAAGGCAAACAAAAAGGCAGTTATATTGGGTGTTAGAAAGAAGGTGTGGAGTCACCTAGACACGGGGTGCTATTTCCATCTCCACTGTGTTACATTTCTAAGGAATGTTGAAGGACAATTCTGACTATTCCCACTGCCACCCTAAGTGCTGACTTTGGATGTTTCTAGAAGAGGCAGCTCCACTTTTACACTCAGAACTTACGCCATTCAAGAACGCTGGATTAGTAAGGAAGCTTTGCTTTTGACATCATTTTCATCTTTCCTTTCTAGTAATTTATCACCTCTGTTACATTGCGGGGGGGGGGAAGAAGGGAGGGCTTAAATTTTGCTAGATTGTGTCACACTGGTGCTGTTGTTAGCATCCCTTACAATAACCTCCTCACTCTCCAAACCAGAAAAACCAAAGGGGATTCCACTTGGAGCTCCCTACAGAAAGGGAGCAGGCCTGCCCCAGCCCAGAGACCACCTTCACAGAAACAGACCACCATGTTTTTCTCCCAGGACCAGCTGATGAGTTTGAACTGAACCATCTGGATTGCAGCCTTACTTTCTAACCCTCTAAAAGGAAGCACTTGGAGACAAAGAGTTAGAATATTGGAGAAGTACTAGAAACACATCTTTTGAGATTTAGTTTACCCACTGTGAACTGTTATTTGGTACTTGACTCAAGTTGAGACAAGTATTTGCATGATAGTGGGAGACAGTTCAGAGCACATTTAACTACAAATAGTGAGTTCCACTGAATGACTCTGGTGGGATGCTTTAGAGGCAGGGCTTTAGGGCAAACCCAGATAGTGGTTCAAATCCACCAGCAGCTCCCAGGGAGAAAGATGGGCAACCTCTTCCTGTGATATTTATTGCCTCAGAACCTGCTTGAAGGTCAACAATGAATAGGTTCTGACTCAATAGCAATGAGATATGCATGGACATCAATGGATTTGGGGTTTTGGTGTCTGTGTGTGACTATATATATATATACACACTCACACACACTTGAGTCTTTGCGTTAAATGCTTGACTACTAATAGAAAAATTAGTAGTTTGAACCCACCCAGAGATACCTTGGAAGAAAGGACTGGTGATCTACTTCCACGAGCTCATAATCCTTGACAATCCTCTAGAGCACAGTTGTTTCTACAGACATGAGGTCATCAGAAATTATGGGTAAGATGAATTCGACCTCATAGTGGTCCTCCATTGGGTTTCCGAGGCTGTGAATGGCAATACGAGGAGACTGTTCATCTCTGTTCCACAGAGAGCTTGTGGGTTCAATGTATGACCTTTCTTCCTTTAGAAGTACAACATGATATTTTGCTGCCTGAACTCTTGGTTATACACACATGCACACAAATATAAAATCAGCCAAAAGAACAAACAAGCATGTTTTGGAAGAAGTGTAAACCAGAGTGCTCCTTAGAGGCAATGATAGTGAAACTTCATCTCAAATACTCTGAGCATGTTGTAGTCATGTCAGGAGGGCCCAGTCCTTGGTAAAAAGACCTCACACTGGGAAAGGTGTAGGGTTAGAGAAAGAGAAGAAGACGCCCCCCCAACAAGATGAACTGATGCAGTGACTGTACGAGTGCCCTCGAACATGCCAGAGATGGTCAGGATGGTGCAAAACAGGGTAAGGTTCAGATCTCTTGTTCATAGGGTCGCTGAGTCTCAGTCGACTTGACAGAACTTAACAATAACAACAGCATGTAGGCCTAGATACAGAGATAGAGATAGCTAGATAATATAGAGTAAGGTATAAAAATGGAGTGTTAACCTGAAGGGCAATAGTAAGTTCCAACAGAAAAATTTTGGTGCCTTCCAGAAATGAATCAGATCATTGAGCTTTTTCAAGAGGAAGTCAGTTTTTCAACGTGCTGTATCTGCTGTAGCTCTAGAAAGATAAGAAAGCTTTTTAGAAAACAGAACTCAAGACCCTGGAATGAGAGCCACACTGCGTTGGCCAGTATGAGCACCGGAAAGTGATGGAAGTCTTTATAGGAGAAGGACTTTTTAAAGAAAAAGTTTTCATTGAGTTACTATCACAGAGACTTTTCATCCACGGAAACTACTCTTAAGTAAACTACTGAAGTGAATGGATTATTCTGAAACAGGAAAGTTTAAAAAGTGAGTTGTTTTTCACTAGCACTTCCTTTGCAAAAGCACACAATTGCTGGAAGTGCCCTTTGCTCTAGTAACATGAGCTCGTTGTGAGAATCTCTCAAGTGTTCTTACAACTGAACAAATGTTTCCCTTTGCAGTTTATTTACAAAAGGCTTGATATTTGTGGGAACTGAAGCTGCTGGACTGGAGAGAGGCAGTGAACTCGATCGAGGTGCACAAAACCCTTACTTAACCTGGAAGTTCTCATCCATTTCCTTTGAGGCAGGACTGCCTGTGAACTCAAGGCCATCAGTAAAGGACATGGTAAGTGTTGAGTTCTGCATTTCCTGATCTGTAAGACGAAGGGGTTCTATTGGATGAGCTTGCAGTCCCACTCAACACACACTCTCTGGAATGCTCCCTCCTTGGGAGCAGGGGTGGGGTGGGGTTTGGGAGTAAAAATCATGATGAGGTTATATGGTACAAAGGGATGTTTGCAGATTTACTACTCAAGTTTGCACCCTAGAAAGACTTGAAAATGTGCACCTTTCTTGTTGCTACAGGCCACACAGATGTTGCTTCACATGTTTTCCTAGTTCAGACCACAGTTGTCTTCCAGTATCAGAACAGGCGTGAGCAATGGCAGTCTTACTGTGTGGCAGGGGACAGGAGGCAGGCAGGGGTGGTATGAGAAAGGCTGGAAGGTGCAAGAAGGTAGTTGTTGCTTAATATGAAGACAAACTAGAGATGCAGACATGACAGATCCAGTGATCATTTATATTGTCACAAAACTAATAGGAAACTATCATGGGTAGAACACTACCCATGTGCCAAGATCCAGTGCCTTGAGGTAGTGTCTGGGCACTGCTCTGGTTATTAGGAAGCATCCCACCTAAGCTTCCTCAGCTTGTGAGGATTCTCCCTCGCATGAATCAATAAGGTCCGTATTTTAGAATTTTGAAAAATTAATAGAAATTTGAGTTCTTAGATACGTGTTTAGAGAGTTCTGGTAGCCTAGTGGTAAGTAATTAAGCTGTAAACCCAAAGGTACAGGGGTTGAATCCACCAGGTGCTCTGCAGGACAGAGATGAGCAGTGATTTATAGCCACGGAAAACCTGCTGAATGGTCAGGTATAAAATGCGTTGCCAAGTCAAAGGCAGGCAGTTTGAATCCGCCAGCTCCTTCTTGGGAGAAAGATGAGCAGTCTCCTTCCATTGATTTACAGCCTTTGAAAACCTGCTAGAAAATCAGCTTTGAGTCAGTTCTGACTCAGTGACATATAACAACAAAAACAGACACACACACACACACATGATTCAATGAGGTCCATTACCACCAGCTTTTCAGGTGTGTCCCTCATCTGGGAATCAGAATTTAGAAAAATTAATGGAAATTTGAATATATATGTATTATTTAGGGAGCTCTCATAGCCTAGTGGTAATTATCTATCTATCTATCTATCTATCTATCTATCTATCTATCTATCTATCTATCTATCTATGTATACAGAGAGAGAAATGCGATTACATTGTAGGTATTATAATTAATATGATAAAACAGAATATGCATGAATGATTACATGAAAAATCAACTTGTTTTGTAAACTTTTACTCAAATCACAATTTAAAATAAAATTTTAAAAAAACAACAACAACTCCAAGTGAATTGCCACAAAGGGTAGGAATACAAAGGAGAGAGGAGTTTGGAGATGTGATACCTGGCTTTGAAACCCAGTGTGAAAATGTCTAGGACTCTGAGATGGAAGGGGAGGAGGCGGCCTATCAGTACAATGAGGGCAGCCTCTCCGTGGAGGTCTTACCTCATTCCCTCGCCAATCCGACATCGCAGTAGTATGATCACCAAATCCATTTATTAAGGAGAGTGATGCTGAAATAGGTGAGATGAGGTTTCTCAGTGGCACAGACAGTAAGCCCCAAGGGGGAACTTGAACCCAGGCAGTCTTAACTCAGAGCTCTGACGCCCAGCCACCATTGTATCAGTAGGAGTAAGTGGGAAGAGAGCTCCATCTGCCCGCTTGGGGCAGAAAGACTGTTCTTTCAGTCTCTGGTTGGAATGATGCTTCTTGCTAGGTCAACATTCTGTCTTTGTGGCTCTATTGTGAATTCATCAGACTGCTTGGATGCTTTACCCATTTGATATTTCCACCTCTAAGTTTTAACTCCACTTCTAAAGTTGATTGTCCTCTCCATTGCATTCTTGACAGAGACATGCCTGCCATTTGAGCAGTTGTTTTCCAATGGGTGAGGGGACCAGATATGAATGACCGAGGGAGCCTCTTCTCTCATTTTCCTGGACTGTGCCAAGCTCCTCCCCAGCTCAGTGCCTACTCCCTGGGTAGTGTCACATGCCTCACTGCAAGGAACATTCCTGGGGCCGGGGCCTGGCAGATAGCCACCGTCCATGCATCGCACAGTCAGGGAGAGACACTTTGTCTTTGCTACTTGCTCCTGTCTTGCATGATAAGTGGAGCTCTGGCAACATAGTCTGTAGGGAGTTGCACTGTTAAGCCAAAGTGGTGCCTCTTAGGTGGTTTGAATCCACTAACTGGTGTGGGACAACCTCCTTCCGTGTTATTTACTGCCCCCAGAAACCTGCTGGAGCTGTGAGTTGGTTCTGACATGAAGGCATGAGTGACCAGGACTAGAGGCACGTGGGGCAATTTCCACTGTTGGCAGCCCTGTGTTCAGTGGTGGACTCCCAAGCCATGCAAGGAGAGCACTGCTACGTGAGGAGGAGAGAATGGAGAATCCCACCGAAGGCATGTTTACCTGATCTCCCAAAAAGTACATCTTTGGGAGCCTGTAGTGCTGTCTTTGTAAAACTGCCCAATTGAGCCAAAAGAAATGAGTATGATCTTTAAAAGGTCAGACTGAGTCTGAACATAGCTCTTCTTCAGAGTGCTTTATCAATTAGAGACCAGAAGTTTTTCCTGATGATATTTATTTCATAAATGTAATTATTTTTCTAAAACATATTAAAATAGAAAACATGTTCTTTTGATCAATTTATACAAAGAAAATATCAATATAGTAATAAAAATACTGAAAATATATGAAAAGCACCAGAACATTAGAGAAATTATACTGGCAACAATTCTAGGAATATAATTTTTTTTTTGCAATTATACAATAAAGTGCTATTAAATTCAGTCAAAATTAGTGGCAAGATATAAAAACAGTTATGGTAATATGAAATTTGAGGCTAGCTTTACCAGCAGTCACATTAGGCTATTTGCAAATCAACTGAATAATATTTCATTAATATTTTCAAGGAGAATGTATGAATTTCTATTCCCAAATGAAAATAAAAATCTAAATCTAAATGTTGGTCCTTGGTAATTTGGTCATGAACCACTAATGACATTATTAGTAATAAAATTCTTAATGCTAGAGAAGCAATCAAGTTCCCAAAAGAATCACACATATGTGATTAAATAAAATCAAATTAAAAGTGAGTAAAATCAACTGTGAATATATATTAATATAGAATATAGATTAATCAAGACAAG
The DNA here is from genome assembly GCF_000299155.1 of Elephantulus edwardii. NCBI lineage: Eukaryota > Metazoa > Chordata > Mammalia > Macroscelidea > Macroscelididae > Elephantulus > Elephantulus edwardii. The sequence continues at coordinate 7,796,297 of NW_006399865.1, read as the reverse complement.
TACAAAAGTATTTATGTGCCTTAGACTTTATCATGAATTTCCAATATTTCTGCCTAGTCACATTTAACAGACACAGATATTAACAAGACATGTTATTAAATACAGTAGTAAACAATGAAGCAGACAGCCAAGGATATTTTAGGGCATCAAAAGATTTTTATCATCTGAAACATTAAAGGGACACTGTTAGGACAATGCATTGCCAATTTTGACTAATTATTTCCTGATTTATTTGCAGAGGGACAAAGAGACATACACAAATACTCTGGGACTGGATTCTATTAAGAGTCCCAAATTTAACATACAAGACAACCACTGTGCGCACGCACACAGGGAGAGGCTGGGACTAGTACTTAAGGAGGACTGCAGTCCCTTTCACATCTGGAGTTGGCAAACTGAAACAGAAAAACCAATCCCATTAAGACAAAGTATCAGACCAGTGTCCTTTTAACGTTTTATTTCCTAGGTCAATGTCAAAGGAACTCTATTAGAAGATCATGTTTCCTACCTCAATTTCCGAGTTTTTTGCTTCTAAAGATGAATGTCGACACCATTATACCTCAGATTAACAGTAAAAACAGATTCCTAAACATGGCACAATCCAAACTCAAAATTTCATTTACAGGCAGATGCCTTTTTCTTTCACATAAAGTAGATTGACATTTCAATTGGCATGGACTGAAAGTGAACGCATGAGTGAGAGAACACTTAGCTTCATTGAGGCCCTATCCTGCACACTGGATCTTTAAAGGAATTAGGAAGCACACTGGGAATTGTGGCAACTGAGGCAGGAAGCCTAGCAAAGGCAGTTCTCCAGTTGAAAGAATTTACAGGCCACCAGGAGTCAGAAGGCTCATTCTTTACACTGAGAGCTAACACCTTGAGCATCTAAGTGTTATCCTATCTTTGTAAGTGCTCTAGTCTCTGGTGAAGTTTCCTTCTCAAGGCAGATTCTAACAAGGAAATGAAATGTAAATAAAATACGCTGTTATGGATCTCAGAATGCTGATTTTAAAAATCATCTAATTCCTTTTATCTAGAAAGAGGTTAAGTGCAATTTAGGGTCCACAGAGACTCCTCTGCTCTTGAAAGATAGTGAAGCTGGTCAAGTGCTGGCCCATCCCTGCCTGGCCAATGAACAGGTGGGGGTGGAGGCTGCGTTCTGGGTCCAGCCCCCAGGGAAGGCCATATGCCAGCCTCAAGAGGGTTAGGGAGTGGACCTGCCGGAAGAGATTCCCTTCTGGCTGTCATCAACAGAAGCCAAAGAAATTCAATGAGACTCTTGTTATCTAACTTCCATCTAAAGGACAGTGTTCATTTTAAAAACAAAAATTCCAGATTACGAAAAGGCAGCCTGTTGATAGGCAGCCTGTTGATAAGGAACACTGGCTGAAAGGAAACCAAGGCGCCGAGTGGCTTGGCATTAGAGATCTGTACATTCCCAAAGAATGGTGGCTGTCATCTGGAAGAAAGTCTCCAAATTACAAAGTCATGATTACATAAATTATTCAGTAGAAGTTGGTTTTCTTTTTTCAATATACATGTTTCCCTATATACATAGTATAGAAAGGCAGACACTTTCAGCTCAGCTGTAATAATTCCATCATAAAAAGCAGACTGCATTTTTTTGGCTGCAACAAAGCATTTAACATAACACTTTTTTTCCCCAGCTAGTATATACATGATAAAACTGAAAAGAGCTTTAAAGGCATTCAAGCCAAGAAGGAAAATAAAATAAATTACATTTAAACTATTAATTTACACAATGAATTTGCCTTTACTTAATAATTATATAATCTCTTATAATCAATTTCTTCAGCATTTTCAAGGTAATTCCTTATTCTAACAGTTTGTTTTGAAACCATGTGTCAATTTCCCTCTCCCCAACCAGTACATGTTTCCTTCTAGAAAGCACAGATGTACTTCTAGTACTTTCTAGTTTAGAGGAGAAGAGCTGGAATCTGTTACTTGTTTGTTCCGACTAGCGAGTGAATGAGCCATGTTGCCTACTGGGCACCACTTCTCTAACTGTACAACAAGTAGAAGAAAGAGATGACAAAAGCAAGCGAGAGCATCATTAGGGAAAGCAGGAGTTGTTGGAACCAGATACAACGCTGGACTTGGTCTTGAAGTTTCCTATTGCTTTCTAGCAAACGATTGAGCTAAAGAAGGGGGAAAAGGAGCAAAGAAGTGTATTAACAAAACAGTACTCACTGCTTACTGCCTATGAGTTGCCACCTTTTCTTCATAAAGAAGTATGTCTATGCCAAAGACCTTTCTTTATGCCAGTGGGAAAATATAATTTTGATTTCTTCCCCCCCTCCCTGAATGCAACTTTTTTTTGTTTGCATACAATCATTCATATACTGTGTGCATATACATTGTGCTTTATATAATCATTTGTATACACTGTATTTCATATAATTAGTTACTATTGATCTCCTTCTTTTATTTTTTCTTTTATTTATTTTTTAACCCCTTCTTTTCAAGGCCCCATTGAATCAATCCTATTCCTTCACCCCCTCATCCAGCTCCTAACTTCTACTCACCTAGTGATTTCCCTCCTTGCCCTTTTCCCGCCCCTTCTCTTTTTCCCCCTTCCCCTTTTGAACATTTATACACATCTTTCTTAGTTTTCCTTCTGTTCACAGTAATGACCTTATGCAGCATTTGTCTTTAAAAGGCTGAGTTATCTCACTCAGCATAGTGTTCTCTAGACTATCCCATGTTATATAGTATTTTACAAAATCAGTTTTTAGTGCTGCATAGTATTCCATCTTGTGAATGTACTTGTAGTCAGGAATTGTGCAACCTTACCTGTAGACATATATCTTCAGTGGTTTTATCTGCCATGTTAAAAGCACCGTCTTTTAATGTAAGTGTGGTTGGTTTACAGCTTTCAATAATATGACATCTTAATCTATAAAAGCCAAAGTAAACAGAACTTTAAGAAATTGTTGCATCCACACACCTTCGGGCTTTTATACACAGGTATACATAACACCTGAGATCATAAATATGGGTAACTACAGCTTTTTGAGAATTCACTTCTCACCCCTTTGCTTTTATGGGGGATCTGCATTAGTACCTATTTTTGATAACTCAGAGACACTCAAAATGGCTGTTCACTTTATGAAAAAAGGCAGAGAGTGAAAGTGGCCTTAAATCTTAGTTTTGCAGAGAGCCACTAAGGAAAGAGGCAGTGATTGCAGGAGCGACTAGTATGATGCCGCCAAGCTTTTTCTTGGGGAGGGAACCACATCCCATGTCAGGCCACCATGGCTTTGTAGTGTCTGTGAACGCCATAGTTGCTGCAGTTTTAGGTTGTATGTGCTATTTGGTGTGATTTGGTAGGTTAATTTTGGGGGTTGGGAATGCTCACAAATTCTTCCCTTAATGTCACTTGCTTTCCTTTATGCTGTTCTGGTTTAGGAAAGGTTTCATAGGAACGCTCTATTTTCAGTTAGGGGAAAAAACCTGTTCCACTCAATTATTTCACAGTATGCAATGGGCAGCTTTTGCTAAGGTCTTCAGTACAATTCACCAAATATCTTAGGATCGAAGGATGTGATCATTTTGAGATAGCAGATGGCACTTGCTGGGCCTTCCGCACCAAACCACAGAGGCCGGCACTACCTGTGATCCCATCTGGACAGGAAAGTCCACCAAACAAACATACAAAGCCAACCTACACACTCATCCAATTTAGGGGCACCATTTCATCAGTCCTTTAAAGTCATTGTCAATACCTTTTGCACCAGTATTTCTTAATTTTTTCAAACTGTCTTTTTTGAAGAAAAAAACCCCACCAAAACTAAAATTAAAAAAAACCAAAAAACACCAAAACAAGCTCAAATCATTCCCAATAACCAACCCAAAACAAAACAGCTCCTTTGACATTGAGGCAGTCCTCCTCCTGATCCTACACCGAGTCCTCCCACTAAGCGAAACCTGTGGAACCACTATCCTGCTTCCATCTCTACAGCTTCCAGATGATGCTTCAGGGCCATGGCTGCTGCTTTCCGTCAGGTCATGAGTCACCTCTGTGACGTCAACATCACTGCACACTGAGCCCTCCTCATCCTTCCTGATGTGATGGCAGCACAGGACACCACAGACAGTGGCACATGATACTTGTAGGAAGTGTCTCCCCCTCAAGGACAGTCACCACAGGGCACAGAGCCTTCTAACAGCGCTGGCTCACTCTCCACTGTATGGCCATCAAACAGTCCTCCAGACTTGGGCATCCCTCTTGTGGGGACAACTAGGCCCCTTCTTGTTCTCTTCTAATCCACACACAGGAGAGTGACCTTCTCCTGGGAAACCCATGCCTCATTCTGGGCGCTATTAGCATGTCGTCCTCCTCCTCCAGGCCTGCCTGCCTCTCCCACGTTCTCACCTGGACCTTTTTAATGGGTTCTACAATCTTGCAATGCCTTTTTGGAAGATTTCCTTCAGCCTTGACCTTTACTAGTGGCCCTCCTAGAAAATGGGGCACTACCAGTACCTACCTCACACTTTCGTGTCAGCAAACACCAGAACATTTAGGGCATAGGATGGTGGTGGTGCCCAGTGAGCTCTATTTAAGTGCCAACTCTTAATGTCCCTGCTTCACCTGTGCCTGCCCAGGTTCTATTTTCCACACAGCCTTCAGAAAACTCCTTTGAAAAAATAAGCCAGTCACCTCGAAGCTCTGCACAGCACTGCTCACTCAAAGCCTGAGCCTCTTGCTACAGCCTGATTTGGCTCCCACTTCCTCCTCTGACCTCCTCACCCACTATTCAAGGCCAACATTCCCCTAGCCACTCCCTCTGCACGGGCCACCTTGCTGTTCTGCTGAGGGCATAAGCACCCTCTTGCTGTTCTATTGGTGATTCTCTGTGCCAACAAAGCTCTTTTTGTCAGTTATCTATGGAGTGTGTTCTCTCATCTCCTTCAGCTTCTGCTCGAATGGCTGTCTTTTACTACCCTGCACAGGTTCCTCCGTCTCATTAGTGACACAGTGAGCTGGTAACCCACTGTGGGGACGCTGTACTGTCCACTGTAGGATGCCAAGCTGCCTCCCTGGCCTCTACCCACTCAGTGAAAGTAGCCCCAACACCCCCCAACTGTGACAACCAAAAAGATCTCTAAGCATTGTCAAAGCCCCCTGGGGACACAGCCTGCCTGGGGCTGCAGATCATTGCTCTAAACTATGGGAATGCTCCATTAGAACTCACTAAAATGGGAACACTCAAATGAGCAAAAGCGAGCCACTGCGCATGCCCTTCTGTAGTCTACCCTTTCTTTGTGTATTTTCAAGGTACTTATCACTGTCTGACACACTTATATGACCAAATACAAACACCTACATATTCATAGGAGAATGCTATGTGTGTTTTTCTTTCCTTCTAATTCTTCTGCATATAGAGACAGTTTAACCATTTCTTTGCCGATCTGGTTGACTTTTATTTCCTCCTCTTGTCATATTGCCCTAGCAAGCACTTTCAATACAAAATTGAAAAGAAGTGGTGACTGTGGGCATCCTTATCTGCTCCCTGTTTGCAAGGAAAAGGTTTTTAGTCTTTCTCCATTGGGAATGATGTTGACTCTATTCCAATTTTGCTGAATGTCTTTATCAGGAAGGGTTGTTGGATTTTGTCAAATGCCTTTTCTGCATCAATTGCTAAGATCATATGGTTCTTATTATTTACTTTTTTAATACAGTGAATTACGTTGATTGTTTTAATAATATATTACAGACATCTTTCCACACAGAAATCACAGACACACCTCACTTTTTGAATGGCTCTGGAGTCCTAGGCATCAGAACTGATCCGATAGCAATGGCTTTGCTTTCTGAGGCGGTTTTTGGCTTAGTTTTGGGTTTTGGTCATAGTTAGATTGCTTTTTAAGTAGGAATATGCCTAGCTGCATTTCACCAGTTTTTCCTGGTGATCTCCTGGGTCCTTCCCCTCCCACTTTGTCTTAACACAAACAAGGCTGCACCACACATTCGTGTAGGCAAGGTGAGCGTTCCCTATGGAAAACTATGGGGGCAAGGGCTGTTGGTCTGGAAGCTGGAGAGGTCAGATCCTCACCCTGGCCTGCAGTGCCTTTCTGCTTTGAGCTGCCTGTCTCAGAGGTACTAGCTGTCTTTCACATTTGTGCTCCCTGAACCTGGAGCCACACCAGCTAATGAAACGCCTGCCTCACTCACGTTGCCACCAGTTTTCCGATTCTCCCCAACAAACATCTGAGGGCTTGTGGGTGACAAGCATACCTGTGCTCCATCACTTTGTTTTTGGGAACTTCTTTCCAGAACTGCGCCAGCTCCGCTGGGCCTGTGCCAGATGACTGCTCCATTTCGGCAGCCATGATCAGAAAACGGTCTTGTGCAGAAACTGTGAAACCTGCATTCCAAAAGGGGCATTTGTCACACAAATAGGACCATTTACCCAGGGCAGGGCATGTGGATCAAGCCACTGTAGTAAAGAATCAAATGGTGCAACTACCCTGAAAAACGCAAAATTCTGAAAATGTAGACTTATTGGCATTCTGATACTCAGTTTCAGTTGCTGGTTTTCAACAGTCCTACTTGTTGACCTACTTGGGTGAAGAGTTGCACTGCCAACCCAAAGGCCGGTGGTTCAAATTCAGCAGATGCTCAATAGGAGAAAGATGGGCAGTCTTTTCTCCATGCAATGTAACAGCCTCTAAAAACTCACAGACTTTGACATGCTTTAGAAACAATTGACTTTTGAAGTTGAGAAAGGAGATTAAGAGACTCATTTGACCTTCTCATTTTATGAGACAACTCAGAAGAGTAAAGTGAGATGACTTGCTAATATTCCTTTCATTTCAAGGTGTGAGTCCAATTCTGGTGTCTCAAGTCCCAGCCCCAGGGACTCCCCACAACTCACCCCCGTGCGGAGACACAACTATATCAACCGACGCCCCAGGTTCACAACTGCTATTGCTTGGCTTGACTCTGTATTTTTCTGGTGCAGTTGTTCTCACCTGTTTATGAACAAAATATTTTTTTAAGCAGGGGGGAAGGGAGCTTTAACAAATGAGGAGTTAGTTATCAATGAACAAATCCTTGACAGAGCAACTGTGTTACTTTTATGCATACAAGGCATTCCCTCTATCACCAAAAAGCAAAAAAAATCTCTCCTCCATCTATTAAAATACCTGCAACTCCAATGTTTGTTTAGTCTGTACATTAGAACACGTGGTGCCACAGTGTTCAGAAAGTAAAAAGCAACAGACAGTCAAAGCCCATCTAGAAGTTTCAAGTGGCTTAATTGAAATTAAACAGGAGACCAAAGGAAGTTAATGCCTACAATATGGAATGATGGTAGCGGTGAAAGAGTTTTAACAATGCTAATTAATGTTATAGGTTAGTATCCAAACTGAACTACACTTTAGAATATATCACATGTGTAGTGGGGGAGATGCACTTTCTGCTCTATCTTTCTCTGGTATTATGAATTAAAGTATTCATGCCAAGAACAGCAATTTCTGCTGGGCTTTTATTTGCAACAAACATTAAACCCTGGGATTAATTTGCCCATTAGCCTATTACTACACATTAAAGAGTGAGCTAGAGATCCCAAGGACAATTTTAGAAAAGTGATGTTGCTTCCTTAGAGGTGGGAGGCAGCACAGCATGTCTGAAATAGAAATAAAAGTACTGCTCAACTTCAGAATTACTGATCTTTCAATTATGTTCAAAACCACTCCCTTATCAAATTTTCAAACATGATCTATTTGTTATAATTATATCTATAAATATTTACCTTAAATGCAACTGTATTTTTAGTTATATTTGTCAACACTATTAGAGATTTCTTCTCTCCAGATTCTGCAGTTCCAAAATACAGCTCTTCTGCTGGGCTATGATGTGACAAAAACATAAAGCATATGTTTCATTCAGAATACATGACAATGAATTGTAAGCATGAAGAAAAAGATGGTATTAATATCCTATGCCCATTTGTACAAAGCAATCTCGTTAATAAAACTGTGAAACAAATACCTAATCTAGTTTTATCTTAAGTTTACTGATTTGATACATGCTATTTAAGAAATTCTGTGGTCTTCCCCAAGACTGACAGCAAAGTAGGAAAGAAGAGAGACCGAGGAAGATTTGGATTAGCCTTATACTCAGCACAGTGTTATGGAGCATTCATTTAAATTATTAGGAAAGTTACAGGTAAGAATCAAAGAAAAGATGGTAATACGGCTTCAACTTTACCTAATTCCATATTAAGTAGAACAGAGTATTGTTTTAATTTACCAATAGAGAGGAATCAAACTCACAAAAGGAAAGTTTACTAGAGATGTGGACAATTTCACTAACAACCATTTCTCAGTCACCATGTTACTATGCTAGTTCAGTGGTTAGAGTGCATAGTTACTAGGTAAAGGCTTTTTTCTAAGTAATAGGGAAAGGGAGGCATAACAACACAATGTGCAGTGAGAAGTGAAGAGGTAATTTATCGAACACCAAAAGTAACAAGTTTCAAAAGTCTAAATGGACTGTTCTTGGTCACTGTCATGGCCGTGACCTAAAATAACTAACTCAAGTAAAGCCTGGGCAGTTTAAGGACATTAACCCTGCTGTGTCAGATTGCTCAAGACTGTGCAAATGAGACTATTTCTATTTTACATAAAGAGATGAATCACCAAGATGAGTCTTTTGGGGGAAAATGAAAAATAATCTGTTTTAAAAAGGGGGGGATTGGCAAAGAACAGCTGTGGAAAACAGCAAATGCACCCCTATACATACAAAGATAATGTTGTTCCAACTATAACAACTCTCGCCTGCTCTTCCGCTCATAACTCTGTATTTATAAGCTGGAACCGAAGTTTTTACTGATCTTCACTGAAAAAAAACAGAAAAACTTCCAGATAATTAGAGGGGGAAAATGAGGAATAATTTTTTAAAAAAGGGGGATGGCAAAGAAAAACTGTGAAAAACAGCAAATGCCCCCCCTGTACATATAGTGTTCTTATTCCAAATATAACAACTCTGAAAATACCACATTTACACAGATAATGTGCATGTGACATGCAGGTTTTGCAAACTGTGAAACCCCTTAAGTGACATGGATGCATTAGAAATGCAGTATACATAAACAGACTAAGTTTGTCCATTAACTGACTGTCAGATTAGATTTCAAAAAGAGTCTGGATGTATTGTTCATGAGAGACACACACAAAACACAGTTCCAAGGTTTAAAAGTTTCAAGTAAAGGGATAGGCCATCACTTAAAAAGTTGGTCTAGCACTATTAACATAAGGCTTAATTCAATTAGCCACCAAAACATCTTTAGTGAAAAGTAGTTTGTGCCCAATGGTAGAAGAAACAATCCTGAATCCTTTGGGTTGAAGAATAGAATAAAAGGAGAAGTAAGCTGAAATTTGGCTTTAATTAAAAAAACCAAGTTTCACGGTTCAGGTTTGGATTTGGGAAGGTCAAATGAACCAATGGCTAACATCAGTGTCATTTCTGGCAGCCTGGAATGTGCATAGGGAGAATGGTATCAGTAATAGGAAGAGAAACACTAGCCAGGTAGATATATTGTGAATATGTGAACATTGACTTTTAGCACCTAACATGGGGGAAGAGCCCGTGACACATAAGGAATAAGTCACAAAAATTAAACAACCAGCTAAAAGTAGCTGCTCTGTCTAAGAAGAAAGATTAATTTTGACATAACTCCTTTGTAGGTTCATAGCTTTAAAACAGTCCAAAAGAAAAGTTTTCTTAACTTTGCAGCTCCCTCAAGATGATCAGATATATTCTAAAGGTATGCTAATGAAATGTCCAACTATTTATTACCTGATATGCAGTAAGGGCCCTTTAAACACACTCAATGGTTTCTTGAAAGCTTTTGTCTTTGAGTCAACTTTTTCATTTTCTTCTGCCTTGGGACATGATTCTGCTGGGTTTACCTAAAGGTAAAAAATTACGAATAAAGAAAAGATAAAGAAATGTCATTTCACAATGGCAATAGGAAGAGTTTTAAAATTAATTCTACAGTTCAAATCCACCAGATGCTCTGCTGGAGAAGGAGGGGCAATCTTCTCCTGTACCAGTCAGATCCGATTTGACGGTACACACACACACACACACACACATTAATAATAATAACAAAATAAAATAATTAATTCTAAATTTTCATGTTATATTTGTACTACTATTAAACTTTTGATTATTCAGAAGAGGACAACCAAGGGCTTTTAAAAAAATGAGGTGGAGAAACAGGATCAAAGCAGAGCTTCAAATTAATTAGTTTAGGATATTTTAGACAAAACAATTCCTTCCAGAAAAGTTTTGCCAACCTTTATACAAAAGCATGACACTGGTCTTTTCTATAACATTAAAACAACTCTATTGGTCAGCTAGTCCTATTGTCCTCCATTCTTTTTACATAGAAGGATGCTGAAAGGATGCAAATTAAGGGACATACCCAAGTCACTCACCAATAGCAACTTCTGGCTCAAGGGGATTCTTAAAATTACCTTTTTTACAGGAACTGCCTGCTCCTCATTAGAAATGGTTTCCAAGGTTTCTTTCCCATCACTTTCTATATCTTCTTTACTTGACGTTTCATCCTCACTGGTAATAGGCCCATTTTCACACAGTGGTGTCTGGAAGTCATCATCTACGAGTGGTGGGTAGCTATACTTGAAAGGATCCTATCAGAAAAGAAGTGGCACCATTCTGCTAAGAGGTGGGCAGAGAAAGAATGCTCCTAATGAATTTAAAATTCATTTTGCTGGTCAAGACAACAGATTTAATTTGTTAGTGAAATTTAAAATGAAAGTGTTTCAATAGAAAAGGAAAGACAGCAATAATTGGTGAGGGACAAATGGCTAGCCATCTGTAGAAGAATCAAGTTGGATCTTTCCCTTACTTCTTTATCCGCACAACAATTTCAGGCGGCTATAAGCTTTAAGTGTATGTGTGTGTATGTTGTTGTATGCCATCCAGTTGGAAATGACTCATATTGCTGATCCTGCAGCGGGTTTTTAGGAAGGAGGCTTCCCATCTTTCTCCTTTGGAGCATCAGTTGGATTTGAACCGCCTGCCTTTGGGTTGGGAGCACAATCCTTTACCTGCTAGGCCATCAGAACTCCTCTGTGTGTGTATATGTGTATGTAAAAGCTAGCTAAACTCCAGAACAACACACAGAGCAATTTTAAGCAACAGTACGTGCAAGTAGGGAGAGCCTTACTAAACATACTACAAGAAATATTAATAAAATATGGAGCATGCAAAATGTAACACGAATGGTAGCAAACAGACAGATAAAACTGTGAAAATCAACAAGAAAAAGGTTCAAGGAGTCAAGAGCAGGTAAAGATGCTCTTTAGATGCATATTGGTAAACGCTATCAAAACTAACTTGTAGGACCACTAACTGAAAGTTATGCTGTTTGACTAGAATCTGTCTGTTGCTTTGAGGTAGGAAAAATAGGCTGCCTACCTAGGGAGCTTTGGTGCCCTAGTGGTAAGAAGCTGCCCTGCAATTCCAAAGGCACACGGTTTGACTCTACTAGCTGCTCTGTGGGAGTTGGACAAGCAATATCCTCCCTTGTGATTTACTGCCTCTGAAAACCCACTGAAGGGTTGAGGAGAGTTAGCTATGGGTTGGTGCTGACTTGATGACACACAACAACTCTCAGCAAGATTACAGCCTTAGCAACCTCATAAGTTGGAACTGACATGATGGCAGTGGGTCTGGCTTCGGGTTATATATTTACTGATACATACAGTGAAATATACAATAATAGTTAAAGAACCAAAGCAGACCTATATGCATCAGTACGGTTCATGTGTTTAGTATTGCTTTTGAGAAACTTATAAAATTATGTTAAACAGTGGTTCTGCTACAAATTTGACTATAATTTTGAAGAAATATCCCACAAACAAGAGAGAAGAGAAATTTAAAAAGCCTATTTTCGGAACAAAAAAGAAAACTCTTTAAAACTAAATGTTGTTAATTTTAAGTTAAAACAATTCCATGGGAAAATTTTTAAAAATAGAAAATCAAATACAGTTGCTATTTCAACCACAGGCAGTACTTTAAAAGAATCAGATTATGTTTTCAAGGGAGCAAATGAATGTGAAATATAAACCCTCAAATAGGAAAGTTACAAACGTCAAAATAAAAATACTGGTTCTTAGGTTTTGTGTTTTGTTTTTTTCCTTATTCAAAGGAAACAGACAAACAAAAGTACATACCAGAACTTTTCATCTTGTTAGTCCTATGTTTGAACTGAATATCATTTTACTAGGCAGGCAGTATATAAAGTAGATTAATAAATAAAAGAACTGAAATTTCAATCAAAGTAGCCCAAAACATTCCATATCCAAAGGCTTCATAGTTTATATTAAAAATTCATCATTATGACAACTTCATTGTAGTACAACATTAAATATTTAACATATGCATACTTAGTCTTGGCCACTTATTTGTAATAGTAAAATCAATAAACTTTTTTGATAGCATATACTTAATGTTATGTTGTTGTGGTGTACTGCTGAGTTGGAACCGATCCATAGCTGACCCTCCAGTGGGTTTTTAGAGGCAGTAAATCACAGAGGAGTAAACTGGCCATCCTTCTTCCACAGAGTAGCTGGTGGATTTGAACCTCATACCTTTGGGACTCCAGTGCAGCTTCTTACCACTAGACTACCAGAGCTCCCTCTCACTATTATATATTTAATAACAGCTTATAGATTTCAAAAAGCTAGAAAGAGAATTGATGCCTTTGAGCTGTGGTGCTGGAGAAGAGTACTGAATATACCATGGACTGCCAAGAAAACAAACAGGTTTGCCCTGAAGAGGGTTAAACCAGGCTGCTCCATGCAGTCAAGGATTCTGAAGCTTTGTCTAATATACTTTGGACATGTTGCAAGGAGGGACCGGTCCTTGGAGAGAGACATCATGTTTGGGAGGGTGGAGGGATAGCGCAAGAAAGGAAGACCATCTATGAGATGGATTGATTCAGTAACTGGGATAATGGGGGTAGGTGTGTCAGAGACAATAAGGTTGGCACAGGATAGAGCAGGGTTTAGGGCTCTTGTATGTAGGGTTGCTATGAGTCGTAAACAACTCGACGGCACGTAACAACAACTACAACAGTTCAACAGCAAAAAACTGGTAGCAAACTTGAGACACAACAAAAGTAAATAACTCAGGATTCTCCCCTACAAACTGGATATTGTATGGCTATAAACAAGTGTGAAAAAGCTTTGCACAACTGTGCCTAGGTAGTCTACTTGTTTAAAGGCTATGGGAGGAAGAATTAGATACATGTATTTGTTTTCATGAGTAACATACATCTCTGGAGATAAAGAAATTCAACTAGTGAGGGGGGTAGAGTAGTCAGAGATAAAAGTTGGGAGGGACACTTGTCAGGGAATACTCGTTTGCATCTTTTCAGCTCAGAATCATGTACAGGGTACCCTAAAGTTCGTACAACGTGACTATTACAGATTAAATGTCTGCAGAGTGGCTTGCTCCTTCAGGCTATCTGCCTCTGGATAGATCCAGAAATAGTCTAAAGGGCTATTATATGGAATAATTTTTTTAAGAAAAGCTTTAAGCATTATACTCACAGTTCCACCCATGTGGGGAGGCAGGTATTCTACACTGACATAGTCCTGGACTTCATTTTTACTCGTAAATTTCAACAAGCTCACTGCTTCAGGACCAAGCCAAGTTTTCACAAGCTTGAAAGCAGCTGAAGGGAAAACAGTAACTTTATTAAAATACAATTCCTTTTTAATTACAGTCCTTTAATTCTCATTTTCAGTTACTTTATTGTACGTGCTAACTTAGGCCTGCTGAAATTCCTTGGTGCTGTAATCTGTTAATACTTGTGTTTAAATGACACTCTATTTAATTCACATTCGTTAATTCCTGTAGGCATTTACATTGTCACGATCCTTTACCAGTCAAATGGTCCATGAAGATTCAGAAATATTAAATCACCCTGTGATTATTTATTATTTGCATGAATAAACTGGCCACGGTTTTGGGCCCTGAACACATCTACCTATGAGCTCAACCACTAAGAATTGCAACACTAAATCCAATTGCAGTGCTTTTCCAGGAACTGAGCGCAAAGCAGTTTGGCAAGAGTCACTTATGTCCCACCTTATGGTTGACATCCTCCCAATCTGCAAAAACCTAATCAAATCAGGAGGGGAAGGAAGCAAGCAATCCTCTTCATTATTATGGGGGTGAGCCAACTACCCAGACAGCCTTCTGAACACAAGTTTCCCGGCCTTTCCCACATACCCTTCAGCTGACAGAATTGTGGAGGATATATAAGAAGAAATTGTACTCCTAACCATTTAGTTCTTAAAAAGCAGCTCACCCGTCTTTACAGGGGGTCCATTATCCCTTTCTTCGTCTTTCTTTTTCATTTTAACTCTTTGGCGTGGCCTACCTTTCACTAGCTATGCCTCTGTCTTATTACCTTAATAAACCTTTCTCACTTGTTTGGCTAAATTGATGGCGGGGTGGGGGGGGGGGAAGCAGCCATTGAAAACTCTTTGGAACAGTATTGCTCTGACACATATGGGGTCCCCAGGAGTCAGGATCAGTACAATGACTAGTGAGGTTTTGCTTTGTATTCTCAACACAGTTTTAAGAAATTAAAAGAAGAATAAAGTATTAAAGGTACAAAAATGGCAATGAATACAATTTCAGGAAATAAGTCAGCATAATAAGCATTAAAAAATTCAGAATATTACATCTTTATTTTGGTTAACTATACCTTAAAATTTTTCTATAACATTTACATTTTCAATTTTAAAAAGTCTGTGATTGAATTCTATGTGACTTGAATTAATATAAAAATGGATTTTTTAATGATGGTTTTATTGAGGTATAGCACACATATACCATACAAGGCATTGATTTAAGTACACGGTGCAGCACTTTTTTGTACACTTAAGAGCTGTGCAACAATCACAACTGTCTAATTCCAGAACATTTTCATCATCCCCAAAATAAATCTTGTACCCATTCCTTCCACCTGCCACCTTCCAGCCCCAGGAAACCAACAACCTACTTCCCTTCTCTATGCACTGGCCTATCCTGAACATTTCATGTAAATGGAATCAGACCAAATACAGCTCCCTCTGACTGGCTCCATTCACTTAGCCTGTCATGAAGGGTCATCATCCATCTAGCAGCATATGTATCTATGGGTGAATGATACTCCATTATGGATAGAACATGTTTATCCATTTATCAAGCAATGGATAGCTGGGTTGTTTCCACTACTGGGTGAGTAGTATTTGTTAAAAAGCACGTGTGTGCATCACACACACACACACACACACACTCTTATAAAAAATACTGATGTTTAATTTTCTTGTGATGTCTGAATCTGGCTCTCCTATCATGGTAATTACAGTACCAGAGAACTAATGAGGAAGTCTTCTCTCCTATTTTGGGGAAGTGTCTAGGAAAGGCCTTGTATTAACTGTCTAAATATTTGGTAGAATTCATCAGTCAAGCTATCTCGTTTACGACTTTGCTTTGTTGGAATTTTGAAATTAGTGATTTATTACTTTTACTTGTTACAGTCTGATGAGACCCTCTATTTTATTATGAGTCAGTTTTAGTAGTTTGTGTGTTTTTAGAAATATATACATTTTATAAAGGTTATCTAATTTGTAGATGGATAACTACTCAAAATATTGTAATTATTTTTATTTCTAGAAATGAAAGAAGGTAGTAATAACCCTTTAGTAGCGATAGGTCATTAGTCATTTGAGTTGTTTTTCCTCTTGGTAATTTTAGCTAAGGGTTTGTGAATTTTATTGATCTTTTCAATAAAGAGTCAACTTTTAGTTTCATTGATTCTATTGTTTTTCTCATAAATAACTGATTCATCCAAGCAAAAATAAAAATATCCATCTGAATATAACATAAAACTTAGAATCACTTTAAAGTTGATAAATAATAAAGACTTTTTAAAATAAAACTATATCGAGATTTTTGTAAGGATGATGTGTTTACAGGGATTTGGGGTGGATTTTAGATTCAGCTCTCTTTCCAAGATTAACCCTTGAAGGCCAGGCCCATGTTCTATGATGTATCCTAATCTGTGGTGACAGTTTTATCTGAGAAGTTGAATATTTATGCTGTTTGTGGAGAACACTGATGGTCCCCTCCTGAGCCTGGATGAGAATGCTAGCCAAGTTTTCTCAGGAGTATAGCC
The DNA here is from genome assembly GCF_000299155.1 of Elephantulus edwardii. Classification (NCBI taxonomy): domain Eukaryota; kingdom Metazoa; phylum Chordata; class Mammalia; order Macroscelidea; family Macroscelididae; genus Elephantulus; species Elephantulus edwardii. Next base: position 7,780,059 of record NW_006399865.1, on the reverse strand, counting down.
TTGAGGTGCTTTAGCTCCAGATTCTACAAGTGCATGCCAAGTGTAATAAACTGGCTAGATTAGCAAAGAAAAAAAGGGAAAAAAGATTGTACTTTAAGAAAGTATAAATAATAAACTCACCGTTCATTATCCAAGGCATATCAAAGATAACCAATTTTGCTAAAAGATAAAAAGGGGAAAAATAACTGAATGAATGTGACTCAGTACCTTCACATTAATATCACTTATGCCTGGCCTTGCTGGTTGACTGAATTCTAATTTGGCAAAGCATGAGTAGTGCTAGAAGAAAACAGCTCAGAACGGTCAGGGGCCCACTCAGGATGACTGCTGGCACAAAATGAATACTGTCTCTGTCCTTTGACAAACAGATTGTCAAGGATATTGCTTTTGTTTGCAGAAAGGCAGGAAAGGAAATAGATGATGGCAAGTGAGTCTTTGGATGTAGCATGTCATGTTACTGCTGAAGGCCAACAAATGTTAACAAAGGTTACCAAGACCAATTTATGGCTTCAATTATAATTTTCTAGAGACACTGTTAAACCAATCTCACAGTTGCCTCTCTCCCCTTTTAATAAATTACGCATTATGCTTTAAGGAACAAAAAAATTATTTGTACTTTTCTTAATATTATTAGCTCCAGGAAGCCAATAATACCAAAGTATACAGAAGTGTTATTTGCATACTGAGATAAAGATATTAAATAGCCCAGTTAACAACTGTGAGAAAGAACAAGAAACCACAAAGGAGATCCAATTCATTCTTCTTTTCCAGATTAATCAAAATGTAATTTCATTCGTCTCTGAGCAGAGAACCTCCTAGAGTGTTTATATTAATGCAGGACAAGTAAAGCATAGGCAGCCTCCAGAATATGAATGAGCTCTGTTCCTAAGTCTGTCGTGGAGTCAAATTTGTATATAGAACAGTTAGGTATGGCTCATATCCAACTTCAGTTAGTCAGATGTTTGTCTTAGGATATAGTGTGCCTTCCTATGCATAAAAAAAATTAATGAAACACTTCTAGATACACTAAGGCTTCTTTAATATGATAATACAGTACTATTAATATTTTGCTGTGAACTGAGGCAGTGCTTGCTTGTTACTATAAACCATTTAATGTATTTTGACTTTTTAATATGGGAGAGTGGTTTGTAACTATATATATTATGTAAGTTGGACATTTGTAACCAGGGGACATTACATGTTTGTACATGTAATGAACACATTTTTGGCAAAGAGTAACCTTGGCGCTTCATATCTCAGTCTTCATTTGAGATGTGTTTAAAAGGCTCTTGACTCAAGATTTTAAGATATAATCTTTCCATTTCATGGCACATTTTGAAGGGAAATCAATTTAAGAATCCACAAAATTCAATGTCTGCAAATACACACATTATTTCTAGTCAGCTGACATTAACATGTTGGTGAAGTTGAGTGATCAAACCCGTCTTGGAAGAAGTAGAGTCAGAATGTTCCTTGGAAGGGAGGACAGCAAGGCTTTATCTTATGTACTTTGTATATGTGGCCAGGAGGGGCCAGTCCCTGGAGAAGTACATTATGCTGACTATAAAATACAGGATCATGAAAAAGATCAGCAACACAGACTGACATCGTGGCTGCTTAAGTGGGCTCCAATATAGCAATGATTGTGAGGATGGCACAATGCCAGGCAGTGTTTCATTCTGTTCTCCAAAGTCAGAGCCAACTCAACAGCACTTAACAACAACCACCACCACCTACCATCTAAATACATAGTGTGCTAATTAATTTTATATAGATCCACGAATTTATGAATCGTTTTCTCAAAGGATCTTGGATGTGTTTTATAGCAATGATATGTATACTACTTAAAAGTGTTTAGTCTCAAACTCCTTCAGATATTTCAATAATCAATGGATGTTTTGTCTTCATTTTGCAGACAAAAAAATCCAAACCCAATTAGACAAATCATATGAAATAGTGATTCCCTACTGACCACTGACTGTTACCGCACAGCATGTCTTAATGAACGTGAGTACATGCCAGACAAAGAATTTGTAAAGAATAACAGATTGCACAGGTTCCTCAGGCAGGATGCCAGTTAGCTTGGCCATTCTCCCTACCTAAAAGCATTCCCCAGTACTCTCTGAAGAAGTACAACGACAGGTCTAGGGGTGGCACTGACCATCGAGATCTAGCAAGCCTTTTGTCTGTTCTTCACTCCTTGTTAATATTTAATAATGCCCAAAGTAAGATGGTCTGGAGAGTTTATGCTTTAGGATCATCAACTGGGCCATGAGTCACAAAAGATCCCAAATGTAAGATTTTCCAGGCACTACCCAAGTGAACTGGTAACTTTTCCTTTTTCTGATGTCTCTATTGCCTTTCTTTTTTCACTTTCACCCCAATGAGATTCAATATACTTTCTCCAAGGAATCACCATCATAGAAACTGAATACATAAAAAGGGAACACATAATATTTAGGAGTTCTTCATTTATATAGTTAGTGGAAAAGCCACAATTACCAAAACAAAACTAAAAATTTAAATCCCCCAAATGCCAGATTCAAATGTAATATTCTCTTTTAGCCAATGGTTTTCTTACTGGTAAATGTTGAAGCAGTATATCATGCAATGTACTTTATCAATGCACATTGTTAATATTGATAATCACACAGTGTGCTTTATTTATCAATACTGCTTATCTGTTCATGTACCCAAGAATATTAATTAATGAATTAAATAATGAATATTTAAATATATACATTTCTAAATTAGTAAAATAGGGTAATCTTGGACACTTTTATGTCCTAGTGTGTATATGTATGCATGTCATAGCATGCCATGTAGACAGTTTAAAACTTATAATCTTAACTGTAAAATATCATGATTACTTATGAAGAATTTTCCCCTCTACCCACTAGAATGTAGATCTACGTCTACGAACACATTTAAAACATTTAATCAGAAAACAATGTTTTGGATGGAAAAGTCTAATAATATAAGGCTCCACAATTCTCAGACATTATCTACAGTTTCTATATGTTAGTACGTGTATAAAGGCATAAGTTACTTACAGAGGTATTTAGGATAATAAACCTTAAAGCAGTTGATGATAAAGCGTACAAAGTCCATGTCCTAAAACAAAGATTACACATGAAAATTTTTAAGGTGGTCTTTATTATGGAAGGCTAAATAGTACATTTTCTAGAAAGGTGATAAAGTAGTAAATCCAAATGAGAAAAGATAGCATTATAAAATGGGTCTAACAGGAATGTGCATAGAGAAACTCTAAAAAAAAAAATCTATTGAGCAATTAAAGAATAACTAAAACAAGTATACAGTTTACAAGCAAATCATGAAATAATTCCTATGTATATAGGGTTTACTTTTGAAGTTTAATTTTTATAACCTGATAGTGTCAATAAAATGGATTTATTAATCTTTTTTACAATCATTAACACAATCACACTGGCTGAATACCTGCTAAATTAACTTCACTCTGAGCTCCCTGAACTTTTTTGTGTAGGGACTAGAATTCATTTGCTAGTTTGTATTACTCAAAGTATTTCTCATCTAGTTCAATTTCTGTGAGACACTAGACACAGCTGTCTAAAGAGACAGTTTCTCTACTTTGAGAGCGGCTGGGTTTTGCTTGTTTGGTTTGTTGTGTGTCACCAAGCAGATTTCAACTTAGGGAAACCGTAAAGACATGAAATCAGGTTCTCAGAGCTGTTTTCATCTACATCGTTTCCTTTCTGTTTCCATGGCCGCGGGGTGATTTACTAATCCTGGTGAGTTAGCTTATAAAGTCTGTGGGATGAACATATAAACTGGCAAATTTAGGTCCATCAGTAGTAGTTAGAGGTGGGTTGTTGTGGGAGTTGCAGCATCTTTAACTACAGTCAACTGAAAGTAAGTGTCCTTATCTATTTTAGACACTTAATCTTCCTATATGATTATGCCTTTGTAGAAGATTATTATTCCTGCTGCCCACAGAGGAAATTGTTTTAACAGTCAAAGAAAACATCTGAGAACAACTAGAAGTATGAAAAAAAATTGGGTTACTAGGTGAAGAGAAAGGCTAAAGACCCCACAAAATATGAATGACAGCATTGAACACTATATCTGTAATGATAAAACTTCCAAACTTTGTTCTCTAGATCTCTTGCTCTGTGCTATAAAGGAGGAGTTGGTTGATGGAGGGAATAAAAAAATTTGCTGGGGGCTACCTATCTGTTAGGTGGCCTAATGATAAGCTGTGCTGTGAATCCCAACAGCACATGCTTCAAATCCACCAGATGCTCTGTAGGAGGATGAGCAATCTCCGCCTGTGTGATTTACTGTCTCTGAAAACCTGCTGGAAGGTCACATATGAGTCACTTCTGACTTGACAGCAAGCAACAACCACCTAGTTCATAATCTGAAGTTCTCTTGACATTATGCCTGGGAACTCTTTGTCCAATATCCTTGTTGTCATCCTTTAATAAATAGACTGTCCAAAATATCCTTGCTGTCATTTTTTTAATAAATAGACTATCTATGTTCATTAAATTTCAAGTCACTGCCATTTCAAGTAGACTTGATAAGATGTCCACATCATATTATCTATTAGTGGTTACTGTATACAATAGCTACATGGAAACTGTGGCTCTGCATTCTAAAAAGATGTTTTCGAAGTAATCATTTATTTGCCTATAAAATGCAATCTCTTTGAGCCCATGAAAGACATTTCTCGCTGGTTTAAGTATTAAGAATAGATGTGCTTCTCCTTAAACGAAAGTTTTCTAAGATGGCCTGGAATAATTTGGAATGATTTTCTTTCCTCTGACCAGGTAGCTGGAAAGCTTGCACACTGTGACTCAACTAAAAAACAGGATTTTATATTATATAAACTGCCTTGAGATTCTGTATATATCTTCATAAGGAGACTGACTCCTCCATGAATCATGGTAGGGTTCTATAGAAAAACAATCATGTACAGATGAAAAAAAAATCCAATAAGATCCCAGTATTTAATAATACTTATAATGATTTTGACTTTTGGTAATTCAAGTAATAAAATGCAAATACACCTTAATTATAAATTAGACATATGTAAATAGCTTAAAAAATCAGACAGTTGAAGTTAAATCTCTGCCCTTGCAATTGGCAACAATAACATTTATTTTCATGATTCTGGTCTAATATTTACTCAAAAGAAAAATACCACGGTTGGTTGGGGGGTTTTGTTTTATTTTGTTTTTATGGAGATGTATACTTTTTCCCGAGGCATTTTGATTTTGAGTAGAAAGTGTTTTATTCTGTAATTGAAAACCCACTGAAATAGAAATTAGGTTTAAAATAAAACCCAGGGACTTGGACTCTTAAAAAAATAAAAAAATAGAGAAACAGAAAGATGGACAACAAAGCCTTCTAGTTTTAGGACCCAAATGATTCCTATTACCATGTCTCCCGGTTCTTTTCTAAACTGTCCAAGGTTTCCTATTTTTGGGATAAGTATCTCTAGGATATCATTTTGTAGCTTTTTCCCCCTGAACAGACCCATTACAAAAGGAGAAATTGAAAAGACAAACAACTTCGAGCCAAAAAAAGCCCCAGACCAGATGGTTTTACAAGTGAATTGTATCAAACATTCAGAGAAGAACTGTCACCAATTCTACATAAACTAATTCAGAAAATAGAAACAGATGGAATTCACCCAGACTCATTCTATGAAGCAAACATATCCTTGATACCAAACCCAGGAAAAGATACCAGCAAAATAGGAAACTATAGGCCAATATCTCTCATGAACATAGATGCAAAAATCCTGAATAAAATCCTTGCCAATAAAATCCAGTGATACATCAAAAAAATAATTCACTATGACCAAGTGGCATTCATAACAGGTATGTAAGAACGGTTCAATATAAGAAAAACAATCAATGTAATTCATCACATAAGCAAAGCAAGGAACAAGAAACCACATGATCCTGTCAATTGATGCAGAAAAGGCCTTTGACAAAATCCAACACACTTTCCTGATTAAAACACTCAACAAAATAGTATTAGAGGGGAATTTCTTCAACATAGTAAAAAGTATTTACACAAACCCGAGAGCCAACATTGTTCTCAATGGAGAGAGTTTAAAGGCAAGGATGCCCACTATTACCTCTCCTATTGGAAGTCTTATCAATAGTAATAAGACAGGAGAAAGAAATAAGAGGTAACCAAATTGGCAAACAGGAGGTAAAATTATCTCTGTATGCAAATGATATTATAGTATACTTTGAAAATTTTAAAGACTGAGCAAGAAAACTACTGGACATAGTTGACTAATTCAGCAAAGTGGCAGGATACAAGATCAACATACAAAAAACAATTGGATTTCTCTACAGTGACAGAGAATACAGAACTGAAGCTAAGAAAAGCAATACCCATCACAATAGCTAATCACAAGATTAAACACTTGGGAGTAAATCTAACTGGAAACACAAAGGACATATTCAAAGAAAATTACCAAACATTACTAAAAGAAACTAAAAGAGACCTGGAGAAATGGAAGAATATACCTTGCTCATGGATAGGAAGTATTAATATTGTGAAAATGACAATCCTACCAAAGGCAATTTACAGGTTCTACGCAATCCCAATACAAATACCAATTAATTCCATTCTTCCGTGAGATGGAAAAGGCAATCTCCGATTTCATTTGGAATGGAAAGAGGCCCCAAATAAGCAAAACATGAGGCAACTCCCTCCCTGATTTAAAATCCTACTACGCTGTCGTGGTGGTCAAGACAGCATGGAACTGGTATAATGACAGAAACATAAGTCAATGGAATAGAATTGAGAACCCAGAAGTCAGCCCATCTGACTATGCTCAACTGATTTTTGACAAGGAGATGAAATTGGTTAAGTAGGGAAATGAAAGGCTTTTTAACAAATGGTGTTGGCAAAACTGGAAAGCTATCTGTAGAAAACGCAAGCAAGATCTACACCTCACTCAATACACAAAAACCAACTCCAAGTGGATCAAGGACTTAGGACTAAAACCAAGTATTATAAACCTCATTAAAGAGAAGCTTGGAAGAACTCTAGAAGCCCTACTCCACAACATAAACAGTGTTCCAAGCATACTGAAAAATCTACAAGCAGGAAAGAATAAAATAGATGAACTGGACCTTCGAAGAATCAAATCTCTATGCACATCCAAAAACTTCTCCAACAGGGTAAAAAGGGAAGCCACAGACTGGGAAAAAAACAATTGGTAATGACATGTCTGATAAAGGACTTATATCTAGAAATTTATAAAATACTCAAGCACCACAACAAGATAAACAACCAAATTTAAAAATAGGCACAGGATATGAATAGATACTTCACAAAAGAAGACATTCAGATGGTGAACAAACACATGAAGAAATGTTCAAAGTCTCTACCTCTAAGAGAGAAGCAAATCAAAACAACTATGAGATATCATTTCACCCCAGTAAAAATAGCAGAATTTAACAGAACAACAAACAGCAAACGCTGGTAGGGTTGAGGAGAAAGTGGAACCCTTATTCATTGTTGGTGGGAGTGTAATATGGTGACACCACTCTGGAAGGAAGTATGGCGCTTTCTCAAAAAGTTAGAACTAGAAATACCATGTGAACCAGCAATTCCATTGCTGGGAATATACCCTTACGAAACCAGAACTGCCCTCCAAGCAGATATATGCTAACACATGTTTACTGCAGCTTTGTTCACAATAGCAAAGTGTTGGAAACAACCTAAGTGCCCATCAACAATGAATGGATAGAGAAGCTGTCACAAATTCACAAAATGGAATACTATGCTGCATTGAGAAACAAGGAACTCATGAAATATTATTCAGAATGGCTGACCCTGGAGGACATTATGCTGAGTGAAATATCTCAGTCACAAAAGGACAAATACTGCATATTGCCACTGTTGTAAAGTGGGACTGACATTGGGATTTGGGAAAAACTAAAAGGGGATAAATAATGTATACTGCATTGAAACTGATAAGGGAGAGAACTGTTTAGGAAGAATATATGATTAGGCATTATTGTCATGACAAGAGTTCAGAATGAAAGCTGCATGGTGGCTGGTTAGGGGGGATTGTATAACAATGAATTTTTTTTCCTTTACTTTTCAAAGAGAAAAGTGAACTAGGGGTAGGGGTGGGCCAGAAAGTGTGCAACAATGAATGAATGGAAATCCAAAGTCCCTGTATACTTTCATTAAAAAAAAAAGGTACTCTCGGGGAGCTCTGGTGGCCTAGTGGCAAGAAGCTGCACTGCAATCCCAGAGGAACATGGTTCGAATCCACCAGATGCTCTGCCGGAGAAGGAGGCGCAATATCCTCCTGTACCAGTCAGATCTGATTTGACGGTACACGCACACAAAATAATAAAAAATAATTAAAAAATTTACAAAAAAGGTACTCTCCACTATTATTATACATTTGCATGCCACTTTACATCATTTCACTGTGTTAAGCATTTACAATTTTCCTCACTTTTCAAAGGATACTCTGCAAAACTATTTTGGTGCACTCAATGCCTTTTAAAAAAAAACTACAACAACTTGGGACTATTTCTTTACAATAGATCTACAGAAGTTACCAGGTTAAAAAAAAATATGGATACATAGTTTAAAGGTTTTTAGCATATTTTGCCAAATGGATTTTCTAAAGGTTGCCCTGTGTAAGTTTGTGGATGCTATGAGAATTCGCCCAAGTTAAAAACATAAGAGATGACAGCTTTAATACATGTGTCAGATGACCTCAGCTGCTGCTGCGAGGGTTGTAGATGTCACTAAAATAACTACACAGAAATTTGTTGCCATTGAGTTGATGCAGACTCAATGCCATGTGTTACATAGTAGAACTGCTCCATAGGGCTAGCTTGGCTATAATTTTTATGGAAACAGATTGCCAGGTCTTTCTGCCAGACTGAAACTGCCCGTTATTAGGTACCACTGAGTTGACTACAACTCATAGTGACCCTATGAGCAACAGATTGGAACCTTGTTCAGTCCTGTATCATCTTCACAATCCCCAATATGCCCATTGTTACAGTCACTGTATTCCTCTTTCACTGATCCTAAACCTTTCTCAGCATGATGTCTTTTTCCAAAGACTGGCCCCTCCTGATAATATGCCAAAAGTTGGTGAAACAAAGTTTTACCATCCTAGCCTCTAAGGAGTACCTTGGTTGCATTTCCTCCAAGACAGATTTTTTTTTTCTGCTTGTTCTTTAGGTAGGTCATGGAGTATTCAGTACTCTTTACCAATAACATCAATCAAAAAGCAAAAGCATCAATTCTTCTTGGTCCAACTTTCAGATGCACAGGAAACAACAGAAAAGACTATGGCTTGGATCAGATGCACTTTAAAGTGGCATCCTTTAGCACGTAGGATGGGTCCTTGACAGATTTCCCACTGCAACACTTTTGATTTCTTGACTGCTGTCACCATGGGTGCTGACTGTAGATCCAAGTAAAAAGGAAATTACTACTGACAGCTTCAGTCTTTTCTCCACCTATCACGATGTTGCCTATTGGTCCAGTGGTGACGATTTCTGTTTTATTGATGTTGAGAAGGAATCCATATTGAAAGATTTAGTCTTGATCCTCTTATGTCATCTGTATAATGCAGGTTGTTGATGTGTCTTCCTCTAATCCTGATGCTGTCTTAATATTTGCTCAGCATACAAATTGAATAGGTATGGAGAAAGGATACAACCCTCACACATACCTTTCCTGAGAGGGTGAAACCAATTTGCAGGTTGTTGGCATGGATTTTGAAGCTCTGTCTCACATACTTTGGCCATGTTTCCAGGAGGGACCAGTCTTTAAAGAAGGGCATTATGCTTGGAACTGTGGAGGTACAGCACAGGAGAGGAAGATCCTGGATGAGATGGATTGACACAGTAACTTGGGTATTGGGGGTAGGTGTATCAGAAACAGTGAGACTGGCTCAGGATAGGGCAGGCTTCAGAGCTATTGTGCATAGGGTTGCTATGAGTCACAGTGAACTACCACAGTGTTACCTTGTTCTGTTCAGACAAGCGCTTCTTGGGGTATGGGTTCCACATGAGCACAATTAGGTGTTCTAGGATTCCCATTATTCTCAATGTTAGCCATAATTTGTCAGGATCCAGACAGTCAAATACTTTACAGTCTGCCAAGTATCCTCTGCCAAGATCCATCTATCAGCAATTATTTGTCTCATCCCAAAGCCCCTTCTGAATCCTTAAATTTCTGGCAGTTCTCTGTTCCAGCTGTGTTTTAAAAAATCTTCAGTAAGATTTTACTTGCTTGTGATATTAATGGTATAGTTCACCAATTTCAACACTGTTAGATCTATTTTTTTAATAGGAACAAATATGGATTTCTTCCAATTAGTTGGCCAGGTAGCTATCTTCCAAATGTCTTGGCATGGGCTACTGAGCATGTCCAGGACTCCATTTATTTGCTGAAACACTTCAACTAGTATTCCATCAATTCTGGGGGCCTTATTTTTGCCCGTGCCTTCAGTGCAGTTTGAACTGCTTCCTTTGTTACCCCTGGCACTTGGTCATAGGCTACTTCCTGACATGATTCAGTGTCAACCAGTTCTCTTCAGTAAAATGACTCTGTGTGCTCCTTCCATTTTCTTTTGATGCTTCCTGCATCAGTTACTATTTTGTCCAGAAAATACTTCAATATAGAAACTCAAGGCTTAAATTTGTTCTTCAATTCTTTCAGCTTGAGAAATGCTGTGTGTGTTCTTTCCTTTTGGTTTTCTAACTCCAGCTTTTTGCACATTTAATGATACTACTTTGCTCTGTCTGCTAGAGCTTATCTTTGAAATCTTCTGTTCAGCTATCTTATTTCAGCATTTGTTCCCTTTGTTTTGATTTCCTCCCCCTCCACTCCAAGTTTCAGAGTTCTTCTGATGTCCATTTTGGTTGTCAATGCTCCTAGGAGGGTATGAATCACCAACCTTTCAGAAGGAGCCAGGTGCAAACTGTGTTCCCCACCCATGGACCTTGCTCACAAAGGTCCAATTAAAGACTTCTTGTTGTTGTTTGGTACCTTTGGGTAGAGCATAGCAACTTCATAAGCAACAGATCTGAACCCTGTCAAATCCTGTGCAATCTTTATCATCTCTGACATACTTGAGCCCATTGCTAGTTGTTTGATTTTCTCTAACTTAATAACACCATCAGCAGCATCAGTCCAAGGTTGATTCCTATAAAGTGGAGATCAGATATGTATCTGCTTTCCACCTGTTTACCAAATTTGACACCAAATAGCCCTTTCCTGTAGCACCCTCTACTTAATAGCACTCTAAACTTTGCTGCTAGGTTTGGTAGGTAATTTATTGCAAAGGCCACACAGAACTCACAGATCATACTCAAGATTATAGGTTTATTAGTAAAAAAATAGATTACAATTCAGGATCAGGAAAGACTCAGGATACAGTTCTTTGCTCAAACAGCCTCTTTTCAGCCATGCCCACAGGTAGACCTCTCTCTGCCCCTTGGCCTCTTGGTCCTTTGCCTTTAGGCCTCTTAGCCCAGCTCAGCCTTTGGCCTATGCCAGCAAGTACTACAAAGTTCTTCAGGTCCAGAAATGTGGTAGACTAGTGGATAGATAGTTGTGCTGTCAACTCAAAGGAAGGCAGTTAAATTTCACTGGCTGTTTTTTGGGAGAAAGATAGGCAACCTCTTCCTATGAGATACGCTGCCTCCAAACTCCTGCTGGAGATATAGCTGTGAGTCAGTTCCAACTCAAAGGCAATGAGTTAAGATTGATAAGGGCTCAGAGGCACTTAACATTGCCAGCAAGCTTACTGTCCTAAGGCACTCAAGCTGGTAAACTTAGCTCCTTAGACAAGTGCCTAGAGGCACTCCAGTCCTCCAGCAAGCTTCTTGCCTAAAGGCATTCTGTACTTTTACCCCATGGGGCTCAATCAAGGTTCCAGAAACATCCTAGTCTGCCAGTAAGCCTCGGCTTGAAGCATTCAGCTCTTCCGCCACCCCTGTAAGGGTGGAAGGCCAGAAAGCTCACCATACCATCTCCTGGCCTCCCAGTTCTTCTGCCTCTGCTTCTTACCATCTTTTGCTATCTCCAGTGTTATTTGCTTCTGTCTCTTCTTAGTAGAAGACTGGTCCCCATTTTGCTTGGAACACCTCATTTAAAGCCTAGCAGGATAGCAAAACTAACCAATCTCTTCCTTAGGTTTCCATATACCTTATTCACATGGTTTCACCTATGTAATGATCTATGCACCTTATCTGCACTATTAGCAAACTGTTCAATCCCCTTGCTGGGTCCCTTTATTTGCATAGTACCATCCAGTCGCTCAGTGGGTATCCCAAGACCATGGCTAGAAAAGTCATATGAAAGCAATCTATCACACTATGGGGAGATTTTATTTTAATTTTTTATTTTATTTTTTAAGCTTGCCTGACTGGCTTTAAGTTTACCAAATCAAGCAAATAAACAGAATGCAGATCCAAACACACAAAGAAGAGTTATCAACATCAAAATCATGATGTTCTAGATGTGTAACACTCACTCAAACATCTTAAAACTGTCAAGCATGATAGGAATATAATCAAACTATACAGAACACTCATTAATTTACTATTTATTGAGTGTCTTACTGTGTTCCAGATGTAGGGTTTGGGGCTATGGGATATTAGGTTTGATACTAAAGTTCTTGATAATCTCAGTGTCCTGCCCCCTCAAGGTTTTCTCTCTGCACCTGTGTAATCACACAGGGCCACATCGGAAAAGTCTACAGCTTCCATGCCAAATACAATAGGACAAGTAAATCTTTGAAAACTTATTCTACCTTCAACTTCAATTATAATTCAAGAGGGGAAAAAAATCAATTCTAAACACTCGTTAACTCAATTGTATAGCAGTATTGGGTTTGAGGGTGAAAAGGGGAAAAGAGAGGAGGGGGAATCAATGATAAACAATGATGTGGAATTTTAATTATGACATTAATGAAAAATGCTTACTATGTTGTTGAGTCCAGTTTCCGACAGGTCAAACATCACTGTAACAGGTTTTCCATTTTCTCTTTTAGCATAACGTTCCAACCAGAAAGCTATAAGCTTCTTTTTGTCCATTGCAGTTTTGTTGTCTTTTACATGGTACTTCACCTTGATCCAGACTTTAGACCAAACAAAAGATAATAATATAAAAGTGTAAGAAAAATATTTATGTGTGTACACACACACACACACACACACACACACACACACACACACACTGTGTGGATGATTGCTGTCAAGTTGATTCTCCTGTTGTTGATCCCAAGTATGCAGAGTAGGACTGATCCATAATGCTTTCTGAGCTGTGACCTCTTGACATGTGCATGCATAGAAGATATATATTTCTATTTGGTATATGTGTAGTAGGCACATACCCTAAAACCAAAAAACCCAAACTTGTTGCCATTGCATTGATTCTGACTCAAAGTAACCCTACAAAACAGGAAAGAACCATAGGGATATACAGATCTATAGGGATCCAGTGCTCTACTCCTTACAACAGCAGATTGCCTTATCTTTCTCCTACTGAAGAGCCGATAGGCTCGAACCACTAATTTTTAGTTAGCAGCAGAGTGCAAAACCATTGTGAAAAAAAAAAAAAAAGAATTGGCATAATGGCCCTTTTGAAAATAGCTAGGGGAGGGGCAGGAGGAAGGATCAGCTGTCAAACAAACCAAGTTAGGAGGGGTTTTTATTATACGATATACATATAAATGCACGTATGTGTGAGTATATATAAATATCTCACTATATATATCCATATTTCATTCTTTTGACATTTTTTAGAATTCCTTTTACTTCTCAGATGAAAAGAATTCCTTTTTTTAATACAAAAAACAGTGTGCAAAAGGAAACATTAATTTAAAGAGCAGTCAAATGGTGAAACTTTTTTTTTCGTAAGACATACATAAATAGTTAAGTAAGGGGAGAAAATACAGTTGAACAAACAGCATTTGCTAATAATCTGAAAGTACTCCTTATTCTGCTTATTGAACAAGAAAGCCATTGTTTCCTGTCAAGCACTAGAAATAATGCTCCACCCAGGGAAAAGCAGAGACAAAGGCAGGAGGGAGGCACTGGGACATAAGAGGCCAAGGAAAGGAATGCACCCTGGGAGCCGCAGGTGAACCACTAGGGATGGAAAACCTGACAGGGAAGAGCCAGTGGTGAGAGGAAATCGCAGAGAGATTTACTGTCAAAACAAGGACAACTCACATGCTACACAGGGCAAATAAATGAGAGGAACCCAGCATGTGTACAAAACTGACTTGTCAGAATATTTGCTCAGCATGGGGCTCTATCCTGCTGAACTTCAGGCGAGGGGATGAGGGAAGAGAGCCAAGGGAGTTATCTCACCCATAGAAATGAGTCTTACTGTTCTTTTCACTATTACATGAATTTAGGAAGAAGCTAAGAGGAGAAGACAAAGGGAACTTACAAAAGGAAAAAAAGAAAAAGAAAAGGCATGCCATTTAGCAACTGTTCAGAGATTTTCCTCAACCAATAGTGGGTTGAATTTTAACATCAGTCAACTCGGAAGGAAGATAATGACTCTGAAATCAGTGATCTTAGCTGTGTTGTATAAAAGATGCAGCATTTGTTTTTATGGCCTTTCCCTTCTTTTATTGTAAACAGTACATATAACTATTGAAGATTTCATATTTGGTTGAGACAGTTGTAACAATCCCAATTTTAGGAAACTTGATGTGCATTACATTTGGAGAAAGAAAAGGCTGCTTCTTATTCATCAAGTTGAGCTAGCTAACTACTTTTCCAAATCTTGGTAAACCAGTAGAGAAGCTGAAGAATTAAGTATACTTACACAGTTTGTTCCCTTCTTTATCATAACCGTGGAGATAAATAACACCAATTTCCAATAACTTCTTGGGAATGGAGGATTCATTCAGGTCTAAGAAGTGATAAACTCTGATCAGTAATTATAATTTTGTGGCTTAAAAAGAAAATTCATAATACTAAGGTAATGCGACATAGCAGTTTTGATATAAAAAAAAGAAAGCTTATTAAAACATCTGGAGTAAGAATAATTACCTTTGAGAAGGGAAAAAAGAAACTAAGGAAAGGTTTACACACAGTAATAATTGTAGAGGGTTGACAGGGCTGGGAGGAGAGAAAGGGAGCAGAGATTAGTGAATGGATAGGTAGAGGGAAGCAAAAGGAAGGGTACAGCAAGGTTGTGATAAGATGATGTAAAGGGGGGAAAAAACCCCTCTATTTCCTTTACCACACCACTCACTTATTCTTTTATGCGGAGAGATGTAGTAATCAAATCTTGGCTGCATTTTATGTCATGACTTGTAAACAAATACCACTGCTGGACATTTAATTTTAACATGCCAGTAAATACGCACAATAGAGACTCAGAATTAATATGGAAATTATAACAAAAGCCATGGTGTTCTCTCTACCAAAACCAAAATCTTTTTTTTTTTTCACATAATGTGATGTCCAGCAGACGAGAAGATATTTTATAACCTTAGGGCAACTGGAACAGAGTTCAACGTTAGATCCTTTAGCAAGGAAGGGTCGGCCATGCAGCAAGTCATCAAATGCTAAAATGCTGAAGCTTTTCTTCCATTCCCTAGTAATCCCAAGAACTTTCAAAAATCTTTTTCTTTCCCTATTCCTTTTTATCTCCATAGTATGCCAACAGAAATTAGGCACTACATAGGGAAAAAAAATTGCTGTGTTTAAAAGTTTATTTCTGTCTCAAATGATTTAAAAATGTCAGATTTCTGTTTCTAATTAACAAATGTGTCCTTTTTTGAAAAAGTAGCTACAGTACTTGTTTTTACAGTCCTTTTAAAAAAGTGTACTTTTACAAAATAATTTCTTAAACATTCTATCTATATTTGCTTGTTGACTTTTTGTGTTAGGTCATGAGACTCAGTGAACCCAGTTTATAATCACAAAGGTAGGTAATCCTCCATACCTCACAGGTAGTGGTTGTTAACAGTTTCTTCTCATGAAATTTTGAGGACTACAGAGGTAACAAGTACCTTCTCCTGTTAAGTACAGGCATTATAGGATTATCTTTATGTTTAAGAACTCCTCTTAACAGGAAAAATCACCTGTTACTTCTCTAGTCCTCGGGAGAAAGAAGAATCCAGTGGAGGATCGCTATGGGTCAGAATCAACTCTCCAGTAGAGGTTCCCTTGGAGCCTATGGAGGCACAGTGGTTCAGTGGTAGGATTATTGCATTTCACAGAAGAGACCCTGGTTTGATTCCTGCCCATTGAATCTCAAGTGCAGCCACCATTCATCTATCTGTGGAGGCTTGCATGTTGCTGTGGTACTGAACAGGTTTCAGTGGAGACTGCAGAGAAGATGGACTAGGGCAATTTATTTCTGGAAACCAGCCAATGAAAACTCCATGGCTAACAGCAGGCCAATCCATGATTGATCATGGGGATGACAAGGACCGGGCAGTGTTCCAGTCTATTATGCTTGGGGTTGCCATCAACTGGGGGCTGATTCAAAGATATTGTCTTGATACTCTTTGATGGCACAGAACTATCCAAGCACAGATTAGAAGCCACAGTTAAGTGAAGGATCTGAGTGTGGTTCTCGTCTCTGGTGATGTGATTTCCTTATCCATGATTCCACACATAAGACCAGTATTAATAAGAAGTGTCATTGAAATTATTATTTCATCATTTTAAAAAATGATATTCTTATATTTATTATGACTTCCAAGAAGCGTGGCAAATAGACACAATAATTATAAAACAGAAGCTACTATATCATATTGTCACAGTTAAATGGAACAGCCTACCATTGACAGCAAATTCCTTCCTCCACTGGAAACTTTCATCCAGCATCTTCAGTGTTTCATCTATGACGTTATGTCTCCAACATAAATAACTTTCAACCCAGTTATCATCTTGCTGTAGTCTTTCAACATCACGTGGATCATATTTATCTGATTTATCTAAGGAAAAACAACAGTAAATATTCCAGTCAGTTTATTTAGGTCATGAATAATAGCAAACACTGAGGCCCAAGGAGGGAGCTCTAGCAGCCTAGTCATAAGGAGTTGCACTGGCAACTCTAAAGTACATGGTTCAAATCCACCACCTGTTCTGTGGGAGAAAAATGGGCAAGCTCTTCCTGTGTCTTTGAAAACTCAGTGGAGCATTTGTTCTGACACAACACTACACAATAACAACAACAGCAAGGCTAAAGGAGAAGAAAGAAGATAATACCACGCTACTTGAGCAGAAACAGAGATGAAGTTCAGATGAAAATGTCGCTAAAAGGACTGATAGTGAAGAATTTCTGAGAGTGAAGAAAATTAGGTTCTCCTTAAGTCTTAAGTAAGCTATTGAAGATTAAAAATTTTTTAAAAATCACAGTAAAATATTTGACCCAACTATTCTCTGAAATGATAAATTAACATTTAAGAAAAAGAATTATTTTATTGGAACTTGAAATCTTTGTCTGTAAAGAAAGGACTAAGATGTATTTAAGAAGACATTTGTTTTGCAACTATCATTTAAAAAAGTGAATTAAAACCAAAATGGAAAACTGGCTATGCAGGCAGCATTGTGCTACTTGTATTATCAGGCCCTGTGGCCAACATTTGCAGTAACTTAGTACAATAGCTATTTCCAGTAGTACTAATTTCTCATGATTTGCCTACACACAACCTTTAGTCCTGATACTCCTCCTTCTACACTGTGTTCTCAGGTTGGTTTTTTT
>NW_006399865.1:7753797-7761037 GCF_000299155.1 Elephantulus edwardii | reverse complement strand
CTTCCCAGTATTCTGAAAAATTTACAACCAGGAGAAGATAAAATAGATGAATGGGACCTTCTAAGAATCAAATCCCTATGGGCATCCAGAAACTTTTCTAACAGGGTAAAAAGGGAAGTCACAGACTGGGAAAAAGTGTTTGGTAATGACATGTCAGATAAGGGACTTATATCTAGAATTTATAAAATACTTGAGCATCACAACAAGATAAAGTTGAATAATCCAATTGAAAAATGGGCACAGGATGTAAACAGACACTTCACAAGGAAGACATTCAGATGGCCAACAAGCACATGAAGAAATTTTTTTTTTATGTGAACTCTCCTTGGCTCCGTATAAACATCTGCATATTCAAACTACCACCCATTCCAGAGGTTCCTCTCCTGTACAATGGTCCCTGAACCCAGAGGCAATTACTTCTCACCTTTAGACAGCTACGGACCTTGAACCAAACCTTTCCTAAGGTACTTAGCATATCTGCCTTGAGGTCACATACACCCTATCTTCCCAAATAGTTTGCAAATACAGAGTCTCTATCCCCTAAGTGTCCTTCAAAACTGACTGTAATCATGACAGTGAAAGGTAGCCAGTAAGCATCTGCTGACTGAATTTATTTCTCTTTCTCCATTTTTGTTTTCATGGTTAATTGTACCTTTCCAGGGTGTTATTGTGTATCATCCAGTTGGAAATGACGCAGAGCTGACCCTCCAGTGGGTTTTCAGAGGCTGTATATCTCATTAGAGTAGGCTGTTCATCTTTCTCTCCCATGGAGGAGCTGGTGGATTTAAACTGTGTGCCTTTGAGCCTGCAGTGCAATTCCTTACCACTAAGCCACCATTCTGAAAATCCCTTGACCAACACCCTTCCCCCACCATCTATTGAATTCGTTGTGCCCCAAATACATGTTGAAGTCCTAACCCTTGTACCTTTAAATATGACCCTGTTTGGAAATAGGGGGTCTCTTTTTATGTCAGTGAGGTCAGACTAGAGTAGGGTGGGTGAAAGAACCAGTTATCAGAAACTCAGTTTCTGACAAAGTAAAGTTAACCCCACTCCACTTGAGTGTTTAACAAACAACAATCCCCACCTGCAGTAATTCCCACCCTGATTGATCAACTGTCATAAAGTGGAATTCTTTTTCTTTTTAAGGGCACAAAGGATTTTTCCTCATTCCTGTATCTGAAGTAACTGATAAGATTCAAATAGGGTTCCAAACAGTTTCCCTGAGCTATGGCTAGCCAATTGGAGGTGGACAAATACCCAAACTATTGTGGCTGGCCAACCATGGCGTGTATGGTTGGACAGGGGAATAGCAGAGGTATAAAAGGAGGGGCAGACATCAATTCAGGGCTCTCGGCTGGATGCTGCTGTGTCAGCACGCGGGAGCCCGGGTTTGAACTGGAAATAAACTTTGTTAATTCGGCTAATTGGCTCGGTGATCTTTTTGGGGACTCGCTCCGTTACATTGGGTCCTAAACTTAATCACCTCTGAGTTGTTTGTGTGCTATAAAAAGAGCAGAACAGATACACTGACACAAATGGGGAAGACAGATGGTGAAAATGGATGTAACTTTAGGCCAAGGGATGCCAAGGAACACTGAGGGTTTCTGAGAAGGATGGACCCTCCTACAGAGCCAGTATCTTGAATTCAGATTTCTAGCCCCCCAAACCACGAGACAATACATTTCTGCTCTTCAAAGCCACTCACTCAAAGGATTTTAATACAGCAGCATTAAGTAATCAAGGCACCAAGTTTTATACATTCTATCCCTTTTCTTAGTTTTCAAGTTTTAAATATTCTCTTTTCTTTTTCATAGAGAGCTCTGGTGGCTTAGAGATAAGCAGTTGTACTGCTGACCCAAAGACACATGGTTCACATCTACCAGCTGCTTCATGGGAGAAAGAAGGGCAGTCTCCTCCAGTACCATTTACTACCTCTGAAAACCCACTGCAGGGTCTGCTATGAGTTGGTTCAGACTTGATGGCACACAACAACAGCAGTCTCTTCTCTCCTTGCACTGCTTTACTTCAGGTCCTCAGAGGGAAAAGCTGAAAGAAAGGGCAGGAAAGTAAACTAGGAGAATAATCTTGTTTGCATCTCAATTGCCTTATCCTCAGGCTTCTTTATAGGCTCACAGTGTTGAGGATATGATGAAAGAGAAAGGGGCGGGAGAGAGGAGGAGGCAGTAAGGGAGAGAATATATATCATTTGAAATTTAAAATACACTCCTATAAAAAATATGAGCCCATAAGTCATATCTTTGCAGAGTATTATGTAGGGTTTAGGAAACCTTGGTTACGCATTGGGTGAAAGGTTTACAGTTTGAATCTCCTGGTGCTCTGTCTGAGAGAGATACACTACATCACATGGATGTGTTTAAGAGGACATTATGGTCTGTTACAAAAGGACTAAGACTGTACAAGATCACTGCTCTAAAAAAGCTAAAGAAAGGTTTACAGGCTAGAACCATTCTAGCATGGTTACCAGGGAGAGGAAGGGGGAGTAGAAAATGCACAGATAAATAATAAACACTCATTAAAATGGGGGAAGTGAAAGATAATATGGAATGAATGGACGATCAGACATTGGTTGGATTGTAATTGATGTTATGGAGCAAAATGCACATGAATGACTGACTGACAAAAGCAATCTGCTTTGTAAACCTGCACTCAAATCATAACTGAAAAAAAAAAAAGATACATTATACCTCTGAAACCCAGGCAGAGAGCCATGAATATAGCATCTGAGTGTACTCGACAGCAGGGGCTGGATACCTAAGATCTACTCCTAAAAGTCCACGTTCTTGTTTTTCCATCTAGAAAATAAGAGGTCCTGGAGGAGGTTAAGCCTTAGAAAATGTGTTTTAGCTTTGGTATTCTCAGATTCATCATTGTTCAGAGCACTCTTTTCTCAAGTTACAGATGACATTTATAAGCATGAGCTGGCCAGAAGAGAGTTAACCTGGCTGAGCAGGAAGCTGGCCCCTGGGAGTGCTCAGCCCTTAAAGAAGAGTTCCATGCTTTGGCCACTGGGCAGCCCTCACCACTGGACCAGGAGCTAGACAAGAGTTTCTCTTGAAATAAATGCTTGCTCAATTCATCTTCACGATTTTTGCTAAATACTCAGGCCTCAATTGTCATAGTTTATCAGCTTGTCATTCCACCAGACAAGCATGGTGGCACAGGGAAAAGTGACGAGTTCAGCTGGCAGCAAACCTACTGGAGTGCGGCACTGCGTTATGCCTACTCTTCATATTGTCTCACAGAACACTCAAAAGACATGTGCTCACGGCTCAAGATTTAATAACAAGGGTAATTTTTACAATGTGTTCAGAAAAGTACTCCTTCATTGCTTTCATCAGGGACATCCTAAAATATAGCTGCCCCTCCTCCACTGTGAGTGCAGCTAAAGAAGACAATGAGTACTCACCAGGGAGTAACCAATACTAGCCAATCGTAATCATGTGTCAGGCTAAAGAGCTAGCAGTTTTACACACCTGTACTTTTTTGCATCATTGGTGCAAATGTCAACACAGTGAAAAAGACAAATGACATTTTAGTGTTATGAAACGAATTCATATTGTGAGAAGTACATACATACATAGGACAATCCTTGACATGCAGTAAACAGGTAATAAATGTAAGCCATAAAAGTCTAAAATAACAATATTGTCATCATCATCATCATTACTATCATTGACAGAATTACCACCAGGGATATCATAAACAAGGCAGTCCCCATTACCAAGAAATAGAAAGCCCACTGGCCTTTGATAGCTTTCAGGCATGCAGACCTTTGAAAGCAGTCATTTCCATTTTTTAAAAATGATACATTATTCTTATCAATAGACGACATATTTTCATATTAAATGAGAATTAGTAAACATTATCTCTAGATAGGTAGCGATGAAAACAGAGGGAGGAAATGTGAAAGCGGAAGAGGTATGGAGTGTAGGGAAGAAGAAGAAGGAGAAAAGCAGGAGGCAGGGAGGGGATAAAGGATATGGGGACACAGGAGAGGAAATGCGGAGAGATGAGGGGAGCAAAAAACCAATCAAGACAGAACTAGAGGGAAAATGCAAACTGTGAGGAAAACGTGGTTAAGAAAATGTATTAACTGTGCTTGCTTAGGACAATGCAATCAGATGCTTCAAATATAGCCTTCAGACCACTGAACCCTCAAACTGATCTAGAGTTTACAGAAAACCAGTCTTCCAGCAAATCTTTTTGTTACAGAAAGAGGCAAGTACAAGTTTTAACATCCTTCCTCCAAAGAGCAACTTGGTTTCAACCTTTCTAGGACAGACCTGTTTGTTGTCTTGGTGGTTCGGGGAATGTTCAATATTTTTCTCTAGCACCACAACTCAAAAGCATCAATTCTTCTGTCATCCTCAGTCACTGTTCAGCTCTGTGATGCATAGCAAGTAACTGCAAAGACCATGGCCTGGATCAGGCTCACCTTAGTCTTTAGACTGACATCTTTGATCATCAGCACTCTGGAGAGCTCCCTGACAGCAGATTTTCCTAATGCAATTTGTCTTTTGATTTCCTCACTGCTGTTGCCAAGAGTGTTGATTGTGGAGCCGAGCAAGCTGAAATTGTTCACAATCTCAGTCTCTTCTGTTTATCATGGTGCTTCCAGTTCCTTGAAGAGGGACATCAGGCTTGGAAAGGTAGAAGATCAGGGAAAGAGGAGGGTGGCACAGGATAGGACAAGATTTAGACCTGTTGTTCATAGGGTCATCATGCGTCATACTTGACTCAATGCCACCTAGCAACAACAACAACATCTCAGAGATGTTGAGAATGGCAGAGAATAGGTTAAAGTTCAGATCTGTTGTTCTCTGGGTTGCTACTTGGAAAGGTCTAGGGGAAGTGAAAGAGAAGATGATCGTCAAAAAGGTAGACTAACACAGTGGCTGCAATGATGGGCAAGTACAGCAGAGATTGTGAAGGTGGCACAGGACGGGGCAGAGGTGTCATTTTGATTTGCATGTGGTTGCTATGAGTCAGAGCTGACTCCATGGCCCCTAATAACACTTACTCATATTTTTTGTTTAAATTTTATTTTATACTGGTTTATTTACAAAGTTTTAATACATTGTTTTTCACACTGGATTTTTCCCATTTCCTTCACCCCCACCCCCATAAAATTGTTGGACCCTGTGATTAATTCCCCCTCCCCGCCCCTCTGCTTCCACCTCCCTGGATCTTCATACTTATTATACAATAATGGTTTTATACAGTATTTGTCCTTATGGGACTGAGTTAGACTTACTCTTGTTTTACTTGACCTTGTCTATGTGAACATGACATGCTGATTTTATCACTTATATGCAAGACTAAAAGGCCAAGAAGAACATGAAGAAGTGATTTTCACAGAAGATAAACAAATGACCCATAAAGAAATTAAGATATGGTCACAATTCTCATCACTGGGCTGACAGCAGCATCATGATAGACAGTAAAGAGATTGAGATTTGCTTGGCTCTACAATCAACAGTTTTGGTACCAGCAATCAGAAAATCAAAAGAGTAATTGCATTGGGAAAATCTGCTGCAAGGGAGCTCTCCAGAGGACTGAAGAGCAACGATGTTAGTCTGGAGACTAAGGTGTGCCTGATCCAGGCCACAGTCTTCGCAATTACTTGCTATGCATCAGAGAGCTGAACAATAATTAAGGATGAAAGAAGAATTATTGATGCCTTTGAGTTGTGGTGCTGGAAAAGAGTATCATGGACTGCCAAGAGAAAAAACAGGTTTATCTTGGAGAGGGTGAAACCAGGCTGCTTCTTGGAGGCAAGTATTCTGAAGCTCCATCTGACATACTTTGGGCATGTTCCAAGGAGGGACCAGTACTTGGAGAGGGATGTCATGTTTGGGAGGGTGGCAGGACAGCACAAGACAGGAAGAACCTTGATGAGATGGATTGACTCAGTGATTAGGGCAATGGGGTTAGGTATGTCAGAGACGATGAGGCTGGCACAGGATAGAGCAGGGTCTAGAGCTGCTGTATATAGGGTCATTATGAGTTGCAAGTGACTCAGTGGCACTTAACAACAACCTCTTTGTCTCAACATCAAGAAAACAAAAATCCTCCCCACAGGACGACCAACAATCAACATTACGATAGATGGATAAAGGATTGACGCTGCCAATGATTTCCAATCCAGTCTTCCTTGGATCAACAATCAACAATCTTCGTACCAGTAGTCAAGAAATCAGGAGACATATTGCACTGGGCAAATCTGCTGCCATCAACCTCTTCAAAATGCTGAAGAACAGTAATATCAGTTTGAAGACTAAGGGTGCATCTGATATGAAAAATCAGTTTATGGTCTTTTCGATCACTTGCTGTGCTGCTGAGAACTGAACAACGAATAAAGATGATAGAAGAATTGATGCCTTTGTGTTGCGGTGCTGGATAAGAGTATAGAATATCCTATGGACGGCCTAAAGAACAAACAGATATGACGTGGAGGAAGTGCAGCCAGAGTGCTCCGTGGAGGCAAAGATGACGAAGGTTCATTTTTCATACTTTGGACATGGAGCTAGGCGAGCCTATTCCTTGGAAAGGGACACCATGCTGGGAAAGATGGAGGGTCAGCGAAGGAGAGGAAGGCCTCCCAACGAGATGGACTGACAAGGTGATTTCAACAACAGGCTCAAGTGTGTCAAAAACTGATGAGGATGACATAAAATAGGGCACAGAGTGCAGGTTGGCTTTTCTTAGGGTTGCTATGAGTCGTACTTGACTGAGTGGTATGACACAACAACAACCTCTTGGGTATTCAGGAAATGCAAATTAAAATCACAGTGAAATATCCCAATACAAAACCTTGGTAATGCCAAATTTTAGGATATGGAAACACAAAGACACTCAAATGTTACAAGGTGCCATAAAGTTGCGTAAGAGTCATAGTGCCCCTGTGAACAACAGATCTGAACCTTGGCCTCCCCTGTGCCATCTTCATCAGCTCGGACACATGGAACCCCCTGTTGCACTCACCCTGTTAATCCATCTTGTTGAGGATCCTTCTCTCTTTTGCTGACTCTCACCTTTCCAAGCAAGATGTCCCTTTACTTTCTAAGTTAAAATGAAACTGGACCAATCACCTTGGTAAACCTAGTAACAATGAATATGAGTCTATTTTAGCACTTACTGATTGCTTAAAAATAATTGAAGACTGCCCCAAAGAATGTTTCCAATGTATGTTACATATTATTTATCTAGTTATGTA
>NW_006399865.1:7738506-7753697 GCF_000299155.1 Elephantulus edwardii | reverse complement strand
AAAATATATAAATATATGATATATATTAAAAAACCACACTTAAACTCATAGCCATTGAGTTAGAACTGGCTCACAGCTGACCTTCTAGTGTGTTTATGGAGCCTGTAAATTGAGCAGTGGAGACTGCCCATCTTTCTCCCCCAGAGTCAGTTGCTGGTGGCTTAGAACTGCCAGAGAAGCATAACCTTTGGGTGAGCAATGCAGCTTCCTACTGAATACCAGAGCTCCCCATGTTTAGCAATAGTTACTGAATTAGCTATTCAAATGAAAGAAAAAATTGAAGCACAAGAACACACAAGTACACATTCTCTTAACCATCAGGAGCAGTGACATCATTCTGTAGCTTCTGAAAGTGTCCTTACAATTAAAAGAAAAAGGATGCTTTAGTATATTATGAAAATTGTGTTGACCTGCCAAACTCTTAGAAAGGACCTTAAGGAATCCCAGTTCTGGAATCAACTTTGAGACCCACACTTCCCTGCAGAAATTCTTGCATATGTGCATCAGACATGTATAAGCATGTTTATAGCTGCACTGTACACAGTAGAAAAACCTAGAAATAGACTCAGCCCCATCAATTGGTAAGCTAAATTCACATACTATTGTACAACCACCAAGATAAATTAGTTATATTTGATAGGATGAATGAATGTATCTCATGAAGCAGAATACTTGAAAAACACATTCAACTTTTATATAAAGCCTAAAAACAGGCAAAATGAAAGTAAAGTATTGGTAAGGAATATCAATCATAGACGGGGAAACTGAAGAAAAGCAGGAGAATACTACACATTGCCATCAAGTTGATTCTGACTCATTCGTGACCCTTCAGAACAGAGCAAAATTACTCCAAAGGGTTCCCAAGGTTGTCGTCTTTTTGGATCAGAGAATCTTTGTGTCATATACTTTGAGCATGTTGTTAGGAGGGGCCAGTCCCTAGAAAAGGACGTCATGCTTGGAAAGGTAGCACGTTAGCAAAAGAGAGGAAGAACCTCAACAAGTTGGATTGACACAGTGACAGTACCAGTGGCCTCAAGTCTATCAGAAATGATGAGGATGGCACAGGATAGGGCAGAATTCAGACACATTGTTTATAAGGCTCCTATGAGTTGTATTCGACTCAATGGCACACAACAACAACAACAACAACTTCTTTTCAGGAGAAGATTGCCACATCTTTTTCTTGTTAAGTGGGTGGTGATTTCTGTAAGGCTGAAACCAAAATGATTCCATTTTGTTGACATCCTGACCCTACCTGCATAAGTCTGTGTGTTCCAGAAAATACTAAATAATCTGATTAATGTTTACCCCTAAACTCTGTTTTCAATGAAGCATGCATAGTAAATAAAACATATTTGCCATACACTGGCTAGTGTTGCTTCTGGACTTCGTAGTGAGTTTGAACCTTTGAATTTCAAATTGCCAACTTCTCAGTTTGCAGCTGGGTGAATAAGAAGTAAAACCAAATGCATGAAAGGTAGCTGTTCCCAGAAGGCAGGAATGGGGACAGACAGGAAGCTTTCATGGTATTCATGTTTATATATTCCATACATACAAGATATTTCAAAGTAAAATATTAAAAGAGGTAAACCAAACCAAAATGAAAAGACCAGAAAAAGTCATCAAAAGGAGAGAATTATTTAATAGTAATGGGAGAAACCACAAAATAATGGGTCCTTTTCAATGGAATCCTTGGGGAGGTGCAGTTGTTGAAGATGCCTAGCTGATAACTGAAAGGACAGAAGCTTGGGCTCTCCCAGAGGCACACTGCAAGAAAGATCTGCAGAAGGAAGCCACAGGACACCCCAGGGTGGGTTCCACTGTTCTGCTTTGCCATATGTGGGGTCGTGGTTAGTCAGAGTCAACTCAGTGGCAACTTTTCAAAAACATTTTCAGTAAGTAGGTTTTCTTTTCACTATGTTGGAAAATGTTTATTTTATGTGCATGTTGATTTAATTTTTTAGAAGGTCTCATTCATTTTATCCTCTCCAGAGTGTGCTTTTCTGGCTGTATTTGGCAGTCTCTTTATATCATAAACTAGGCTGTCTAAGCTTGATCCCAGTTTGTCTCTTAGGAACTATATGGTTTGGGGCTTTACTCCCAGGTCTCTGATCAACCCTGAGTTGATTTTGTGCATGGTGTGACATGTGGATCCCATTTCAGCTTTCTGCAGGCAGCAGTCTAGTTTTGCCAGCACCATTTGTTGAAGAGGTTGCCATTTCCCCATTTGATAAGGTTTTTCTAAATTTCCTTGTTGAATATCAGTTGTTCAATCACAGTCAAATGGATTGAACAATTATGGTACATTCACACAGTCAAATGGATTGAACAATTATGGTACATTCACACAATGGAATACTACTCAGAATGCAGGAGCAATGATTTTGAAAACTACAACCTAACTTGGGAGGGTTTGGTGAGCATTATGCTAAGTGAACTAATTCATTCCCATAAGAACAAATATTGTATAAGACCATGATTGTACAATGTGTATGAGGATCCAAGGGGGGGAGGGTAGGAGTAGAGAGGTGAGGACAGGCAGGGGGTAATCATAAGGTTACACAATTTGATGGGTAGAGGGGAGGGGTGGGTAAAGTAAATGGGAAAGTCCTGTATGAAAAAAATGCATATGAACTTTGTAAGTAAACTAGTATGAAATGAAAATTCTTTTTAAAACATTCATTTTCAATCTATTTTTTTTTAAATGAGAGGAAAATGTAAAAGGGAAATAAACAAGAAAGGCCCAGGTCAATATTAAAAGCCATTCTAACAAGGGGAGGGAAGTTGAAATCTGACACAGATATAAATGTATGCAAAAGATACTTACCCCCATTAGTAATGAAATGCAAAGGAAAACAAAGACTTATCAGTTAAGCAAGGATAACATCTGGGAGGGTGGGGGAGGGTGTGGCGAAACCTACTCTCAAGTAGCTGCTGAGACTGATCTTGGTGTGACTCTAAGGAAGAAAGTGTAACATACTCTTTATATGGAGAATTTGACTTCTGGACATAAATTGTCAGGATATAATCTGAACAACTCTACCCCCCAAAAAGGAATATTAACACAAAACCCAGAAAAAAAATCTAAAAGTCAAAAAGAACTATTTAAGATCAAAGCTTAGAAAACTACCTTTTATCTCTAGAACAGAAAATGACTGAGAATGGAAAATGTTGGGTTATTCCATAAATGTGGGAAATAAGGTCATGTTAATAAACACACACACACACACACACACACACACACACACACACACACACACACACTCATCTGTTTAAATGGCTGTATGTTGGAAAAGACTAGGGAAAATGCGTCAACTATTAGCACTATTTCTGCACAGATGTCTGAGTGATTACCTAGACTATTCTGGTAGCATTCAAACTCATCTAAATGAATGCATATACACTGAAACTTGGGAGCCTTACAACTTGATGGCCTGCTTTGTTTTTCAGAGACTCATAAATTTTCTGCTGCTGACAGAGGGTGCAGTCGATCGCTCTCTTAGTGAAAATACTTGAGTTTTCCTTTTCTGACAGGTTTCTACAGGTTCCAGTTTTCACAGTTTCTATTGTACTTTGTAAGAAAATGGTTCTAAAACAATAAAAACCTCCAGCCTCTTCATGGCTCTCTATATCCACTTTGGTGTCTAAGGTTATCTACAATATATTCTCATCTGTGTTCTCCTATGTCTATTAAACTCCTAATTGCTTCCTAGCCCGCCCCTCTGTCTTCTCACCTCAGTACTTGAGCTCCTACTATGTGATCTGTGTGACTTAGTGTTAAGGAGCTGTGCTGTCAACCCAAAGCAAATCTTTCTGGGAGAAAGATTAGCAGTCTCCTCCTGTGTGATTTACTGCCTGTGAAAATTCACTGGAGGGTCAGCTAGAAGTCAGATCTGATGGTACATAACATCATGTGATCTATGTAGACCACATTTGCTACTTGTCTAAGAGCCACATCCTTCACAGCTCACAAGAAACATCCTTCTTCTATGACATTTTCCTAACTCTATGCTAACCACATCATCCCAACCACCAGATGTTATTTCTCCTTGTCCCTAACTATTACAGACTTAATTTTAGCACGTGTATGCCTTTTGGTACTTCAGTAGTTATCTGCTTTAATATATCTACTGGATTGTAGCAGCTCAGGAGCGGGCTCAGTCATTAGCTCTTTGTCTAGGACAGACATACTCCATGCCATAATTGAGCACAGAATGAGTCTTTAAGGAACTGAAGAAATTATCGTTACACAGGAGTAGTCTCTTGCCTTGACCTCAAGGAGGAGGAAGCAAGAAGGGGAAATGTTTCTCAGTTGAGAGTCAGCATGGAATTTCTCAGAGAAACAATGAGAGAAAAAAAAATACTATTCCTAATCCATAAGACAGCTGCTGATATATTTTATTCCTTTGTCAGCTAAAAAAATAATTTATTCATAATCCAGTAGCTTGTTTTTTACATAACAAGAATGTGCTTGGAATTCCCAAGAAACCTACTTCCAAAATCAATTTTGGAGTATAAAGCCTAAATCAGTTGCTGTTGTGTTGACTCTGATGACAGCGAGCCTGTGTATGTTGCAACAGAACTGCACTTCATAGCAGTGCGTGATTGTGAGCTTTTAGTTGACTGCCAGACCTTTCTTCCAAAGCATCTCTGGACGGACTGAGTAGTAGCTGGGTGCCTAAACTTTACACCACAAAGGAACTACCTCGGAGTAAATTCACAGACTTGTAAACAAGAGATATTTTCCTTTGTTGTTGTTCTGTACCATATAGTCAAAACCAGCCTATAGCAGTCCCTCTAGCGAGTTTTCAGAGGCAGTTAATTGCACAGGAGATTGCTTGCCCTTTTCCTGTGGAGCAGCTGGTGGCCTCGAACTATGTGCCTTCAGGATTGCAATGCAGCTTCATGCCACTAGGACAATATATACCACATTTGCTTATGTTGGCCTTAAACCTCTTGTGAAACAAAATACTGTTAATGATAATAGACACGTGATAAAAGACAGAGGAAGAAGGAAAAGTGGATGTTCTAAACATACCTGAAAAACTTCTGAAATGTAAACTTCAGAAGGGAAGTACTTTTTATTGAGACAAAACAAAATGTTTCCTTCTTCCTTATGACTTTCCTACAGTATTTTTATCAGATTCTAATTTTATCAGGGAACTCAAACTTTAAAGTGACAAAGGAAAAGGTTTCTACTTCATTTCTCATGCAAGTCTTTAATATTTACAGTCACTGTGCAGTTAGATAGCCCCCACTTGTGTTCAAACATATACAAGAGTGTGTATTTATGGACAAACTCCTTTCTGTGCTTAAAATGACACACTGCTTTACTTTGAGATAATTCCTGTCTTTCTGAGAAATACTGTGAAGGTTTCTCTAGCAGATTTTGATTGGGAAGGAAGAGCAGTTAGGATAATTCTTAAAAGGGTGGGCTCAATTTACCTAGATATATATACAAGTATTGCATATTCATTTGAGGGAGCTCTGGTGGCATAGACTAAAGAGAGTTGTGCTGCCAACACAAAGGCTGAGCTTCTCTGATGGTTTGCATCCACCAGCTGCCCCGTGGGAGAAAGACAGTCTCCTTCCATGTGATTTACAGCTTTGGAAAGCTGCTGGATGGATAGGCAGCTATGATTTGATAACTTGATAGCAAAGAAAGAGAGCACGAGAGAGATTTATTTGATAAGTATCTACTGAGCACTGTGTTAAGCATACAGAGGTGAAGGAGACAGGAGTATGAGGTCCCTGTTCTTAATGCCCACAGGCTGAACCAGAGCCCATATACACATTTTACCAGAGAAAATAAATACATCCTTGGGGGGGTGTGTGTGTGCTGCACTTAACTACAAACCTAAAGGTTAATGATTTGAATCTAGCTAGTGGTATTGTAGCAGGAAGGCCAACCAATCTGCTTTCATAAAATTAATAGTCAAAAAAACCTAATATGGAAAGTATAGGGCTATCATATATTGACAGGACAATAGCAAGTTGGAAGGAAATGAGTAGTAAACAAACAAATGTACAAGATAATTACAGATTGCAGTAATCCCTGTGCAGGAGAAAAACAAAAAATAAACAAGAGACAGGGAGGCTATATAATAGTCAGGAAAGGATTCTCGGATACATTTAAACTAAAATGAAAAAGACAAGGACTCAGCTACAATGCATTCTGGGGGAAGCCATCTAGGCAGAAGGAAGTAGAAACAGTCCTTTTGAAGAGTGTCAGAGGCAGAAGGGCCAATTGTGTTTTTTAACTGTGAGCCATGTTTATGGGTTAAAAGGCCAATTTTATAGGTCTTCACATGTTTTAAAAACAGAAGTTAAATAGGGAAAAAAATCAGAGAGGGTCTCATGCTTTCAGAATAAGGACTCTTTCATGAACTTTTACTTCAGTTGTATGTGTGTGTGCACGCACATGTGTATATGTTTCTGACTGTGAGCATGGCCACATTGAAGGCCTCTGTGTGAGACTGTATTTAGCAAGGAGAGCTAGACAGTGGGTAAGGGTACAGAAGAAGAACTGATGGCTTTGAGCTATGGTGTTGGAGAATAATACTAAACATCTCATGGACTGCCAAAAGAACACACAAATATATCTTGGAGGAAGTGCAACCAAAGTGCTCCTTGAAGACAAAAATGATGAAACTCGACCTTACATACTTTGGGCATGTTGCCTTGGAAAGGGACATTATGCTTGGAAAGATGGAGCATTTGCAAAAAAAGAAGACGACCTCCAATAAGATGGATTGAGTGTGTCAGAGATTATGAGGATGGCACAAGATAGGACAGGGTTCAGGTTGTCCAGGTCTGTTGTTCATAGGATTGCTATGAGTCCTACTCAACTCAGCAGCACCTAACAACAACAACAAAGACGAGGATGGAGAGGTGGGCAAAAGCAAGATCAGGCATCCAGAAACAACTGGGATTTTATTAAAAATGTAGTGGGAAGGCACTGGAGGCTGCTTGAGCTGGGGAGTGACATGACCTAATCTGACATCACAGTGCTGCCCTAGGGTTGACTATAGTGACAATCAGATGTTCTGAGCTGTGGCCCTGGCTTACAGCAATTTGGGACAAATCACTTAAACTCTCTAGACCTCACTTGCTTCACTGTAAAATTATTGGACCAAGTTCTTGTCTACTGCCACATTCCCATGATTTTGTTGGGTTTTCCCCCCCCTTAGGCATAGTTAAACAAGTAAACTAGTGGCATGAGGTCAATTTCTAGGTGTCTTCTTAAAATATCATAAATGCTTACAGTTCATATAAGAGTACAAGCAATTTTCGAATTCTTTCTTTACTAGAACCAGCTACATAATTAGATTAAATGGCTGAGTTAAAAGTGTATCATGTGCTTCTGTCAACTCACTGGTGCAGCCTCTGGGTGTGAAGGAGGCATGAAAAGGTTTCCTAAGCACACTACTGCAGATTTCCAGACTTGTTCTGGGACATCTGGTGACCTATAAGCCATTGCTGTTAGGTGTTATTGAATTGCTTCCAACCTCACAGCAACTCCTTCTGACTACACTGCCCCTCAGGGTTTTCTTGGCACTATTCTTTACATAGCAGATCGCCAGATCTTTTTCCCTTGGAGCTGCTGGGTGGGTTAGCATGCTCAATCTTTTGGTTTGCAACTGAGTCCTTAGGGCTCCTAACCTATCTAAAGGAATCTAAACTTGCCAGGAACTTTCTGGACACTAATGTTAAGATATTAACTCAGTAACTAAACTCATTCGAGTCAAAAGATTCACTTTAAATCTATCACATGCAAAACCATTAGATAGCTACATACAAGCTTTAATTGTCCTACTGTATCATTCCCATTTAACTAATAGGGAAACCAGGGGCAAAGAACACACAAGTAAACTTTTTTGTGGGAGAGTAGGGATTAAAAACAACCAACCAGTTGCTATTGAGTGGTTTCTGAATCATAATGAGCCCCAGGGATTTCAGGGTAGACCTGTGTTCCATATGGCTTTCAGTGGCTGAGATATTGGGGAAATTAGACAGCTAGGCTTTCCTTCCAAGATGCCTCTGGGTGAATTCAAATCACTTTTCAGTGACAGTCAAAGGCTTAATACTTTATGCTATCCAGGGACTCCCTGAGGTGAGGATTAGAATCATCCTTAAACTGGGCAACATGGACATTGTGTCTTAATTCCAACTGTACAAATAATTATCTTGGCTTTTTTTTTTAAGTTACTGTATATAAGTGTTCCATTGTTATCTAAGTGCCTCACAACATAAATATCAGTGACATCTGGCACAAAATATTCAACAAATAATTCTGGATTTGCAGATGCCTTGCTCGGGTACAGTGTATAAGATGAAAAGATGGGTTGTTGCAACACTGTGGGGCCTACTCTGTGGGTTGCATGCTGGATTGCATAAAGTGGAATTAGGCAAAATAGCAAAGGAATTTGCACCTCCTGTTATGTCCACTTCAAGAGTTTCTGTCAGGTTCCAGGTTCATTTTCTGGCAGGCTGTTTGTTGGTGAAAGACCAGCAGAGGATTCTTGGGATGGGCAGTTCACCTGTGCCCTGGGCCTAACAAGTGTTCCTGCAAGTTCCATAGACAAACGGAGATACTAGAAACTAGCTGATTTCCAACTTGCATTAAACCTTTAAAAGAAATAATGAGTGCGCTACCTGTCCAAATACAGCTGCATGCAAGACGTAAGAATCTCAGAAACATGCAAGGCATTGTCCTTGTGAGGTTTGCAGAAGTCCCCAATGCCGCCCGGAAACACCCACAAACATCTCTGCAAAGTTGGAGACGTCAGTGCGCACTAGTTTCAACGCTGAGAATCATGTACTCACCTGTCAAGTATTCAGTTTCGAATCTCCGTCGGGTATCTGCGATGAGCTTGGCTTTAGCCTGGGCCTGACTCTAGAAGGGAGACAGGACCAGATCCTTAGACACCACACACGCCATCACTCTTCCCCAGAGCCCAGCCCACCTGTCACCGAACACCTGGCCCTGGGGAAGTCAAAGAGGCCTCCGGAGCTGGAGGGAGGAAGTTCGCAGCCGTGGGGCCGGCTCCTCACCTCGGTCATGGTCGCGGTCATTATAGCGATCACCGATGCAGACGCCGCCGCCCGAGTCTCTCATCACCAGCCAGGCGGGCCCAGGGAATAGGCAGCAGGGGGCGGGAGTGGGAGGTGGTCGCGTGACAACCAAAGACGAACAGAGTAGCCGCCACGCCACCCAATCCAATACTGTCATCTAGGTCAGGGGCGGGATCAAACTGTCAGCCTGGAGTCCCATTTGCTGCTCAATTTAGCCCCACCCCTGACGTTCCTCACACAGACAGCCCCGCCCCCGTCATTGGCCCGGCTGCCGGGCTGCGGGTGCTTTCTGCGCACAGCCGGCGCTGCAGTTTCACAACACTCTCTGGAGGCCCCGCCTCCTCGCTCTCCCTAGCAACGGTCTCCTGGCAGGCTTGGCTAACTCAGGTCTCGCTCCACGTGACCCAGCTTCCGGCGCACATATCCCAGGATGCAGCGCACTGGCGGGAGGTTCGGAGTGTTTCCCTACGTCGCCTGAGTGGGCGCGAAAAATGTGTGGGCTCGGTGGCGTGGGAACAAGGCGCTGAGGTAGGGCCCCAGCGTCTTTCCTTTTCTGCCTTCGCAGAGAATGAGTTTATTTTCTTCTTTGGTGTCGGCGAGAAAGCAGGAGGGGAACGGGGGTCTCGGGACCGGGTTCCTGCCTTAGTGGAACGCGGCTGTGACCTAGGACACTGGCGTCAGAAGGGCCGTATCCTAGGACTTTGTGAGCTCTCAAGACCTAGCTGTACAGTCCGCAATTCCGTTCCTAGTTTGGTACCTTGACAGATTCCTAGCTGTGGAGGTTTTGTGAGGGTCATATCCTGCAGGGTCCCTCGGCCTCTTATGGCCTTGGGTTCTTTTCCTAAGGATCCCGTCTGGCTTTCATCTCCTCAGAGTTCCTTTGCGACATTTAGGGGAATGCCCTTACGGGGACAGGATTGCAGAAAACGTTTTCTCTACTATGCCTGTCAATCTGTAATATGATAACTTGATTGGAAAGGCTTTCTTTTGATTGAAATAAACTGCACTTGGAGTGGGAGTTACTTGTCAGGGAAAATGACTTTGAAATCTTTAAAGCACGAATATAGGATTAAATAAAGATGAAAAGGATCTTAAATCAGGGGCAGTTGTATCCTGTACCCAGAAGATATTATATCAATTTTAGGGACATTTTTGGTTTTCACAGTTTGAGGAGAGGGTGCTACTGGCATCTAAGGTGTAGAAGAATGCTGTTAAACAGCCTACAGGATAGCCCCTCCCACCATAAAAAAATTCTAAAGCCCAAGAGATTAGGTTAACAATAGTGTCAAGTTTAGGAAACCTGAGATAGATTTTCAAAGTACTAGAGCAAATTTTCCAGCGCTCTGGTGGCCCATTTTGGTGGCAGTGGAGTTGCATTGCTAACTGTAGGCTGTGCATTTATGGTAATTCGAATCCACCAGTGTCTGTTCGCTTGCATTTTACTGCCTCAGAAATCCAGTGCAGAGTCAGCTGTGTGTGGTTCCAATTCCACCACCATGAGTGTGGAGCAAATTTTAAAGAGTGCTGGTGGTACAGTGGTTACAGTGCTTGCCTGCTAGCCATAAAGTGGACTAATGAGGTGTTGCTGGCTAGGAAAAATCCTAGCAGTTGGCTCCTGTGAAGATTACAGCTGAGGAAGCTCTTTGGAGCATTTATTCTGTCATATAGGGTCATAATTACCCCACAAATACTATGTAGGGGGGAAGTACACACATGGTTTAAAAATTATTTTAAGGGGAGCTCTGGTGGCCTAGTGATAAGGAGCTGCAACTACAATCCCAGAGGCGCATGGTTCAAATCCACCAGATGCTCTGCCGGGGAAGGAGGAGCAGTCTCCACCTGTACCAGTCAGATCTGATTTGACGGTACACACACACAAAAATAATAAAATAAAAAAATTATTTTAGTGCTGCTTGCATTGAAAAACAAGGAACTCATGAAATATTATGCAAAATGGATGACTCTGGAGGACATTATGTTGAGTGAAATATCTCAATCACAAAGGACAAATACTGCATAATGGCACTGTTATAAAACAGGACTGACATCAGATTTGGGGGGAAACTAAGAAAATAGCGAATAAATAATGTACACTGCATGACGTGGTAAGACAGATAAGTGTAAGAACTGCTCAGAAGGAATATATGATTAGGTATTATTTGTATGGCAAGAGTCCAGAATAAGAACTCCATAGTAAAGTGGACTGAGATTGTGTAACAATGAAAGAATTTATTTTCTTCTCAAAGACAAAAGCAAACTGGTGCGGAGGGCAGGGAGGAAACAGGTCAGGGAGGAAAATGTGCAACAATAAATGAATGGAAATTTTTAAAACGTGCCAATAAATTTCAGTGTTTCAGTTAAAAAATATTTTAATGCTGCTTTAAGTTTTAACAAAAGATAACATTTCAGATGTTTTTGTCATTAGGTGCCTTTGAGTAGACTATGACTCATTAGTGACTCTCTGACCCATAAATTGAAACTCTGCACTATCCTATGCCATTCACATCATGCTCAAGCCCTTTATTCTAGTCACTGTCAGTCCATCTTGTTGAGGGTTGTCTTCTTTTTTACAGACCTCTCCCAGCATGATGTGTTTTTTCCGAGACTAGCTCTTCCTGATTACATGCCTGAAGTATGTGAGTTGAAGTTTTATCATTCTTGCTTCTAATGAGCACACTGGTTGCACAGATGTGTTTTTTTCTTTTGACAGTTCCTTGCTATAGTAATTACTCTTTACCAGCATCACAGTTTAAAGACATCCATTCTTCTTTGTTATTTCATTGTCCAATTTTCAGACGCATAGGAAGCTTCCTGAATCAGGAACACCTAAGTTTTTAAGCTGATATCCTTCTTAAATATTCCTGACAGTTTTACAGCCTCTTAGAATTAGTCCTCACAGAAACTGCTGGCTTGTTCCATCCAAACTGTATCGTAACTTTCAAAGTACCAAAGTCATCATCATGTTGTGCAAAACAGTGTATTTATTACTTAGACATTCTGGTAAGAAATAAGACTTTTCGTCTCTTAAAAAAATTTATATCCTTGCTCTTTAGTACTTTAAAGAGATCCTTGACAGCAGATTTGTCCAGTGTAACATGTCTTTTGATTTCTTGACTATTTGTTGATTGTTGCATTCAAGCTGCATGCAAGATGTGATTGTGGATCCAAATAAAATGAAGTTTTTTGATGTTGACATTGAAGGCTATACTCTTTAATCTTCTTCTGTGCTGCTGCTTCCTTTCCTGCAAGAAAAAGATTGTGTCATCTGTATAGATTGTTGATGAGATGTTCTCTAATCCTGATGCTATATGGTTCATGGAATATTGCTTCTTAGATGATTTGCTCAAGGTACAGATTGAATAAGTATAGAGAAAAGATGCAACTCTGATGCACATCTTTCATGATTTTAAACCAGTGTGCATCACCTTACTCTGTTTGATGGACGGTTTCTTGGCCTCTGTACAGGTTTAGGTGAGCACACAAGTAAGTGTTCTTCATTTCCTGTTCTTCTCAATGTTATCCATAATTTATTAGATCCACACAGTCAAAGACCTATAGTTAAAGTCTTCCTCTGCCTGGACTCCCCTATCTTCTTGAAAATCAGTAGTAGTCATTAGAAATTTTTCATTAATTTTGCCTGCTACTTCTTAAACTCTGTGCCTCCCTGTCCTGTCCTCATCCATAAACTGGGATAATTTTATAAAGATGTTACAATGAATCTAGTTTGTTTAGAATGGTATCCAGCACTGAAAAAGCTATCATTTTAGGTAAGCAAAATATTCAGTATTTTATGTATTTTTCTCTATGTTAGATGCTGTCAAGTTGAGTATGACCCAGGGACTATGTGAACAACAGATCTGAACTTTGTCCTGTCTTGTGCCATCCTCATCATCATCTCTGACATACTGGAGCCCATTGCCCCGGTCATTGTGTCAACAACTTGTTGAAGCTCTTCCTCTATTTCACCAGCTCTCCACCTTTATAAGTAAGCATGCTTCCTCTCTTCAAGGTATAGCCTCTCCTAGCAAAACGCCCAAGTATGTGAGGTGAGTTTTATCATCTTTACCTCCAAGGAGCACTCTGACTGTACCTTCTCTAAAACATGTGTTCTTTTGACAGTCCTTTGGATGTTCAGTACTCTTCTCCTCCACCACTACAGTTCAAAGGCATTAGTTATTTTGTCATCCTTATTCATTGTCCAGCTCTCAGCAGCATAGCAAGTGATTGAAAAGAACATGGCCTGAGTCAAGCATACCTTAGTCTTCAAACTGACATTGTTACTCCTCAGTAATTTGAAGAGGTCCCTGACTGCAGACTTTCCCAGTGCAGTATGTCTTCTGATTTCCTGACTGCTGATACCAAGTGTGTTGATTCTGGATCCAAGTAAGATGAAATCACTGACAGTTTCAGTCTTTTGTCCATCGGTCATGATGCTGCCTGTTGGTTCAGTGGTGATAATTTTTTTCTTGACATTGATATGTAATCCATATTGAAGAATATGATATTGATCCTCTACAACAAGTGCTTCAAGTCCTCCTCCCTTTCAGATTATGAGACTGATGCACTGCTTATTGTGCTAAGGCACCTCCTCCTCCCTTTCAGCAAGCAGGGTTGTGTCATCTGTATAATGCAGGTTGTTGATGAGCCTTCGTTTGATCCTGATGCCACATTTTTCTTCATAGAGTTCAACTTCCCCAGGGATTTGCTTGGCATTACAGATTGAATAGGTATGGAGAATAGTATACAACCCTGACACACTCCTTTCCCAGTTTTAAATCCTGTAGTGTTCCCTTGCTGTGTTCAGAAACAACTTCTTGATCTAGGGTTCACATGAGCACAGTTGAGTGTCCTGTGATTCCATTCTTCTCAATGTTATTATATAATAGTACACTACAGTATTATATATTTTTCTGCAACATAATTTTGTAATTAAGATTTAGTTTTGGTGTTAGACATAAATCTCATTTTCTCCCCCTCTACGTGAATGGTATTCCATAATTCTATCCTCTGTTGGTAATTATTGACTATTAAAAATAGCATATTACAGTGGATGGGGGGATTGTAGAACAATGAAACAATTTTTTTTTCATCAAAGAGAAAAACGAACGGGTAGGAAAGGTGGGTAGGAAGGAAAATGTGCAACAATGAATGAATGGGGAGAAATTAAATGGAAAGAATATGCTGTAAAAAATATATATGTTTCATTAAAAAAT
Source organism: Elephantulus edwardii (assembly GCF_000299155.1). Taxonomy (NCBI): domain Eukaryota; kingdom Metazoa; phylum Chordata; class Mammalia; order Macroscelidea; family Macroscelididae; genus Elephantulus; species Elephantulus edwardii. The sequence continues at coordinate 7,739,409 of NW_006399865.1, read as the reverse complement.
AAGTTAAAAAAGAAATAACACAATGAAAATTCCAGAAAATATCCTTGCACATCTGTGGGATTATTTCTCTGAGTTGATAACTAGGAATGAAATGAGTATGTGTGCATTTTGGTTTACTGCCAGATTTTCTTCCACAGCCACCTCTCCCTTTTAATAAATTTACTTAGAATAATCTCCTAATTACTGTACATTCTCCAATTTCAACCTACTTCTATCTTCAGCACCCTCACTAGGATCTGTAGTTCAGAAGTAGATCATTTATTGTCTATTTTTTATATCTTTCAGAACTTTGTCATTATTTATAGGAAACAGCAGTTGTTAGTATAATGTAAAAACCCTTCTTCAGTAACTTAATCTTCCCTAATGTTCTGACTTGATGTGTCATCGTCTCCTCCCCTTCAAGTGCACTGGGTAATGTTGGGGAAAGGAAAAAAGGAGAGTGAGTCTGGCTAAGCCTTCACAAATTACTTCTAGTTATAAAGACAGAAAAACATTTTATGGGTGAACCTATTCTTTAGTTAAGTTAATGCACTTATATGAAGAATTTCCATATTTGGGGAGAAATCCAGGGGCTACAGAGTTTGGTGGGTGAATGGAGGGGTTGAAGGAATTAGGAAAGATCCAATGAAGATCTGAAAAGATGAGCTAGTAGTGGGCATAGATCAATTTAGCTTATGATAAAAAATTATAAAATTTTATGACACAATATATGAGAAAGACCGTATGAAACACAATGTGAATGAAAAAGTAAAATTTTTTTTAAAAAAATCTATATTTGCAAAGAACATGTATTATTTTCTTAAGTCTGTATAGTATTAGATGACATTTTTTTTATTAATTTAGTTTGTTTATTTTTCATGTCAATGAACTTCTACAGAGATTTTGGTACTCCATTCATTCATT
>NW_006399865.1:7736959-7738406 GCF_000299155.1 Elephantulus edwardii | reverse complement strand
TCTTTTGTAATGGGTTTGTTTCCGTGTTCAGTTTCGGTTGGTGACCGTTTAGGTAGGTTGTGAATTTGTAAGTATTTGTCCATTTCCTCTAGATGTTCATATTTGTTTCAGTATAATTTTTCTTAATATTCCAGTGTTAGCCTTTTTATTTTAGTTGATTCTGTTGTAACGTTGCTCATTTCATCTCTTATTTGGATTATTTGTATTTTTTCCTTCTTTTCCTTTGTTAGTTCTGCTAGTGGTTTGTTGATTTTATTGACCTTCTCCAAGATCCAACTTCTTGTTTTGGTGATGGTTTCAATTAATTTTTAGTTTTCTATTTCATTTATTTCTGCTTTGATTTTTATAATTTCAGGGTTTTTTTTAGTTGTTGTCGGGTTTTCTTGCTATTCTCTTTTAATTTGTTGGAAATTTTGGGCTAGAGTATCAGTGGTCATTTTTTCCTGCCTTTTGATATATTTGCTTATTGCTATAAATTGACCTCTCATTACTGCTTTGACTGTTTCCCAGAGGGTTTGTTAAGTGGTGTTTTCATTGTCGTTTGTTTCAAGAAACTTTTTAAATTTTTTATTTCTTCTAGCACTTATGTTCAAGCAAGGTGTTGTTCAGCTTCCAAATGTATGGTTTTTTCTCCTTTGTTGTTGTTGTTGTTATGTGTCATTGAGTCACTTGCAACTCATAGCAACCCTATGTACAAGAGCCCTAAACACTGTTCTATCCTGTGCCAACCTAGCCATCTCAAATGCAGTTATTCCCACCACTCCAGTCACAGAATCGATCCATCTCATCAAAGGTCTTCCTCTCCTGCTCCACCCTCCACTCTGCCAAACATGATGTCCCTCTCCAATGACCAGGCACTCCTTGGAACATGCCCAAAGTATGTCAGACGAAGCTTCAGAATCCTTGACTCCAATGACCATTCTGGCTTCACCTTCTCCAGGACAAACCTGTTTGTTCTCCTAGCAGTCCATGGTATATTCAACACTCGTCTCTAGCACCACATCTCAAAGACATCAATTCTCTTTCTATCATCCCTATTCACTGTCCAACTCTCTAATGCATAGCACGTAATTGGGAAGGCTCTATCCCAGATCAGGTGCACCTTAGTCTCTAGCCTGATGTTGTTGCTCTTCAGTACTCTTGAGAAATCCCTCACAGATGAATTTCCCATTGCAATTCATCTCCTGATTTCCTGGCTGCTGTTGCCAAGAGTTTTGACTGTGGAACCAAGGAAACTAAAACTGTTAAGTATCTCAGTCTCTTCACCATCCATACTGATGCTGCCAATTGGCCCAGTGGTGAGACTCTTTGTTTTCTTGATGTTGAGGTTCAATCCACATAAGAGGCTGTAGTCCTTGACCTTCTGCAGCAAGTGCTTCAGGTCCTCCTCAGTTTCAGCAAGCAGGGTTGTGTCATCTGCATAACACAGATTGTTGATGACTCTTCC
>NW_006399865.1:7729243-7736859 GCF_000299155.1 Elephantulus edwardii | reverse complement strand
CATCCAGTTTTTCTCAGTCTTACCCCCACCCCAATGCCAGCCGCATTCTACAACAGTGGCACCATATAGCATTTGTCCCTTTGTGACTGAGATATAGATGACATTTTTAATTATATATATTATTAATTGCTTAGACATTTTCTCCAAAGTTACTTTCTCTATTGCGCTCCTTTCTTTTTTTTTTTGTTTGCTGTTGAGTCAGATTGACTGACACAGAGGAGACTGCCTACCCTTCTCCAGCGGAGCATCTGGTGGACTCTGTGCACCTTTGGGATTGTGCAGCTTCTTGCTAGTATGCCACCAGTGTTCCCTTACTTACTCTTTTTTGATACTGTTGGCTACAATTGATGCTGTTTATCACAGACTTTGTGTGGCTGTTCATCTTTATACAGACTCTTACTGAATCCAGCTGATAGTCATAGACTCTTACTGAATCCAACTGATAGTTTAAGATCTCTAAAATTTAATTTAAAGCACCAAAATGAATTTATTATTATTTAAAAGAGTGGATAGACAAAATGGGTCCTTACTAAAAAGGTTATTTTGATTGCTTTTAGTGTTATTAATAAAGATAAAAACCTTTTAAGTCAGAAGATAGTAAAAAACAATGAATTCTTAGATCTTTGTCTCAGAGTCTATAGTTGAATGTTCTTCCTTTCTTGAAATTATCTATGAGACTTGATAAAGATTTGTGGAAAATCTAAAATAAAGCATTTATACATTTTCGTGTAATATAACTAATATATCCTTTGAAGTAAAATACGGTTTCATAAGTAAAAACCACACCTTTGATCAAGAAGCTGAAACTACTTTGTATACTTATTGTCCCAGATCTTGCATCAAGCCAGTAAGCCAGTGACGTATAGTTTCGTATTTTGATAATACATTTCTAGGAGTGGGATGCAGGAAATCTCAGAAACAGTATCATTATCAATAGAACTTTTAGAAAGAAGCCATAGAGTAATGCATTATCAATTGCTGTATAACAGTTTCTTTCCAAACATAGCAACTTATGACAAAATTTATCTCACAGTCTCTATAGGACCGAAACTTGGGAGCCATTAGCTTGATGGCCCTGGCTCAAGGTCTGGTTGTACATTCTTTGACTTGGGTGATACAGTAGTCATCCAAAGGTTCATCTGGGGCTGGAGGATGTAATCAGAAGAAGGCTCACTCAATACTTTTGGCAGGCTTTAGTTCCCTTGTTGGCTGTTGGCAGGAAGTCAGTTTCTTGCTGTGTGTACCTCTCCATGACACTATTGGAGATGTTTAATAATATGGCATGTATATATCCCAAAGCAAATTATACCAGAAAAAAGTCAGGTAGAAAGTTTCAAGGTCGTTCATGACGTAAAAGTATACACTATCATTATTCTTCCATTCTGTCTGTTGGAAGCAAACCCCAGTGCTCAGCTCTTATTCAATGAGAATTAAGTACCACCTTTTGTGGTTTTTTTTTATTAAATTTTATTAGTTTTAATGAACATTTACAGAGATTTTGGTTTTTCATTCATTCATTGTTGCACTGTTTTCTCCACCCTCATCCCCAGTTCGTTCTTCTTTCCCCCCCCATGTCTGTTTTAATTGTCCAATTGCCACAGTGCTTGTCAAAGCCAGTACTGATTCATCTCGTTTGTCAGTGTGTCCCTTGCCATTCCCTATCACTCCTCCCTGAGAGAGACTTCACCCTGATTCATAAGGAAAAGGGGATGGCGTATTCTCTTAGCTACTTCCTGCTGAAAAGGGATGCTGTGGGTTTCAGAGGTCTTCTCTCACTACTCTAAAGGGCCCCTTTGGCAGTAGAAAATACATAGACTATTATGGAGATTGATTTTGGAATTTAGATGCACTGTTATCAATTGTGCTTAGCCGTACATGTTCATATCCTTGAAGATGTATCATGGAAGTGTTGCAGCCTAGAAGATAGAAATTTAACAAGTTAAAAGGGCATGAGTGAAAAAAAAAAGTACCACCTTTTGATAGTGGCCTAGTGGTAAGGATCTGCATTACCAACCCAAAAGTACTTCTTCAAATCCACCAGCTGCTCTGCTAAAGAATGATGGACAATCTTCTCTCATGTGATAAACTGCCTCTGACAACCTGCTAGAGGGTCAGCCATGGGTCCATTCCAAGTGGATGGTACGTAACAACAACAACTTGATAGAAGAAGGAGCTCTGGTGGTGTAGTAGTGCCTTATGCGTTGCACCGACAACAGTTCTGATCCATCAGCTGCCCTGAGGGGAAAAGATAGTCAACATCCTAAGTAGATTTACAGCCTTAAGAAACATGATGGAGGGTTACTGTGGATCAGAATTGACTTGTTGGCCATAAGTTTGGTTTTTTTGGGTCTTGATGGAGGAGTATTAAAGAATTTGTGATTTTACTTTAAAGCCACAAGTCTTAATTATAAAATTAATGCTATAAAATAAAATGTATAAATGATTGAGTAAAAGCCAATATGATTTGAAAACTTTAACTCAAATCACAATTTTTTAAAAAAAATTTTACAAATGTATTCCCTTCCTATACCCATCTTCAAATTGAATTTGTACATTGAGATAGTTACAACTCACATCTAACATTGTGGTGGTGGTGGTGGTGGTGTTAGGTGCAATCAAGTCGAGTATGATTCATAGCAACCCTATGAACAAAAGATCTGAACCCTATTCTTTCCTGTACCATACTCACACTTCCTGACACACAAGAGCCCATTGAGGCAGTCACTGTGTCAGTCTACCTGATTGACGGTCTTTCTCTCTTTTGCCAGTCCTCTCTAATAATAGTCACCTGTTTTTCATAGTACATAGTGTGCCTTTCTTTGCATATTAAACATTAAGCATTTTCAGATACATTAAAACATCTTTAATTTAACAATACAGGAGTAATGACTTTTTGATGTACATTGCAAATTAGCACCTATTTTCTGTTAAAAACCTTGAATTGTTAATAGAATAGGCACTATACAGATAACCAGATATTCGTAACCTTACTGTCTAGTTTCCAAACGCAGGCAGTCTCCAGGTATGAGTATCTGGTTATCTGTCTTACCTACAGCCTGTATTTATGAACCAACACCTATAATGCCTATTCTGTTCTCTTTTAAAAGCAGAATCTAGCCTTCTTTTAAACAGAATTACCTCTGTAAGTCAGAGTTCTTTTTACTCAATCCAGGCTAAATTAATTTACATTTGTAGTCTAATCCACAGTATTCCTTTTTTCCTAATTGGAGTATTAACTGTTTGAACCACCCTTCGACTCCAGGTACTTTTACTACACCCAGTTGTATACAGGTGGATGTGAAGCACAAAGGGGTTAAGTACATTTCCCAGAGTCTGATTTTTAGTGAAAGAAGGAATCAGGAGTCACAGATACTTTCTAACCATATACTCATTGCTGTAGACAGAAACACAGTACTCCATAAGCAGTAGCACCCTCCAGTTCCCCTTTCCTCTTACCTCAGTAGCCACAAATAAACTTTGATCTCTATACATAGGGCTTTTCTTGTCTTTGCGTATGAATGAGGTCATACAATATATGTCCCTTATAACTGACTTATTTTCATTAGCATGTTCTCTTCCAGCTCCGTCAGTAACATTTAAAGAATTGAACAATACATATAGATACTAAATTAAGAGGAAGTCAACTTGTGTTTTCATGTGTTTAAGTCTTGGTGCTATTCCTTTCCTCTTACTCTATTTCACTGGTTCTCGCAAACTTTCTTATAACCAGTTTGCTCAGAGCATTGAAGTGCATGTCCAGACAGGCAGGCAGTCTCAGGAGTCAGAGGGCTCCTCTTCCAAATCTAGGCCACTGCCACTTAGCATGCTTACTGCAGTCTGATGGTGTCACCTTGGGAAGTGAGCTTACCTTTGTTAATAGAAGGCTTTCTCATCTCAAAAATGGGGTGACCAGGATCCTTAAGAGAGACTAGTTGTGGGCATCTAATGAAATAATGCATATGTTGCACCTGGCATATAAGAAGCAGGAATATTTGATAGTTGTTATTATTCAGTGTAATTACTAATGTTATTAATTCCTTTTCCCCACTTCCTTCTTTTTTCTGTTTTGAATAAGAATAGTAACTTAATTAGATAGTAATAATAGATTGTTCTTGTAAGATTTCTTTTTCTTCTGTGGAGTTGTTCTTTCTTAATTTTTTAAAAATTTTTATTAATTTTAATGAAAGTTTACAGACTTAGGGTTTCCAGTCATTCATTGTTTCACTTTTCTCCCTGCTCATCCCTCCCCCCCTTTCACTCTTCTTGAAAAGTAGAAGAAAGACTCTTTCATTGTTATGCAATCCCTCCCCCCCCCAGGTCCCCTCCACTGTGCATTTTTCATCCTGAACTCCTGTCATGACAATAATAGCCAATCATAAATCCCTTTTTTAAACAGTTCTCTCTCTTACCTGTTTCAATGCAGTATACATCATTCCTCCCCTTCTTCTCTGCCTTCCCTCAACCTGGATGTCAGTCAGGTTTTACAACTGTGGCCCTATACAATATTTGTCCTTTTGGGACTGAGATATTTCACACAGCATAATGTCCTCCAGGGTCATCCATTTTACATATTATTTCATGAGTTGCATAGTATTCCATTGTGTGAATATACCACAGCTTCTCTATCCATTCCTTTGTTGATGGGCACTTGGGTTGTTTCCAGCTCTTTGCTATTGCGAACAGAGCCTCAATAAACATGGGTATGCATATATCTGCTTGGGTGGTGGTTATGGTTTCTTTAGGGTAAGGTCCCAGTAGTGGAATTGCTAGGTCAAATGGTATTTCTATTTTCAGCTTTTTGAGAAAGCACCATAAAAGCCTTCCATAGTGGTTGCACCATTTTACACTCCAACCAACAGTGAATAAGGGTTCCAGTTTCTCCACAACCTTTCCAGCGTTTGATGTTTGCTGTTCTGTTAATTTTTTGCCAACTGGAATGAGATGATATCTCATAATTGTTTGGATGTGCATCTCTCTTAGAGCTAGGGATTTTGAACATTTCTTCATGTGTTTGTTTGCCATCTGAATGTCTTCTTTGGTGAAGTGTCTGTTCATGTCCTGTGCCCATTATTCAATTGTGTTATTTACCTTTATCTTGTTGTGATGCTTGAGCATTTTATAAATTCTAGATATATGTCCCTTGTCTGACATGTCATTACCAAATATTTTTTCCCAGTCTGTGGCTTCCCTTTTTACCCTGTTGGAGAAGTTTTTGGATGTGCATAGCGATTTGATTCTTAGACGGTCCCATTCATTTATTTTATCTTCTCCTGGTTGTAGATTTTTCAGGACACTTGAAAGACTGTTTATGTTGTCGATTAGGACTTCTAGTGTTGTTCCTAGCTTTTTTAAATGAAGTTTATAGTCTTTGGTTTTAGTCCTAGGTCCATAATCCACTTTGAATTGGTTTTTGCGTATGGAGTGAGGTGTGGATCTTGTTTGTGTTTTCTGCAGATAGTTTTCTAATTTTGCCAGCACCATTTGTTAAAAAGGCTGTCGTTTGAACACTTAACTGATTTCATCTCTTTGTCAAAAATCAGTAGGTGGTGGTGGTTGTTCGTATATGCTGGCAAGTTGCTTGTAACTCATAGTGACCCTACGTACAACAGCCCTAAACCCTGCTCTGTTCTGTGCCAATCACACTGTCTCCGACACACCCACCCCGTTTACCCCAGTCACTGAATCAATTCACCTCATAGATGGTCTTCCCCTCTTGCGCTGTCCCTCCACCCTCCCAAGCATGATGTCCCTCTCCAAGGATCGGTCTCTCCTTACAACATGTCTAAAGGATGTCAGACAAAGCCTCAGAATCTTTGCCTCCAAGGAGCATCCCAGTTTAACCTTCTCCAGGATGAATCTTTTTGTTTTCTTAGCACTCCATGGTACACTCAGTACTCTTCTCCAGCACCACAGCTCAAAGGCATCGATTCTCCTTCTTTCCTCCTTGGTCATTGTCTAACTCTCTGACTCATAACAGGTGATAGCAAAGACCATGGCCTGTATCAGATGCACCTTAGTCTCCAGAGTGACACCATTGCTCTTCAGTACTTTGGAGAGGTCCCTAATAGCAGACTTTTCCCATCACAACACATATTGATTCTCAATTCTATTCCATTGATCTATGTGTCTGTCATTGTACCAGTATCATGCTGTCTTGACCACCACGGCAGTGTAGTAGTATTTGAAATCAGAGAGTGAGATATGTCCTACGTTGTTTCTCTTTTTAAGGAGTGCTTTGCTTATTCTGGGCCTTTTTCAATTCCAAATGAAATTGGAGATTGCCTTTTCCATCTTGTTGAGGAATGGAATTGATATTCGTAATGGGATTGCATTGAACGTGTAAATTGCCTTTGGTATTAGTGTCGTTTTCACAATATTGAATCTTCCTATCCATGAGTGAGGAGGGATCCTCTTCCATTTCTCCAGTCTTTCTTTGTTTCTTGTAATGTTTTGTAATTTTCTTTGAATAGATCCCTTTGTGCTTCTGGTTAGATTTAGTCCCACGTATTTAATCTTGTGATTCGCTATTGTGAAGGGTATAGTTTTTCTCAGCTCCAGTTCTGTATTCTCTCTGTCACTGTAGAGAAATCCAATTGATTTTTTTGTGTTGATCTTGTATCCTGCCAGTTTGCTGAATTGGTCAACTATGTCCAGTAGTTTTCATGCTGAGTCTTTAGGGTTTTCTAAGTATACTATCATATCATCTATATAGAGAGATAATTTTACCTCCCCTTTACTAATTTGGATACCTCTTATTTCCTTTGTTTAATGCTATCGCTAAGACTTCCAATATTATATTGAATAAGAGAGGTGTTAGTGGGCATCCTTGCCTAGTTCTTTTCTCAAGAGGAATGCCTTTAACATGTTGCCTCAAATGATGGCAAATGTGTTTCTAAGCATGGTTTTCAATTTTAAAAGTGTGCGGCAATGTGTTAATCTCTCTTCATTGAGAGCAGTGTTAGTTCTCATGTTTACATGTACACTTTTTACTGTGTTGAAGAAATTCCCCTCTAATCCTATTTTATTGAGTGTTTTAATCAGGAAAGGGTGTTTGATTTTGTCAAAGGCCTTTTCTGCATCAAGTGATAGGATCATTTGGTTTTTGTTCTTTGCTTTGTTAATGTGATGAATTACACGGATTCCCCCCCCCCTTATATTGTACCATCCTTGCATACCTGTTATGAATCCCACTTGGTCATGGTCAAAGTTGTTTATATATATATATTTTGTTGGAGTCTATGGGCCAGGATTTTATTTAGAATATTCACATCTATGTTCATGAGAGATATTGGCCTATAGTTTACAATTTTTGTTTGATCTTTACCTGGCTTTGCTATCTAGGATATGTTTGCTTCATAGAATGAATCTGGGAGAATCCCATCATTTTCTATTTTCTGAAATAGTTTATGTAGGATTGGTGACAGTTCTCTGAATGTTTGATAAAATTCACTTGTAAAGCCATCTGGTCCAGGACATACTTTGGCTGAAAGTTGTTTTATTACCTTTTTTATTATTATTATTAAATTTTATTAGTTTTAATGAACATTTACAGAGATTTTGGGTTTTCATTCATTCATTGTTGCACTGTTTTCTCCACCCTCCTCCCCAGTTCGTTC
>NW_006399865.1:7675439-7726293 GCF_000299155.1 Elephantulus edwardii | reverse complement strand
TGCATCTGGCAGTTCTCTGTTGACATATTGTTCCAAACCTTTTTGGATAATTTTCAGCAGAATCTTGCTTGCATGTGATATTAATGATATTGTTCGATAATTTCCACACTCTGTTGGGTCACCTTTCTTTGGAATGGGCAAAGATCGATTTTCTCCTTTATCCTCTTATTATTCTAATTTTGTAGCATTATGGTCTGAGAAAATATACTTTGTATTATTTGTTTTTTAATTTATTGATGCTTGTCTTATGAACTAAAATGTGATCTATTCTGGGTAATATTCCATGCACATTGGATAAAAGGTATACTGTGCTTTTTTAGGGTGCATTAGCATATAAATATCTATGAGGTCGAGTTGGTTTGTTGTGTGATTTAATTCTTGAGCATCTTTGTTGAGTTTTTTCCTGGTAGTTCTATCTTTTCTTGAAAGGGATGCATTGAAGTCTCCAACTACTATAGTAGTATTGTCTGTTTCCTTTTCCAGTTTTGTTATTGTTTGTTTTATATATTTTGCAGGTGTTTCATTTGATGCATCGATGTTTATTATTGTTATGTCCTCTTGTTCTATTGACCCTTTCAGCATTATGTAGTGACCTTCGTTGTCTTTTGTTTCTGCATTGAAATTTATTTTACTAGCGATTAATTAATACTGCTATTTGTGCTTTTTTCTGGTTGCTATTTGCTGGATATATTTTTTCCCATCCTTTTATTTTTAGTCTTTCTTTATCTTAATTTTTCAGGTTTGTCTCTTATAGACATCTTATTGATGGATTTTGGTTTTTTATCCAAATTGCTACTCTTCTTTTGTTCATTGGTGCATCCAAACCATTCACTTTCAGTTTGATTATTGAAAGGAAGAGTTTTATTGCTATCATTTTTTTAAGTTCTTTTCAGTGTTGTTACTACTTACTTTGCTCCATGCTGCTTTCTGTGGTACCTCTGTAAGAAGGACATCTCTCAGTATTCCCTGCAACGCTGGACTTGTTTTTACAAACATGTTTTTTTTTAAATATATTGATCTCTCCTTCATATATGATGGATAGTTTTGCTGGGTACAGTATTCTTAATTGACAATTGTGTTCTTTGAGTGATATATGTCCTTCCACTGTCTTCTTGCTTGCATGGTTTCTGCTGAGACAGAGGCACTGAGTCTTATCTGCTCTCAGAATTCTCTCCTTATCTTTCATTCTGGCAAATTTTTTTTTTTTCATTCTGGCAAATTTAATGATGCCTTGGTGTTTTTCTTTTGGGGTCTATTCTATATGGTGTTTGCTCAGTTTCTTGCATATATATTCTCTCATTCCTCATTATGCGTGGGAAGGTTTCCTCTAGTAATTCTTCCGCAACTCTTTCCTTTGCTTTACTTGCTTCTACCTGTTCTGGGATTCCAGTGATGCACATGTTATTTCTCTTGATGGTTTTCCACATTATTCTTAGGTTTTCTTTTTCTTTCCTTTTTGATTCTTCTTTTCCCTCTAGCAGATCGGTGGTGACAATTTTATCTTCGATTTCACTGATTCTGTGTTCCATCTCATCAACTCTGCTCATGTGTCCCTCTGTCATGTTGACAGCATCTGAAACATTGGACCTCATACTTTGGATCATGATTCTTGTATTTCCAGTGCCGCTAATGCCTCTTTTGCTTTATCTGCATTGTTCTGGATTGTTTTTATGAGCTCCTCCTGGTTTTTGCTTGCAGTATCCTGTCGTTATTCCAGTTTGTCTTTCATCCATTGAAAATATTCAGACATTGTTCTTTTAAATTCCTTGTCAGAACGTCCCATCACACTTTCTGGCTTCAGGAAATCCATTGATACTGTGTCACATTTTGGGGTTAACATATTGCTTTGTGCTTGTGTAGTGTGTGCGATAGCTTGCTTTCTTCTAGACAGTGATATGTTCTTGATCTGAAGACAGTGGTCTGGAAATCAGTTGGGTAGTTACCCCACTTGTGTGTTCCTCTGATCTTCAGACTCAAGGGAAAGTTCAGTTCAGAGCCTCTGAGAGCAGCTTCTTGTAGGTAAGTCTGATCAAGGTGTTCTGGATTGAAGAGAAGTTGATAGACTGGATGTGTAGGCACAGGTGTGGATCCCATTGGGGATGAAGCCAGCACGGGGTGGGGGGGAGTGACCACAGTGACAGGTCAAGTACTTGCAGGACCTCCTCACTCAGACCTCAGCTTTCTGCGTGTGCTCAGGATTGGGGTCTGTAATTAAATTCCAGCTGTCCATCTCCCCCCAAGCAGCTCTCACTCAGTGGTCCATGTCCAGCAGCCCTTACCTAGGTTCTCTCGCACAGTGACCCCTGATCCAGCAATGCCCTGGGTCCATTTGTACCTGAGAAGACTCAAATTCCCACTGCCCCACTTGATTCTGGACGGTCTGCAGTGTCCACGAAAGTTCAGTCAAATTCCCACCTGCCTGAGCACTCTTGGACCCTCTCTCAGGCAGTTGATTGTGCCCAAGAAAACTCAGATTAATTCCCACCGTCCTGCCTGTTCCTGGGCATTCTGCGTGGCAGAAGAGAACTCCAATTCCTTTCAGTGGGCTCACTCTTCGGTGATCTCCCAGGCAATCAGCCATGCTCAAGCAATCTCGGTCAGATTTCTGCTGGCCTGACCAATCGTGGGTGGTCCACAGGGGCACAAGAAACCTCAGTCAAATTCCAACAGACTGACTTGCTCGTAGTGATGGTTAGAACTCATTCAATTTCCCGTTAACCTTTCTCCTGTCGGATGAGTCCCACAGCTGTTCAGCTGGCAGCTTCCGGCTTTTGCTGGGCCTGCAGCATGGCCCATGGTGTGCTTCTATGTTCCTGTAGCTCCAAAACTAATTGTTGCAACAGAAGTCCTGATTCAAATTCCTACTCTCCACGTCACGCTGTGTTGGTCGGTCTCTGTACGACATGAAGGTCTCTCTAGTGGCCTGTCTCGATGCAGCTTGCTGTTCCTCTGGCCCTTCACACTGTACTCTTTACTGCCGCCATCTTGGAATCTGGATCCACAATAAACAACCAGATGTATCTTGGATACCAGGCAATCTTCTTCGTAAAGTTCACAGTCTTAAAAAACTCATGGAGGCACGTGAACCATGGCCGGAAGTGAAGTGCACTGGCATTTTATTTTTGTAGTAAGAGTCCTGTCCCCAGGAAAAAGGAACCCAAGGACCTGGGCTGTGATAGTAATCTAATTCAGGCCACCATATCTGTGAAGTGACTGTGCTCCAAGAAAAGCAAATGATTGACTAACTGAATTGTCATTCTAAAAGGGCCAAAAGGCATAGAGGAAGACCCTAGGTATGAAGAGACTGCTTGGATATTAGGGAAACCAAATTAGATCAAACAAAGATGTAGAACCTAAAAAAATTCTTCAAGTTAGAAAGAAAGGTGAAGTCAGTTTTAAAAGAGTACATAGAGTTTTAAAGAAATGCTTAATCATACATCTTGTTATCTTATTTGATGTGGCTTTTGCCATTCTTAGCAAAACTGGGTTTTTAAAGAGATGGTTGAGATAAGTTTTGTAAGTGTGACATTGATAAAATAGTATTATAAAAAACTTAAGACTTTTAATAAATTATAATTAGTTACATTGTTTTTGTGTACCTTTGAGTCAGAACTGACCGTAGCTCACCTTCCAGTAGGTTTTCAGGGGTAGTTAATTACACCAGAGGAGATCACCTATCTTTTTCCTGTAGAGCAGCTGGTGGATTTGGTTGCCATTGCAGTTCTTTACCATTAGGCCGGATCTCTAAAAATAGATGTTCCTTTTTAAACTATAACTACTTCATGTTAGTTTTTCCTATTTCTTTTTCAGCATTAAAGTATCAGCTGGAATCACTTTGCATTCAAAAAGCACATCTACGCAAGGACTTGATACTTGATTTGCAAAGCAGCAATGTCATCTAAGGAACAAGGACTCTTGTGTTATAATGGGGAAGTCCTTATCTTTCAGTTGTGCCAAGGAAAAGTTATTGATGAACTGGCTACAAAAACACCCACATTACATGTCAGAAGAATGGTTTTTAACAAAGGAACAAGGGCATTTGATCAGAAGTCCACTGGATTTTTGAGCATGGAGGAAGATAATTCTAATTTTAAAATCTTTTATTGTAGCTGTGTGTCAGACTTCAAAACTGGACTTACCTTCCCTTATGTTATGATACAGAGCAGTGAGAATAATGTTTTTAAATATTTTGTACTATTGCTTCACAGTACCAATAAGTTCATAAAGCAGTTGAGTTTTCAACTAGACTATGAGTTGAAGGACAGTTTATGGGTCCTTAATGGTCCTTTAGTTTTATGGAGACACAGCAAATCAGTTTACTGCATCTCTCCAAAAACACGCAAGGTTGTTAGTGTGCCAGTTAAGTTTTCTTCTATTGTATGGGCAGGGGACATTGTAAATCTAGGGACTGTTTTATTGGGATGTACCCAGGAACCTTCAAAATCAAATTGTGTTGTTTCGGATGCCAAATTTTCTGTCTATTCTCTTGATAGTCAAGAAATGCTACCTGACACATACATTATCCCTCATGTTTATAGCAGTGTTATAACTTCTGTGCATGTATGTGCAACTAAGCTAGTCAATAACCAATTAAGAATATCTCTGATTGCCCTCACTCGAAAGAATCAGCTGATTTTATTCAAGAATGGTATTCCTGAGAGCGTGTGCCAACTTCCATTTGGAGATCCTTGTAGAGTTCAACCTATGGATGCATATGGAGGAGACTCCTTTTACATTGTATCCTTCAGGTCCAATGATGCTTGCGCTGTTTGGAAAAAGAACTTTCAGGTACAGTGCTTATCATGATTGAATTGATGTAATTATAAGACTAAGACCTTTAAGCATTGCTCCTCTCCATAAAATTCATCTTGATGTCTTGTCATAAAAAAACAAAACAAAACAGTTTTTGGTTCTTTAAAAGGAAAAACCTATACATTAAGTAGTTCTGTTTTCTTAAATTTTGATTACATTACTACCTGATAATTATTTTGCCATATTGAATCTTAAAGCCTTTGAGTAATTTAGAAATATGTAATTATATAACTGTAATTATTATATTTGTTTTTTAATATAAATATTTCTAGATTTTTATTCAAGTGATAGTAATTAGATGCCTGGTTTTGCTTTACCTGTTGCGATCAAGTCATTTCTGAATCGGGTCAATCCCATGTGTTTCATAGTAAAACTGTGCTCTAAGGAGCCGTTAGGTGGAGTTTCACCTCCAACCTTTGATTAACAGCTGAGCATGTTAGCTGTTTGCACTGTCCCAGGACTATCTTTTCCACTTAAAATAAGATTATTAGTGCTGTGAATTCATAAACCTTCACAGAAAATTTAAATAATTCAGTTCAACTTATTAAAAGTTGTTAATTATCTATTTAAACTTCTCAGTTTCAGAAAATGAAATCTAGAGAAATTTCTTGAATTGTGTCATCGTCCTTCTGGAGATAATTGTTCTCCAAAATCAAGTTATATGTTAATTTTTGTAAGATCTGTCATTTGCAGACATGTGGGGTTTTTTGAAACTCAAATTGAGCTTTGAGCAAACATTTTCATCTTCCTATAGTCTTAATGCAAGGTTCAGAAATTGCTTTAAGATACTCACTGATAATGAATGTTCAATAACAGGTAAAAAGGCATGGAAATTGGAGTTGTCCCCACCAGTAATATTTGGCTTAAGATGTGTATTAGCTCATTTTGTGATGTGATCATAAATCAAGAAAAATAATCACTACTAGTAAAAAAGTCTGTTCCAATGATAGTTTGTTGTTGTATTGTTGTTAAGTGCTGTCAAGTCATAGATGTCTCATAGCGACCCTGTGAATGAAAGCCCTGAACACTTGTATAACTTTAATTATTTCTCCAAGTTCATAGAGTTTCCGGAGGTAAGCTATTTTGGAAGTGGATGCCACACCTGCTAACAAGCTTGTTTTAATCGGGGAGCTCCCCCAAACACTGTCCACCATGGGTGACCAATATTGCATTTGAAACATCGGTGTCACAGTGTTTAGCATCACAGCAACCACGAGTTACCTCTGTACAGCAAATCAACAAACAAGAGCTATACCACTTAGAAGAATGACAAAAAAACAATTAAAACCAGGCCTGAGGGCCACAGATTAAAATCACGCACCTTTGGCTTGGTAACATAACTTTCTGTCCACTAGGCCAACAGGGCTCTGTTGTCGTCATCGTTGTTGTTGTTAAGTGGTATAGAGTAATAATAGTTTAGCATGTTTAAATTTTTTCAAATCCTTATGCAACTTCAGATAAAAGACAAAACAAAGCACACCAATATTTTCTTGTATGTTCTCTAATAAAGAACGTAAGTATTCAAAAGGAAAATAATTGAAATGTTATCCTGTTCCATTTTACATCCAACAATATTGTACAAATTCATTTGCTTTTTCTTATGCTCCTTTGAAAGATAACATTTTCTGTCATTTTTACTTGCCTTTCCAAGGATTGGGAGGGGAAAAAAATGTGACAAAGCTTATAATCCTTACTAGGGCAAGAGTAGGAACAACACATTTCATCTTGAATTGAACACCTTGAATTCCCAGGTGGGTCATTTACTAGCGTTACCTTAAGGAATGTCAAAGTTCTTGTTGAAAGCATTTTCCTTCTTTAGGAAATTGTGAATTCTACCTCTGAGGGGTAGCATTAAAGAAAGTTACACAATCCCACAATAATTTAAAATTTATCTCAAGAATAGAGTTGATGTATTGAGCACTAATGACTATCAAGACTGGACAGGCGAGTTGTTTGATGACATCAAGGATATCATGCATGAAGAAAGCAAAAGGCCATTAAACAGGAAAGAAAGAAGGAGGGAAGGAAGGGAGGGAGGGAGGGAGGGAAATAGTTGTTAAAACAGATAATCTAAAACTTGCTTGTGGATGTATAATGTTGTTGTTGTTATGTGTCATTGAGTTGCCTGCGACCCAATGCGAACCTATGCACAGTAGCTTTGAACCTTTTCTTGTCCTGAGCTAGTCTCATTAATTCTGACACACCACCTCCCATTGCTCCAGTTACTGTGTAATAGCTAAGGCAAAAATAAATGATGTAATAAAATAGCTGATTATATAATTTCAAAGGACAGCTCAAGAAGACAAAGCAAAGAATAACAAACTGTGGAAAGACTTGGATTTAGAAAATGAAAAGGGCTTGTCATTTCTCAAGCTAAAATAATTAATGCTATACTGAATAATTCTGTGGGCAAACTATTGAATAGTGCAGGAAACATCAATAGAAGATGGACATAATACACAGTGAACCAAAAAGAATTTGTTAACAATGAAACATTTCTGGAAGTAGCATATGATCAAGAATCAATGATATTGAAAGAAATCTAAGTTGCAGTGAAGGTATTGGTGGGAAAAAAAAGGCTGCTGGAATTGATGGAATGCCATCAAATGTTGCAGTACTGGGAAGCATATGCTGGAAATCTGAATGAGAGTCAGCTGGAAGTGTTAGATTTTTGTGGTCATTCCAAAGCAAGAGAACTCCAAAATACCTGTGTTTTAGTCACTGTACAAAGACATCCTGTGTGTTTCATCTAAAGTTCATAACCCGTGATATGCAGATGACACATCCTGGTTTAGTGATAGTGAAGACTTGACCCACTAACTGATAAAGATCAAAGACAACAGCTTTTAGTATAAATTCTATCTCAGCAGACCATAAGCAACGTCTTCATAAAAGGAGAAAAGCAGATGCTGGACAGTGAATAAGGAAGACTAAAGAAGAATTCAGGTGTTTGAATTGTAGGGTGGTGGTGGTAGTGGTGGTGGTTAAGTGCCGTCAAGTCGCAGGAGACTCATAACAACCCTATGAAGGAGAGTCCTCAACGCTTGGGTGTCTTTTATCCTCCCTCCAGGTTCCTGGGGTTTCCGGAGGCAAGCTATTACAGAAGTGGATGCCACTCCTGCTTTCAAGCTTGTTTTAATCGGGGAGCTCCACCCCACTCTGTCCTCATTGGGTAACCAACCATTAGCACATTTGACACATCAGTGTCACAGAAAAATATTTAATATGCCATGGACTTGCAGAACAACTAACAGATGTGTTTTAAAAGAAGTACAGCCAGAATACCTCTTAGAAGGGACTGTGGTGAGAATTCACCTCACATATTTTGGGGTTGTTTTCAGTAGAGACCAGTCCCAGGAAAATGATTTGATAGAGTGTCATCAAAAAAGGGAAATACTCTCAAAGAGATGGATTTACATAGTGGCTGAAACACTAACATGGGAAGGATGGTGAAGATGACACAGTATCTACAAGTGTTTCTCTTTATATAGGGTCACTATGTATTTGGACCTGACTCCTCAGTATCTAGCAACAAGACTCTGGAGGCACACTCGGTTATCTGTCGATAATTGTTTCAGAACACCTCAATAAGTGTGCCAGTCTAGGAATTTTTTGGCAGGGGGTAGCAACGTGTCTTCATCTTTTACACTTGCATACTTAAAAAGTTAGGTATAGTTTATGGTAAAATAGTCGATTACATTAAAAGCAGGAAAATAAAGGCCAAGGATTTAGAAATAAAGGAGGAGGATCATAATGTCACAAAACCTAGGTTAAAGGAAATAATTTTATGTGAACAATTTAGCAGTTACTATAATAAATACATAATCATTTCACATTTCAAAGTTCAAGGAAACTTTTGCAACATTGAGCCTGAGACATATTCTGAGAGATTTTGAATAAGAAAAAGAATATGTAAAATGACATCTTGGAAAAAAAATGACATCTTGGGAAAAAAAAATGACATCTTGGAAAAGCTGTTTTATCCTTAAAGGAGACCAAGTAACAGAAGCAGTCATCTTTTTCCTATTTTAATACATAAAGGAATTAAGGCAGTTTCTAAAAATAGATAGAAAGCACCCAACCGTTGGTTAATTACAGGTAGGAAATCAAGCTTAGTGTGATCTCCTATTTGTCCTTCATAAATGGCCCCAGTGCAGTACTATACATAAGACAGATTTAATTGTACCCAGAATATATGATTAGCTTTATCTTAGACTCACTCTTTTGAATTGAAATGGTCTCTTTAAGTCTTTTGACAAAAATTTATATAGTAAGCATTTAAAAATAGAGATTATTGTCATATATACCTGACACCTAACATTTAGTTTGTAGACATGGTGATACATTCTAGAGCCGTGCTATCTAATTTGGTAACTGTTAACCACATGTGACCTTAAATGTGTTATAGATGTCAAATAAACATACATACTAGATTTAAAAGACTTGTTATTAAAAAAAGTATCTCAATGTTTCATTGGTTACATTGAAAATGGAAAATGATGGTATTTTGGATATATTGGGTTTAATAAAATATACTACTAAATGAATTTTACCTATTTCCTTTTACTACTATTAGGGAATTTTCTTTTACTTAATCCTAGAAATTTTAAAATTATATATGTGGCTGACCTGTATATGTATCACACAGCATTGTTCTAGATGGCAAATGTGTGGGCATGCATACACAACTCTATGATTTTTATTTACATGCCCAGGACTTCTTATTACTAATGTGTGTACATTACAGTCCATGATCCTCTTTGGTCAGGTGAATTGGGGATGCATTGTAAACAAATAAGCTACCTCTCTGTTGAAAAATCAGTGTTTTGGAAACTTCTAGGGGTGAGATTGATACTTAGTTATGTAAACAGAAGAGCAGTTGCTTCTCTTCTTGCTCTAATGTAATGCTGTAACTGTACTGTATGTTAGGATTCTGAAGCTTTTCTGCCTCAGGGAGAAGGGAGATCTAGAGCCTTTCCGCTTTGTGAATTTTTAAAAAGACATTTTCTTCTATTTTAAACTTGTAGTCTGATGTTCTTGTGTGAACTGACCCAATTATTTCATTAGACTGGGAGCATTATTCTAGGTTACCCAATTTTAGAGTCTATACCCTTTTATGTTTGGTGGCCTGGAAGTAAGAAGCAGCACTGTCAACCCAAAGGCATGCAGTTCAAATCTACCAGTTGCTCTGTGGGAGAAAGTTGGGCAGTCTCCTCCCATGCAATTTGCTGCCTCTGAAAACCTGCTGTAGGATTGGCTATTGGTCAGTTGTGACTATAGTACTTAACAACAACGAAGATCCTACAGTAGTTAATAGTAACACACCATGCTTTTCCTTGCCAGTGTTTAGATTATTAAGTTCTTTTTTTATTCTGCTTCAAGAATGTTTAAAATCTGTCTTTTGGTACCTTCTGATTGTTGTTGTTGTTGTTATATCCCATCAAGTCGTAGATGACTCATAGCGACCTTAAGAAAAAAAGATCTGATTACTTGTATAACTCTTTCATCGTTACTCCAAGTACTTAGAGTTTCCAGAAGCAAGCTATTTTGGAAGTGATGTCACTCCTGCTTCCGAGCCTGTTTTATTACGGAGGCTCTACCAAATACTGTCCAACATAAGTAACTATTACCGCATTTGAAACTTCAGTGTCACAGTGTTTAGCACCACAGCAACCACGCTTACCTCTGTACAACAAATGGACTGACCAGTGCTGTACCACTTATAAGAATGTTCGACCAGAAATAATTAAAACCAGGCCTGAGGGCCACAGATTAAAATCACTCAATGAGACTTGATTCTTTGGCCAGTTTTTGATCATTAGTGTCTATCTGCTAACACTTGTGGGAGTGAGAGTCATCTTTATTATAGATGATAAAATTTCCAGGATTTAGGGGTAAGAAGTACTAGAATTCAAACTAGATTGCAATAAATGCTTATGTTGAAATAAGGAACATACCAGTCATTGATAACATATTTTGTTATTGATACAACATTAAATCCAACTGCCATAAAGTTATTATAACTCCTTCTGCTTATCCCTCAATATCTTTATTTTTTTTATTAACTTTTGATGTCTACCAGTTTCATTACTTATTTGTAAGATTTAGGATAACAAATTGTAGTCACTTGAAACAAGAAGACTTAGTTTTTTACATCTGATTTATTTTCTTCTGTATTTTTCTCTTAACTCTCCCTTTAGGTTGCAATGAAGTGGGAAAAAATTATGTCACTACTGATTGATGACTTTATTGGAACTGGGACTGAACAGGTATTGCTACTTTCCAAGAGCTCCTTAAACTCAGATTGCCTGGCTTCGTTTAAAATGACAAATCTCGCCAACATAAACTATTCAGTAAGTTCTGTTTACTTTATATACTTTAAGAAACTTTTTAGAAAAGAAAAAGAAAAGAAGCATTTTAGAAAATTTAACTGCTTAAAAGCTTTATTTAGGAAAATTTTTTATTTTAATTGCAGCTTTAGCAAAAGTTTACAGAAAAGTTCTTTTTTAAGTAATTCAACTCTCTTGTTTTTTTAAATATTCATTCATTGTTGCACAGTTACCTCCTCCCCAGTCTTCTTTGTAATATACCTCTTTTTCTGAGCTACTGTTGTACATATAATGCCTAATCATCCATTCCTTTTAAATAGTTCCTTGTTTAAAAGCTTTTGAGGCACCATTTGAGTATTTGTGTTTTTATACACAGATTTTTGAATTTTAAGGATGCAGAGCTTGGATCTTTTAAAGAGGTACATTTCACTTCCTTTCAACATATGTTAAACACATTGGCTTTATGCCCCTGATGGTAAATTTGAAATACATCTGGTGGTCTCTAAAGGGACACTTAATATTGAAAGTTAACTTTATTGTTATTTCTGAATATAAGCCAATAAGCATGATAATATTGAGTTACATTATGGAATAAACTGAAGTGAAACTACCTTATTGAAGAAGTTGTCATTGATAAAGTCTTGAGGTAATATGCATAAAGGATATCATAACTCTAAAGTTTCAGACATATAAAAGATTCTTTCTGAACCTCATTTTTTAAAAAATTTGTAAAATGAAGATAAATCTTACTTTTAGCTCACTGTAATTTTGTGAAAATCCAGTTACCTGATACTTTATAATGCACTATTCAAACATTAGGTGGTAATATTAGTCATAGTAATTTGTTTCTAGGTAAAGGAAGATAATGAGAAAAAGATACATGTAATTTTCCTTTTGTAAAATAGCATACAACCTGGAAAATTGCTCTGTGAGTGGAAAAACTTGTATAATCTTAATCTTCTAAAGTTTCAGTTTGATACTTGTTTGAAGTTTTTTATTTGTTTATTAGAGTGATACGTTGGATTGCAATGAAGATAGTTTAATTGATGATAGCAAGAAGGATTCTCATTCTTTGGTGATTCTAGCTCTGGAAAGAAGATTGAAGGTTAGTTTTGGTGCCAGATTTTTGCTCTTTTCTTTTTTCATAGTGCTATTATATATAGAGTAAAAGTTACTGAATGAAAAGTCTGTTACACAACTCAGTGATTGGAAAAAGAAATAGAATTGCAAAGACATTTTAAGTCTGTAGTGCCTATGTAAAAACTCTTGTGGCACTACTTATAAATGTATATCATTTAAAAATACCTTTTTGTAGTAAGATTGTATAGATTTAATAAGCTTCATAAGATAATAGACAAGAAACTCAATTTTGGAAGTATATTCTTTCAGGTCTGTAGCATTTCTATACCATAGGATTTCTTGTAAAGCAGCAGCATTCTAAAGATGAAGTTAACCACAAAGTAATTTCCCTGAGAAAGTTTTGAAGTTTTCCAAATGTAGAAAGGTAATGCACATTCACTGTACACTATTCAGACCATGCACAGAAATATTAAAAAAAGAAAATAACAATTACCTTTGATTGCCAACCTCTGTAACCAATTTTTACATTTTAATATGAATGTTCTTAAAGAATTATGAGCATATGCAAATTTACAGAGAAATGTGATTGTACAATGCATTTTTATTACATATAAAATTTTCACATATAGAGAAAATTTGTTTTCAATCTAACCCCTACTCCTACCTCTCTTTCTTATTTCCATTGAGTCAAAATCAACTCAGGACCGACCTCACATTGGGTTTTTCCATAACTATAAAGTGCATGGGAGGAAATTTGCTCATCTTTCTCACAAGGAGCCACTGGTAGATTCAGACTACCTGAAAATTTTACCTTTGGATTAGCAGCACATTTCCGTGCACACTGTGCCACCATAGCTCCCTTTTGGATTCATGGAAGTTTTTATGTTATATGTTCTTCTGCATGTGTAATGTTGTGGGTTTACTAAGTGAATTCTGACTCATAATTCTGGCCCATGTATGTACAGTGAAAAATGCTATGTAGAATAGTCAGGAAATAAGGAGATACATTGCAGTAGGAAAATCTTGGTTAGGGACCTTTTGAAATTATAGATGAGTAGTGAGGTTAGTTGAGGACTAAGGTGCATGTGATTCAAGCCAAAGTCTTTCCAATTATATGCTACGCATCTAAAAGCTGGACAATGAATAAGGATGATAGAAAAAGAATTGACGCCTTTGAGCTGTGGTATTGGAGAAGAGCACTGAACAGCCTATGGACAGCCAAGAGAATGAATACAAATGTGTTGGAGAGGGTGCAGCCATAGTTCTTTTTGGAGGAAAGAATGATGAGGCTTCGCCTCACATACTTTGAACATGTTTCTAGGAGGTGCTACTCCTTGGAGAGGGACATGATTTTGAGAAGGGTGGAGGGTTGGTGAAGGAAAGACTCTCAACCAGGTGGATTGACTCAGTGACTGCTGCAGTGGGCTCTTGTGTGTCAGAAAGTGTGAGGATGGTGCAGGACAAGACTGGGTTCAGATCCTTTGTTCATAGGGTAGCTATTAGTAGTACTTGACTCAGTGACACCTAACAACAACAAACAAGAGTTTTCAAGGCTTTGACCTTTCAGAAGCAGCTCAATAGACCCTCCTTTGAGGCATCTCATAGTGTGTTTGAACCACCAATCTTTCAGCAAGTGCTTGAGTGCTTAGCTATTTGCACCACCCAGGGACAATGAAAGGAACCACAAAATAAGACTTAGTGCCATGCAATATAGTGGTTTTTGGTTTGAGGTGGATGGGTGGAGTAGAGCACTGAACATCTGATGGACAGCCAAGAGAACGAATAGATATGTCTTAGAGAGGGTGCAGCCAACTTTGTAGAGAAGAAAAGGCAAATATTGCAAAACATAGCTCGTAGAAAAGTTATGGAAAGGTAAACCACCTGTTGTCTTTGCAAATTGTGACTAAGGATCCCAGATGTAATGGTGAAGTTGTTTTTCTTTTCTTAGAATTTACATATTTTACCACCTAACACTTCTTTTACTTCCGTAATTTTATAGTAAAAGTTTGCAACATAATTCCATTGACTAGTCTACTGATTTCATCTTTATTTTGAGGTAAGTGTTGTGATGAAGAGAGGAGGGGGAAAAGAATACCAGTGATGCTTTCAGAGGGTGCATTTTTAATCTGTCCACACATTTCTCTCTTTTACTACATACCCCTCTAGCAGCCTTGAATTACTCAGTGTGTGAGCGCTGGAATGTGAATGATGTAGAGTCCATAGAACTAGGTCAATGTATAAAATTTTAAAATGTTAGTTACACCCTTTACATACATTGTGCCGTGAAATAAGAGAGGTGGCGAATTCAGCCCACGACATCCATTCACTGATAACAAAAGACCCCAAAAGAATTTACCTGCTGCTTCCCTGAAAAAATTACATTTATAAGAGAGGAACCCAAAAGGAAATGCCTCTTTTGCTTTCCTGTCTAGAAAAACTTGTTAGATTACAAACTAGCTTAACACTTAAACAGTCTTAAGTTTCTAGCAGAAATGAAATCCTGAGGTTTCCAATAGTGTAATAATTCTGCAAGTAAACCAGTATAAAATTTAAAAAAAGAAAAAACTCAAAAACTGGCTCATGAGGGTTTTAGCTTTAGTGCTAAAATCTATTTATCTGGTATACTAAAAAAGAATGGATTACACAATGTTTCATTCAGTGTGAAAATACATTTTTATAGCAGTTAGGAGTCAATCTGAGTACTGGGGTTATTATTAGAAAAATGAATGTATGACTTTTTGGACTGTTGCACACTTGAAAGTTTTACTGCAAAGATGATTGTGAATAGAGGATTTAAAACCGTTTGAAACTAAAAGTGATCCTTTCTATTCAGGATGCTGTCTACTTTTGTGGATACCCTGTATTTGAAGCTGAACTTACTTCAGTAATAAGCAAAACAGTTTTCTTGTGGGCCTGGGAATGTGGGTAGGCGTTAGTTTTATTCATATTGATTCTAGTTACTTTTGTTTCAGTACTGCTGTAATAAACTGACATTCTCTCAATTTGACATGTATATTCTTTAGTGTAGTCATTTGATGTGTTCTTTCTCTTTCAAACAAAAAAAAAATACAGGTTTTCTTTTTTAATTAGAGACTTAAAATTTACAAATAAGACAGTTTTTCTTTAAGAAATGTTCTCTCTTTCACAGTACAAAAGTGAATTGGTAAGTAACAGAAAAAGTGCTTCATGAATGAATGGTATGACAGTTTCCATTTGAAATTTTCTGAGTGACTATTTTTTTCTCCTTTACAGACTGATTTGGCTTCTATTCACAATTTACAGCAGCATCTCTTGCTTAAGGAAAAAATTATTTTCAAATCTTGCCAAGCTTTAATAAACTTGGTTCAAGGGAAAACTGGTCCACCATCAAGTACAGAGGAGGTAAAGTTTGTCCTCTAAGCATTTTATTATTTTATGAGTTGAAAATTTGCAAGGTACTGAAGCATTATTTAAATTGAATGTATTAGAAAATGCTGCTGCTCAGAGGATATAGAAGAAAATTGGCAGGAATTATAATATATGACATCCAATTTATGACTTTGTAAAATATTTGATTAAGAAGCCAATATTTTACCAATTTGCACATGATTCTATCACATATTAAAGTGTCCATTTTCTGGAACCTGGAGAAAAGGAAAGACTTTTGTCTAAAAAAATTTACTGTTAAATAATTTTTCTTTATATGGATAGTATTAAAATCACTCCTAAATGAATTATGTATTTCCTGACTTTTTAAAATATACTGAGCATTATTTTACCAAGTATTGATGGTAATGTAATGCCATCATTTGTGTCCAGTTTTTCAGTCTGTTATAATGTTTACTTTAAGGATATTTATTCTTGTAATAAATGCTTTTAAATTGCTGTGCTCTTGTACCCCTATAACTCCTTTGTTATATTTTTGCTTTCTTTTTTTCTTGTGTTTGATGATTCGAAGAACTTCCTTAGGTGCCTTATAATTAGATCTACTAGTTCAGCAATTTTTAAAATAAGCAAAAACTGTTCAGACTTTTAAAAGTCTGTGTGTTAGTAAATGTAAGAAACCCTACTGGCACAGTGGTAATGCACTTGTCTGATAATCAAAAGGTCATTGGTTTGAACCCAGCAGTTGCTCTGTAGAAGAGAGAGATGTGGCTGTCCATTTCCATAAAGATTCCAGCCTTGGAACTGCTGTGGGGAAGTCCTATAGGGATCACTATGAGTCGACTGAATAGGCAGCAGGTTTTGAGTTTTTATGGAGATTAATAGCTCCATTCAGAGAACAAGAAAAGCTGGTGGGACAGATGGTTAATGTTGCTTTTAATTCTTTCAAGCCACTATGTGTTCAGCTCTGACTTCTTTTTAGATTGAGAAGTCATATAACAGTCTAGGCCTCCTGCTTATATTTAAGTTGAGCAATATGAAGGTTTTGGCCTAAACTATGTTAAAATATCACAAAAGTACATGGGACTGCTTTCTTATATTACTAATTCTAATTTCTTGAGAAACCTTACAAAAGGCATTTTTAAAGTATCCTCATTTTCCTTTTCCTACCCTAGTTTGTCCAGTATTTTTAGAAAAGGGAAGGAATGTTTAAAAATTCTTGAGTTGTAACTACTATGTGCAGCTCACCTTTGCATTGTTCCTTAATTAATTTTGAAAGCAACCTGGTAAGTAAAGAACATGTAATCTGGTTTCAGATGGGTAACTGGCATTAGACATCACAGCCACTGGCAGAAGTGAAGTGTTAGATTCTAAAAATATGTTTAGTCTGCTACACTGTAATGTGTATATATTTTTCTCAGTAATTACCACTAAGAGAACAGAATAATTAAGATTGTCCCTGGGCCCTGGAACAAGTCTGTTTCAATTCTAATCCCAGTTGTGCCACTTGCCGGCTGTGTGAAGTTGGACAAGTTTCCTAATCTCCCTGTGCCACATTCCTTATTGGAAAATGTAATTAGTAACAGTGCCAACCCAGAGTACTAGGATTATTGTGAATAACATCTAGAATAGTAACAAGCTTATAGTAAGCACTCAGCAGTTACTATATATTACTATCGTTGTTGTTGATTGCCTTTGAGTAGCACAACTCATATAGCAGCCCTGTGAACAAAAGGGCAGAAGCCCCTGTACAACCATTGACATTTATCAAAGTTCATAGAGTTTCTGGAGGAATGTTGTTTAGGAAGTGGATGCCTCTTTCTAAAGTCACTATAAATCCATATTGAGACTAAAATATCAGTAATCCATAAGCATTTCAAAGATAGTTTAAGCAGTTTTATTCATGTTATTCATTGTAAGTTGCTAGTCAAGTTTGATTATATTGTTTTTTATTTAGATAAACCTTGACATACCTGGGGTTATATACTGTCAATTTATTTTTAAAAGCGGACTCCAAGTTACTTCCCTACTGACTCTACTTTGGACATCCTGTCTTGTTTCCAATCATGTTTCTTGTTCTGAGATGTGTCTGTATTGGTTAATTATATAGAAGTTATATTTCAGTTGATAATATGATATATACATTAGATGTTACCTTTAAATGTCTAGGCTCTAGGATCTGTCCAAAAGCAGATTGCTGATTTCCATTTTTCTTTAGTTTTGCTGCATTCAGTACAATTTTTTTGTAATCAATTATTCATTTAAACATGTTTTTCAATAAGGCATGTCTTGTTCATTTTTGTGGAGAAAAAGAAAATCCTGTGTATACCTTTGATGATAAGTTACCAGACAATTTTAAAGATTCAGAACATCTAATAGAAAAGATATGGTATCGTGTAATGGATGATAGCTTGGTTGTTGGAGTGAAAACCACATCGTCTTTGCAAATGTAAGTAAAAGTTTTAATGATGAAATACAATAAAATAAAATGTAAGCTACATAAATATTCCTAATATGGAGTGCATGGGTGGCGCAAAGTACCTAGAAAGTTGGTAGTTCAAAGCCACATAGAAGAGCCTTGGCAGAAAGGCCTGACAGGCTTTTTGTGGAAGGTTACAGCCTTGAAATCCTATGGAACACAGTTGAACTTTGCACACATTGGATCACCATGAGTTGGAATCGCCTTGATATAACATCTGGTTTGGGTTTGTTTTTGGGTGGGTTTTGTTTTGTTTTGTTTAAATTAATACCCATGTTAAAAAATTTTTTTTTCAAACTGACATCTTTGTTCCTCAGTAATTTGGAGAGGTCCCTGGCAACAGACTTTCCCAATGTAATACTCCTAATCTCTTGATTGTTGGTCTAAGAAATATGAAATCATTGACAATTTCATTCTTTTCTCCATCTATCATGATGTTTCCTTTTGGTCCAATGGTCAGGACTTTTGTCTTCTTAATGTTGAGACTTAGATCTTCAGCAGCAAGCATTTCAAGTCCTCATCACTCTCAACGAGCAAGACTCTGTCATCTGCCTAACACAGGTTGTTGTTGATTCTTCCTCCTCTTGTGATGCCACATTTTTCTTCAGAGTTCCATTTTTCTTAATGTTAACCATAGTTTGTTATGACAGGACAAATGTCTTTGCAACTTTATTAGTGGATCCCAAATAATTTTTGAAATGAGGATTTCTTTGTTAGTGAATGTTTAAGCTTTTTTGATCTGGTCGATGAGGATATAGATTTTCTCGTTTCTTTCATATTAACTAATTGCAGTTATAAAACCGATCTTGCATTCATGAAGCTAAACCCAAAATTCTTCCAATATCTTTTTGTGTGCTGCTGGAGTAGATTTATTAACATTTGATATATTACTGGATCATGTGTGTCCTGAAAATTTAGACTTAGAAATGGGATCAGACTAAAGTTTGAATTTTTGGTTTAACAAGAATACTTGGTAGATAGTGTTTCAGTCTTCAATTGTGAAGAATTTAAGGTCTAATACTTTTGATTTTGTGATGTTAGCGTTGCCTAATTCCTTTGTTTCATTAGGATTGGCAAAATAATAAGACAATTCTCATCAATTACTTGTTGGTAGGTGCTTTTAAGCCTACACCTCCATAGTGATCCTGTATACTACAAACTTAGCCTCAGAAGAAGTTTGAAAGTTGGAAACCAGAATGTGAACACAAGAGAAGCTCGTTTCTTAATGGTGGTTATCTATAGGCTTTTTTTGTGGGCAGGGTTTGGAAATGTGTTTTTTGTTAAGAGATGAAACAGCACAGTTCATATTGATAACTTCTAGTTCACACTCTAGATTTCAGAGTTTTCACTTAAACTCACCAATCCTGTGTCTATCTCCTTTTCCACCATGGTGAAAATGTCATTTCTTAGTTGCACCAGCATAATTACTCATTTGCTTTATTCCCCTCTATATGTGCATTATTCTTGGAATAGCCGTACCAACAATTTAATTACTGAAAGTTACTTAACATTTCTTTGAGATTGATTTTGTTCTTAGATTCTAACCTCATATGTATGTACAGGGAATTTCCTAGATGCTAAGCTCCCCATTGTGGTTCTATCACTATTCTTTATCACCTATTTTTACTTGAAAAATTTTGGCAATGTTGGATTATATGTTTTAAAGCCCGCATCATATGTATAATTTGTTAGAAATACAAATCTGTAAAGAATTGCTGAGGGATAAACAATATTTTCCGTTCAAAAGCAGATTTACTGAAGTCATTTATTGGATTATCAAATACCATTTTTAGTTTAGGAGTGTTTGCATTCTAAACTCTTATCAAAATAGACTTTGTTGTTTTTAAAATAAGTTTATTTTCTCCTTGTTTAAGAGGAAAAAAAACCCCAACCAACCTTATCATAAAATCCAGATATTTTACTATTCTTATATATTAAAGAGAGCCATGGTTTTTGGTTTTTAGTTTAAATTGGAGTGTGAAAGGACTGGACGCAATGTGTGGATGGCCGAGTTTAACTTCTATTCAGGGAACTGTCTCCATCAATAATATCCATAGTATCGTATAAATAGCTGCATAGTCAGGCCTGCCACCCCACATGCTCCTGCACCTAAGATTTACTAATCATTGCGTCTGATGTTTGTAGCAAGACTTACAGACTTTTCCCACATTGTGAGGTTTATTAAGGAAATAGGTTGGAGAATGGAGGAGACAAAGAATATCTCACAATGCAAGTGCAGATTTAGTACAGAAGTCCCAAGTCAGATTAAAAACCCTCAATTCCTCAATTCGTGAAAGTCTAAGTACAATTCAACAGCATACATGCAAGAAGCCTCTGATTTCTTCAGTCATCCAGCAAACTTGACCTCAGAGCAGTTATAAGTTAGCTTTTCCTTCAATTATCCAGTAAACAGAATCTTTAACTGTGACCTTTATCTCCAGGGTTCCTCTGGTTACATCTTGCCAGTCACTTCAGCAACATGGTCGCCTCTCAGAGTGTGGAACGTGCTCTCTTACAGGTGTTGGTGATTTGCAAGATCATGTATATGGAGTTAGGGAGCTGGAGACCATCCCCTAATGGGGGCTAGCACAATGGCTAGAAAAGCCATTTTTTTCAAGTGTTCTGGCACCCCATAGAGAAATTACTTCCTTGGCTTGTCTATTTTAAGGGAAATGCTGTTAAAGGATCCTTAAAACGGAGAGATTTAGTCTTCATTTTCTGATATATTTTACATTCAAAATGTCTCCTAGGAAAAAAAGATCATGAAAATAATTCTTTGCTTTAATTGATATTTAATAATTTAGCTTAATGAACTTGTATACTATAACCAATCTCTCTGAATTACTTACAGATCTCTGAATGATATAACTCTATGGCTGTTACTGGATAAAGCTTATGGCTCCAGTGTTCTGCTAAAGTGTCAGAACAAAGTGATTAAGTTAAATAGAGATCCTTTGCCAGCATCAGCTTTTTTACCACCTGAAGGAGGATCAGAGGCAAAAAGGATCAAGTTGACCCTTCTTCGTGAAGACAAGAAAAGCTATTGTCAACAACCATCTAAAAAAGATTATATACAAACAATTACTGCTGTAACTCCTCTGTCACCACTTTTAGCACTCATTAATTTCTGTTGCATTGTGCTGCTGCAAATTAGGAAGAGAAACAATGGTAACTATTCAGAAGATCATTATATTCCTTGTGGCAGACTTCTTATAAGACTGGAGGATATTTCAATGGGGAAGTACCTAGTGACATTTCCAGAACCTAAATCTACAGGTAACTTGTGGTTGGCAGTTTTTAGTCATACGCTTAATTGAATCTGAAAATTTTAAGAAACAGAGATTAGATCTTCTGACATTTTTTTTCCCTCATAGAACACATAGAAGATATTTTTACACTTCTTTCAGCATTGGACAGATTTTGTTTTCACGTCACATCATCTGATCGTACCCTGACTTCAATGCAGACATGGTTCTTAAAATACATGCAATGTGAGGTAATCAAAGAATTTCCAGAAATCTGGTTCTCTAAAAAGCCAGGAAGTTTTTATGGGTCACTCTTCAACTGGAAACAAAGGACACCATGTGAAGGAATTTTAATAGTATATTGCAGGTAATGTACAACACAGTGGACTAAGTTCAGAGAACTTGGTGTGCATAGACGGGGCAAATGTGTAGTCCAGGAGTGACATCTATGATGATGTTGTTATGACTTCTGAATTATTTTGGCACTATTTTAGTCATTATCTAGGGTGACACAAAGGGATATTTTCCATCCTCATTTAGAAAATGAAGATATGTTTTTATTTTGTATTTGTTTTAAACTTTTTTTTTCTATTGAATAGGACCTAATAATTTCTTTTTTGCGATTTTTTTATTTTGAGATTTTAATGAAAGTTTATAGAGAAGTTGGATTTTCATTCATTCATTCATTGTTGCTTATTTTCCTCCCTACCCACCCCCGTCAGTTTAGTTTTCTCTTTGAGAAAAAATTCTTTCATTGTTACACAATATCCTGTGCCCCCTCCCCCCTCACTGGTCCACCTTGCTAAGCAGCTCTTATTCTGGACTGTTGTCATGCAACTAATACCTAATCACATATTCTTTTTAAACAGTTCTTTTCCTCATCTGTTTCAATGCAGTATACATTATTTATCCCTTCTTTTCTTAGTTTTTCCCGAACTCCCATGTCAGTGTTTTTTTATAACAGTGGCATTATGCAGTATTTGTCCTTTTATGACTGAGATTATTTCACCCAGCATAATGTCCTCCAGGGAGGGTCACCCATTTGGTATATTATTTTATGAGTTCCTTGTTTTTCAGTGCTGTGTGATATTCCATTGTGTGAATATACAGCTTCTCTATCCATTCATTTGTTGATGGGCACTTGGATGTTTCCATCTCTGCTGTTACGAACAACACACCAATAAACATAGGTGTGCACCTAATAATTGCCTCTTTCCTGTCCCATAAAATGAAATTTATTATTCAGAAGAAAAACATAATCTGAAAGAATCCTGGTTAATATTAACTGACTTGATAAAGAATATGTTTATTTTACGACACCTGTCTGAATTTTACCAATGATCATGTGTATTATTGGTTATATTCATTGTTAGAGTAATTTAAATTAATTTTAATTTATTGTTGTTGTTTTTGTGTGCAGTGGGGTCAGAACCAACTCATAGCTGACCATCGA
Organism: Elephantulus edwardii; assembly: GCF_000299155.1. Classification (NCBI taxonomy): domain Eukaryota; kingdom Metazoa; phylum Chordata; class Mammalia; order Macroscelidea; family Macroscelididae; genus Elephantulus; species Elephantulus edwardii. The sequence continues at coordinate 7,703,532 of NW_006399865.1, read as the reverse complement.
GTGGGTTTTCAGTGGCAGTTAATAACATGGGAAGAGACTGCCTATTCTTCTCCTGCCGAGCAACTGGTGCTACATTATATTTTACATGACTGCTTAGTGCCATCCTGATATTTACAATATGGTCTTTCTTTTTTATTCCAGGAATCAAGCTGTTTTGTTCCAGTGTCTTCATTATCTCATTAGAGTTCTCCCAATAAACTGTTCCTTCAAAAAGCTAAGATCAGGAAGTGAGGATTTCTTAATTGATCGTTTGGCATTAACTTTGGAGGAGGAGCTGCGTACCATTACTAGTTATCTTTCTTCAGCCTTAGCTGAGATTGAAAGCAGCTTTTCCCAGCAGTATGAAGCAGACAGAAGTCAGAGCAATCCCATTGTGGCTTCTTTATCAGACAGGGAGGAAAGAATCCGCCAATACAGAAAAGAACTTCAGAGAGAAAAGAAGCAAATCACGTTGGCAATGAACCTAAAAGTGAGTGCCATTCTTTATAGAGAAATTAATTTGAAAATAGCTGAAGTTCAGCTGAAATCAAACTTAAACATACAGAAGTTGGCCAGTCTATAATTAAAATCTAAATTTTATTTTACTTTAAAATATATTTCCACTGCTAGCAAACTTTGGTTCCATTTGTTTTCATTTTATTTTATATGCCTCCTTTGTAAAAATAACAGTTGAGGCATTTTTGTAGTGAAACGTTGGTTTTGATAACCCAGGAAACAATATGCCTCAGATCAGTGGGCATTTCACAATGTCTAGACACTTTAGTTGTCAGGATGTGTGTGTGTGTGTGTGTGTGTGTGTGTGTGTGTGTGTGTGTAAGTAGGTGGAGCTCAGGAATGCAGCTAAACATCCTGCTGTGCATAAGACAGCCCCTTACAGTAGAGAAGTATCCTAGCCAAAGTGTCAGCAGTGCCAAGCTTGACAGAAGAGGTTAGAACAGTATTTTAGTATAACTCTTTTTTTAAGAAAGTAAGCACTTTTTATTGTATTCTGCTTAGTGGAACCTAATATATAAAAATCAACTTATAAAAATCAACTTCAAACAGAGAAATTAAGCTAGGATGATAGGATTTACAATATTTTCTGTAAACATCAAACTTCCATGGAAATTTAACTGGAAGAATGTTTGGGTAAGACCATTTAAGTAAAATACTTGAGGCCTTTGTTAACTCAAATTTTATTGGAAAGCTTCTCCGAAATCGTGTAAATCTATAGGAAAGTGATTCTTTGAAAATTTTAGGGCATTTCTCTGAAAATGATATTTCTTCCCAAAGGCTAAGCATATTTCATCATCTCTAATTGTTGGTTTGGAGTTATTCTTTTTTTCTTCTTACAGTTGAAAATGGTCTTAAAACCATTGGAAATTCCAACTCTAGGCAGAGCTAAAATATGAAATTCTAGCTAGAATAAGAGTATAGTACTCCTTAGGGATGGAGAGATTTAAATATGAGTGAAAATCTTCACTTAAGTGATTTATAAGGGTTTCTGTGAGAGACATTTCTTCAAAGACAAAAATTCAACACACTGTTTTCTTCTTTTTTGAAAGAATGAAAATTCTAGAATAGTAAGAATATGTCAGGAGAGAGAAAAAGACACAAAAGCATATAGGCCAAATGAAATGGTCTTGATCTTCTTGGCTCTGAAATCTAAAGTGATACAGAAATTTCCTCTTTATCTTGAGGCATTTGACAAAAGTCCACATGACTATATTAAGTTGCATCTTGTGCTGGCAGCAGTGAATTGTGAATTCTTCTCATGCCTTATAAGTGTGCCTGTTCCTAATGATCTGGTGATATAAATGGTTTGTAGAAATTATAAATTCTTCCCTCAGTTTTTAGGATTGTCCATAAAATAATATACTACTTCCTTTTTAGTAATTCACTACAAAATATGATACAATACTATAGCTTTATCAAAATATTTTGGACTTTTTGCAAATGGTAATCTTTTTGGAAACCTAGAGTTTTGTCTAGCTGGACAATGAGGAAAGGAATACTGGAGAAGAAGTGATGCATTTTAGTTATGGTGTTGGGAAAGTATTGAGTGCACCATGGACTGCCAGGGGAACAAACAGATCTGGTTTTGTAAAAATACTGTCAGAATTCTCCTTAGAAGGACGGTCAGACTTCATCTCATTTACTTTGGACACATAAAAAAAAATCCTTGGAGAAGGAAATCATGCTTAGTAAAATTAGAGGGCCAGTAACAACAGAAACTATATGTGTCATGTACTGTCAATTGAAATTATTTGACATGTTCTGAAAGAGTGCCCCCTGTAAAAATGAAATTATAAAATGGACTGTCAAAAGAAAACCCTAACCACAATTAATAGTAGTAATTGTTCTATAGGAAAGTTGTTAGGTACCTTGGAGTTGAAAATACATTGTTGTTGTTATGTGCTGCCAAGTTGCTTGCAACTCATAGCGACCCTATGTGTAACAGCCCTAAACTCTGTCCTGTGCCAATCACACTGTCTCCGACACACCCACCCTAATTATCCCAGTCACTGAATCAGTCCACCTCATAGAGGGCCTTCCTCTCCTGTGCTGTCCTCCACCCTCCCAAGCATGATGTCTCTCTCCAAGGACCGGTCCTTCCTTACAACATGTCCAAAGTGTGTCAGATGAAACCTCAGAATCCTTGCCTCCAAGGAGGTGCCTGGTTTAACTCTCTCCTGGGTGAACCTGTTTGTTTTCTTAGCAGTCCATGGTACATTCAGTACTCTTCTCCAGTACCACAGGTTAAGGCATCAGTTCTCCTTCTATTCTCCCTGATCATTGTCCGACTCTTTGATGCATAACAAGTGATAGCAAAGACCATGGCCTGTATCAGATGCACCTTAGTCTCCAGAGAGACACTATTGCTCTTCAGTACTTTGGAGAGGTCCTTAACAGCAGACTTTCCCATGGCAATACGTCTTTTAATTTCCTGGCTCCTGGTGCAGAGAGTGTTGACTGTGGAGCCAAGCAAACTAAAGCTGTGTACAATCTCAATCTCTTCAGCATCCATCCTGATGCTGCCAATTGGTCCAGTGGTGAGAATCTTTGTCTTCTTGATATTGAGCCAATCTTGACCCCACATTTCTCCTCATAGAGCCCAGCCTCCTGGATAATCTGTTCTGCATACAGGTTGAAAAGGTATTCCTATAAATGTAGTAAAATACATTAGGATTTTAAAAACTAGCACTTATGATTTATAAGTATGATAAAAGGTATTAATTTTTATGTGCCTAAACCCCTTTATAAATGGATCTTATATTCCAGTCTAGTTTGAAAAATATTATCTTGTTGTACAAAATGGTTCACCCCTTTTTTCAGTGATATTGATTGCATTCTTGAGGTTGTGCAAGTATTCCTACCTTCCTTTTCTGAATTACTTCTCTTCCACTGACATACTTCTTGCCCTTTAAGATTCATCTCTGATCCTTCTAGTTGCTGTTACCAATTTATCTCATATAGACAGTTTTTAAAAGACTATTATTATCATTTTCAAATCAGACCTTTTTTGCTAGTTAAGCTAAATAAATTATTGTTTAGTTTTAAGGAAGCTTCAATGTGTTCTTTTGGTTTAAGGTTTAAAGCTTCTGAGGACAGTAGTAGTTTCAGGGGTTCACTCAGGACTCCTCCTAAGTCTGGAGTACATGAGAATATGAAATTCTATTCTACATTTTCCCCCTTTTTAATAAAGTTTTCTCCTGTAAAATCCTTAATCAAAATGTTCACTAATGGTACCTGGCCAGCATCCAGTTTTTCATGGCAAAGGTAGCAGTTGTGTATGGAGTTAAGTAGCCACATATTCCTTGTCCTACTATTCCTGACTCTCATTTGCCCCAGATGTAGTGGTGTCAATTATTTTGTCTTGATCTTCTAGAACAAGTGCTTCAAGACCTCTTCATTTTCAGAAAGCAGGATTGTGTCATCTGATAACACAGGTTATTCACGAGTCTCCCTCCAATCCTTATGCCACATTCCTATTCAGAGTCCAGCTTCTTGAATAATTTGCTCAGCATACAGATTGAATAGGTACAGAGAGAGAATACAACTCTGATACACTCCTTTCCTAATTTTAATCCATAATACCTTGCTCTACACAACAGCCTCTTTGTTTATAGGTTTCACATGAGCATAACTAAGTGCTCTGGGTCTCCCATTTTTTTAAAATCTTAACCATTCTCACTTCTTGAGAGATTCTGGCAATTGTGATAAAAGCATTGCGGGGCTGTGGCACAGCTTCTGAAGACAGCCACAACCAAATGTGTTCTTGTGTGCTGTTAAGTCAGAATCAACCCATAACTGACCCTTCAGTTGATTTTCAGAGGCAGTTAATAGCACACAAGAGATTTCACATCCTTCTCCCGCGGAACAGCTGGTGAATTCGGACCATGTACGTGCCTTTGGGATTCCAGCATAGCTTCTTACCACTATGCTACCAAAGCTCCAATGTATTCTCTGTAACCTGCAAAATGTTAAGGCAGAGTGGCCATTTGATCAGTTTGGCCCAGAATGGGAGGTGGGATTGGTGGACAGAGTTGTCTGTTGTCTGTTTTTTCCTGAAGCTAGTGCCACCTGGAAGGGGAGAGAATTAGCCAGAAGGTATCAATAGTAGGGGGGTGGATCTTCAAGATTAGGAAAAGAGTTGAGGTTTCCAAGGCTCCTTATGACATGGCACATTGGATAATATTAATAGCTCACACATTTATTACCATGTGCCAGGCATATGCAACCATATTCAACTGCTTCCTTAGTTGTTAGCTTTTTAAATTTCTACTTAAGTCAATCAAGATAAAATAAAAGCAAAAAATCCAGTTCCTTGGTTGCACTGCATGTGGGCTAGTGGCCACCAGTTGGATAGTGTAGAATAGAACATTTCCGTAGGCTCCGAAAGTTCTGTTGGACAGTGCTGCCGTAAGATATGTACCATTAAGAGTTACATATGGATGGAGAACCTGAGACATGGGCAGTTTAAATAATACACCCAAGGTCTCAAATCCAGAACCTTTGCTGTTCTGCTTAGAACATAATTTCTTACTAATTAACCCTCTGACAGTTTCATATTAAAAATGCTCTGAATGTTTAAAAATGAAGAATTGAAAATTAGACATTAAAAGTATAAATGTGTCAGTATTTGCAATATTGAGATTGAGGAGGAATTCTAGCCATGCTGTTCTAAATCCCATAATAGGCAAGATCTTTGAGTTCATTCATGGCTTTCGCCATCAATTTTATCTCTGTCTACTTCCTTTCAAACCAGAAAACAAACTCATTCCCTTCAATTCTACTCTGACTCATAGTAACCCTTCGAGTTCCAAGCCTATAAATCGTGGAGCCGACTGCTTTATCTTCTGCAGAGTGGCTGGTAAATTGGAACCGCTATCCTTTTGATTAGCAGTCCAACATGTAGCCCACTACAGCACCAGCGCTCCTTACATAGAAATACTCGAGTGTCTTTCCTATTTGCTTTCAGTTACCTGTCTCTGAAATATCACTCCCCTGAATTACTGGACTTACCTTAGCTCATTCATGTTTGGGAAGTTCTTAAATGAGATTCTACCCTTAAGTATAACCTCTCTTGTCTTTGAAACATGTCTAGGGGATTTTGAGATCCTCTGGAATTGTTGTTATTGCCTAGCAAGCACTGTGGTAGAGAGCTCTGAATCCCAGAAAAAGATAGGAGCAGTATACCTGAGGGACTATTTACATCTTTATTCTGTGAGTACTATATCATTTGAGGAAAAAAAGAATGATTTGTTTTTCTTACCCTCTGCTTGCAACAATTCTTCCAAATGCTGTGCCTATTGAAAACATCTCTTTCCAAACAACAATGGCATGCGAAATGGAAGAGAAGAAAGAGCTCTTTCATTCAGTCTTGTGTTTATTGAAGTTTTATTGAATACATTGCCATGCAAAGCACTAGGTTCTGGAGATGAAAAAATAAGACTACTCTCAGCCTTCAAAAACTTTGCAGTCTTAAAGAGAGAGACAACAGCAGATGTTTTTATATTACATGGAGGCAGTTAATAAAAATACCCCTGGGGCTTCTGGGTGCTTTGATCAATCTCAGACCATCTTAGAGCAGGAGTTAGTAATTTTGGGTAACAACATTTTGGATATCTGATAAATGCTAGACATTTATGTTGGGCGTGGTTTGTGAGGTGAAAGTTGTATTATAGTAGCATTTTTCTTGCTTTGTTTAAGTCTGTCTTGGAGGAAGTGAAGCCATGGTGCATCTTAGAAGTAAAAATGGTGAAACTTTGTCGCGTTTACTTTGGGTTGTCAGGAGGGCCCAGTCCTTGGAAAAAACGTCACACTGGGAAAGGTCAGAGAATGAGAGGAAGATGCAGTGACTGTAACAATAAGATGCAGCATATCAGAGATGATGAGGATGGTGCAGGATAAGACAAGGTTCAGATCTGTGGTTCGCAGGGCCACCATGAGTTGTTTGCTTTATGGCACTTAAAATCAACTTCTCTTAAAATCTTAATTAAACCCCCCCCCCAACATCTCCAGGTCTGTTGCGAAGGCAAGGCCCTGACAGGAAGAAATGCACAAATTCTGAAGCAGAACACTCTGCATTGAAAAGGGACCTAAGGATAATTCACCTAAGGATAATTACCGTTAAATCCATGACATAGTTATACTGAAGCCACTTCAGAATGAAACTTGGTTCTGAAAATAAACATATAGCCATCCATGTAAGAGCGAATAAAACCTTCCTTATCTGAATTATTTTGCTTTTTTGAGGGCCCCTGGGAAACATTTTTAGTTTCTGATTCAACATACCTCTCTAAATCAGTAACTCTCAACGTGGAGTTCTGGGCCCACGAGCATCTTACATTGTTAGAAATACAAATGCTGACACTCAAGTCCACACTTAACCTATGGGAAACTGAGACTGGGTCTGTAATCTGTGTTTAATAAACTGTCCACATAATCTCATTGCTCTCTCCCAGAACTTCTCACTGGCTCATTTCAGGTCCACCGTCTGATGAGAATTTGCATTTCCATCTCAGATGTACTGAATCAGAATCACTTATGTATGGTAGACCTGAGACCTAGAAGAGTAATCTGTAAGAATCCTTTTAAGGTGTGGCTTCTGATCTGTCTCGGGGGTGGAAATGCAAATCTCCAACAGGAAGTTGACCTGAAATGATTCAAAACTCTATACCAGTAATTTCCAGCCCTGGCTATACCTAGATCACCTTGAACAAGTTGCCATCGTGACTCAGGACAACCCCAGGTATATCAGAGTAAAACTATCCTTTAGGGAGTTCTCAGTGGCTGTGACCTTTCAGGTGTCCTTCAGCAGGCTGTTCTTTTGGGGTGTTATCGGCAGATTCTGACCACCAACATTTCAGTCAAGCAGTTTGTACCTAAGGCCTCCTAAAATATTTAATGCTAAGTTCCACCTCTAAAGATTCTTCCTCAGTCAGCCCAGGTTGCGCATTCCTGGGAGGGTTCTGATGCACAGTCAGGGCTCAGAACCTCGGCTTTACAACCAGCTGCAATGAATTTGACCATTGAAGGAGACACAGCTTTGCCAAATTTTCTTTGTGAGTGGCTGTTTTCCCCCCCCTTAATATGTGATATACCAGGGCCTCTTCAAACTTTTATGTGCACACAAGCTGCCTAGAGCTCTTGTTCAAATAAAGATTTAGACTCTGGAGTGGGGCCTGAGGTGTTATTGCTGGCCCATGGACCACCCTTTGATTGGCAAGGTAAGCAACAACCCTATAGCATTGTCAAAATCCAGGCTTTTGTGTTAGGAAAATGCATGTTTTCATATACAGTCTTGTAACAAAAGGCTCTTGCACTTGGATTAGTTTTCCAAATGGGTCAATCCAAGGAACTATTGTAGTTATTTTTGCTAGTTCAGCATCTTTGGTAATGACCTAAGGTTGAAAGGTACATAGACTTATTTTTGTTTCCTCTTTGATATTTTCCTATTTACGTTTTCCTCCCTGATTTATACTCATAGCTGTAGTGGAAGAGTATCTTTTTTAATTCCTAATGCGAAACTTATACTTGGACCAGGAGGCAGTCGTCAGAACAGAGCAAGGGAACACTGCATGGTTCAAAATTGGGAAGGGCATACGCCAGGGATGCATCCTATCTCCATACCTTTTCAACCTATATGCAGAACAGATTATCCGGGAGGCTGGGCTCTATGAGGAGAAATGTGGGGTCAAGATTGGTGGACGATTTATCAACAATCTGCGTTATGCGGATGACACAACCCTGCTTGCTGAAACTGAGGAGGACCTGAAGCGCCTGCTGCAGAGCGTCAAGGACTGCAGCCTACAATATGGATTGAGGCTCAATGTCAAGAAGACAAAGATTCTCACCACTGGACCAATTGGCAGCATCAGGATGGATGGTGAAGAGATTGAGATTGTACACAGCTTTAGTTTGCTTGGCTCCATAGTCAACAGTCTTGGCACCAGCAGCCAGGAAATGAAAAGGCGCATTGCCATGGGAAAGTCTGCTGTTAGGGACCTCTCCAAGGTGCTGAAGAGCAGTGGTGTCTCTCTGGAGACTAAGGTGCGTCTGGTACAGGCCATGGTCTTTGCATTCACCTGTTATGCATCAGAGAGTTGGACAATGACCAAGGAGGATAGAAGGAGAATTGATGCCTTTGAGCTGTGGTGCTGGAGAAGAGTATTGAGAATACCATGGACTGCTAGGAAAACAAACAGATTTGTCCTGGAGAGGGTTAAACCGGGTGGCTCCTTGGAGGCAAGGATTCTGAGGCTCCGTCTAACTTACTTTGGACATGTTGTGAGGAGAGACCGGTCCTTAGAGAGGGACATCATGCTTGGGAGGGTGGAGGGACGGCGCAGGAGAGGAAGGCCCTCTATGAGGTGGATTGATTCAGTGGCTGGGATAATTGGGATGGGAGTGTCAGAGGCAGTGCGATTGGCACAGGACAGAGAGGGCTGTTGTACATAGGGTCGCTATGAGTCGCAGGCGACTCGACGGCACATAACAACAACAATGAAAAATGACTCTGAAACACAGATAAGAAATGACTGCATGCTACTCAGTGACACTTACAATCCATTAGGATTGAAACTGAGAAACAATTCCAAACAAATTTATCCGTTAAGGGAGATATAACGGTTATTTTACAGGGAACTCATAAATTATTACACAACATGGGTGACCCTAGAGGACATTATGCTGATTGAAAGATCTCTGTCACAAGAGGACAAGTACTGCATAACACCATTGTTATAAAACAAGATTGATGGGGAGTTGGGGGGAAACTAAGAAAAGAGGGAATAAATAACACTGAATTGGAACAGAGGAAGGAGAGAACTGTTTAAAAGGAAAAATGATTAGTCATTTAGTATGATAGCTGCACAGAGTAAGGGGACATTGCAAAGAGGAATGGGGGAGGTAGTTGTGCAGCAGTGAACAAATTTTTTTTTTACGTGAACTAGGGGAGGGGAAACGGAGATGGGGTAAAATGTGCAACACTGAATGAAAATCCCACTTTTCCGTAAACTTTAATGAAAATCACAATAAATTTTTTTTCCTGTCTTGTTCCGGAACTAATATACCTGTAGGCATTTGTGTTGGTTTACTTAAGCCTGGGTTAAGAGAGATTTCATGATTTATTGTTTACTACTGTTTTTGTTTTTTGCATTGCATTTATTATCCTTTAAATTTGTTTTAAGAGTTAAAAAAAGTAAATGAAGGATATGATAGAGGATGGGGAATAAACTCAATTCCTTGCCGTTGAATCAGAACCAACTCATAGTTGACCCTCTAATAGGTTTTTTGGAGGCTGTAACATGCACAGGAAGCTCTGGTGGCCTGCGTAGGGAGTTTTGCTACCATTCCAAAGATGGGTGGTCCAAATCCACCAGCTGCTCCCTTGGGAGAAAGGTGAGCAATTTCCCCTTGTGTGATTTAAAGCCTTGGAAATCTCTCAGGAGGCTCAGTTATGAGTGAGAATGAATATAAATCACATAGAAGGAAATTGCCCATCTTTCCCCTATGGAACTGCTGGTGGATTTGCCCTAAGAGTCGTCGCCTGACATTAGCAGCACAGTTCTCTCTGGACTGCTCCCCCAGACTCCCTGTGGATAGGTCATTCAAGAGGCATTCCATGAAAACTGTCGTGTGCAGGGAACTGCTGGCAGATGCTTGCGAATGTTGAAGTATAAGATTCTCTTATTCTTTCCTTCTAAGTATCTTTTAATTTTACATTTTCATTTTCCTTGTTATCATAACCCCTTATTTCTTTTTTTGGATATTTCAGCATTTTCCAATATTGTCTCTGCATTCTTTTGTTCCAGTCTTGTTTCACAATAGCTGTGCTGTTCTTGTCAAAACACAGAAATGATAGCTTCTGTGCTCATGAAAATATATCATTTGTCCAGGGTGTTCATTTGAGGGCTTATTTCTTTTAGGATAAATATAAACTTTTTCATGTGGGTGTACTATCATTCAGTCTACCTCACGAGCCTAGCTAGGATTGCCCTCTCTATGTTTGGATTCTAGTCATAAACATTAACATCAGTTTTTCAAATGCAAACTTTTGCTTCCTAACTCAAACTGAATGTTCCGTTCCCACTACCAATATTTTTCTCTATCTCTTATCTAGTCCAGTGCCCATTCATTCCTCAGAAAACAGCTCATCATTCACTAATGAAAACTTCTAACCCTCTAGGACCAGACCAAGTTCTCCTAGCATACACTTATGTAATACTCTATGATTCTTTCCACAGATCATCAAAATATTTTCATGGCATTAGATGGTGTTGTGTTAACTGTAACTCATAACTATTCTCAGAACAGCAAATGTGAACCTTGCCCTATTCTGTATCATCTGCGCTATTTCTGATAAACTCAAGCGCATTGTTACAATCACTGTATTGATCCATCTTGTTGAGGATTTCCCTCTCTTTTGCTGACCTTTCCCAGTATGATGTCTTTTTCCAAGGCCTGGCCCCTGCTTACAACACGCCAAAGTATGTGAGACTAACTTCACCATCCTTGCCTCTAAGGAACACTCTGGTTGCACTTACTCCAAGACACATTTGTACTGTATTTTAAAAGTTAGCAATAATTATCGGTAGGTGCTATAGTTGGCTTAAATTTGAACCATGACTGTGAACTTAAGGTTGTAGAACTCTCAGGACTCAAACTGATTTGTAGGCAAAGCTCATTTTCTGTCTTTCTCTTTATGTACCCCACCTACCTGATTGCTTCAAACATAAACTACTTACTCTTGAGCTGATTACAACTCATGACCCCATGTATGTCAAAATAGAACTATGAGGGTTTTCCGTGGCTGATTTTTTTTAAGCGATTATCAGTCTTTTATTCCAGAGCATCTCTTAGTGGACAGACATTGGTTAGCAGCTGAGTGCATTAATGGGTTTGCACCAGGTAGAGACACCCCTACATAAATTTTAGGTGCCGTCAAATTGAATATGACTCAAAATGACCCTCAGAGCAACAGATGTGAACACTCTCCTGTCCTTGTCATCTCTGACATACTCCAGCCTATTGTGCTGCCATACTGTGTCAAACCATTCCATTGATGGTCTTCTCCCTTGGTGACCCTCCATTTTTCCCATTAATAATGTTCCTTTCCAAGGAATAACCTCACCCAGCAACATGCCCAAAGTATGAGAAATGCTTCACCACCTTCGCCTCCAAGGAGCACTCTGGCTGCACCTTTTCCAAGACACATCTGTCTGTCCTTTTGGCAGTCCATAGGATATTCAGTACTCTTCTCCAGCACTACAACTCAAAGGTTTCAATTATTTTCGTCTCGTCGTTATTCATTGTCTGGCTCTTTGATACTTAGCAGGTGATTGAGAAGGACATGGCTTGAATCAAATGCACTTTAGTCTTCAAACTGATAGCACTGCTCCTCAAAACTCTGGCGAGGTCTCTTACAGTAGACTTGCCCAGTGCAATATGTCACCTGATTTCCTGACTGCTGGTACCAACGTTGTTGATTGTTGATCCACGCAAGATTAAATCATTGACAGTTTCAATCCTTTCACTATCAGGATACTGAATGTTGGCCTCGTGGTGAGAACTTTTCTTGATGTTGATACGTAATCCATTCTTAGCAAATTATGGCTAATACTGAAAAGAATGAGATTCCCAGAACATTTAATTGTGCTCATGAGAAATCTATACCTAGACCAAAAATCTGTTATCTGAATGGAGCAAGGGATCACTGCATGGTTTAAAATCAGGCCATGTGTGTGTCAGGGATGTATGCTGAGCAAATTATTCATGAAGCTGGAGATTGTGAAAAAGAATGGGACATCAGAATCAGAGGAAGACTCATCAACTTGTGTTATATAGATGGCACCTTACTTGTAGAAAGTGAGGAAGACTGGAAAAAGCTTGCTGCAGAAAAGTCAAGAATTACATACAACACCTACAGTGTAGACGCCTAACCAAACATGTTATTTCTTCTAAATAAATTAATGTGGTTTTTAAAAAATGTTATTGTGTTAGAAATCAAAGTGTTACAAATATATTGTTAATTCAGTCATTCGTATGTATGTATGTTGTAACTCTGCAGTTGATTATTGGAAATGATTACAATATCTGATCCACTCTTTATTGTATATTGCCTTTTACCCAACTTAAGTTTATTATTTCTATTCTCTTCTCCCTCCCTTTCCATCCCAGGAATGTTCTACCTGTGAATGAGTCTATCTCTGTATTAAACCTTTCCTTAGCTTTTTAGAAAAATAGTGGTCCTATACAGTAATTAGTTGAGCTTTGGCGGTGTAGTCCGTAGCAAGTACAGTGCTAACCCAAATGTCATGCATGTCTGGTTTGCCACGCCACCAATGGCTCTGTGAGAGGAAGATGGGCAGTTTGCTCTTGTTAGGATTTACGGTGTGTGAACCGTGAAGGAGGGTCAGCTATGAGTTGGAAGTGACTTAACAGCAGTAAGTGTGTAACTATACAATCATTAGTCCCTTTGTGACTGAGGTAGGTCACTCTGCATAATTTATTCTAGATTCATTCATGTTTCTTGAATAGTTTAACTGTTTGTTGATGGGCGTTGGAATTGCTTACTTCTCTTTACTATTGTATATCTCACTCTCCTTGCTGTTGAGTTGGAACCAACTCTTAATTTACCCTCCACTGGGTAGTCAGAGGATGTTAACTGCTCTGGAGGAGATTGCCCATCGTTTTCCCTTGAAGTTAGTGAACATGAATGCCTTTGGGTTGGCAGCACAACTTCTTACCACTAGGACACCAGAACTTCTCTAGTAAATAGTGCTATAATAGTGAGTTTGCAATTATCAGGTAAAGTCACAGCTCTTACTTTGAAAAGGGTGGCCTAGTGATCAGCTGTGCTTCAATACCAGAGCCACGTGGTTTGAATGCACTAGCTGTTCTGTGGGAGAAGGATGAGCACTCTCCTCCTGTGTGATTTACTGCCTTTAAAAACCCGCTGGAGGGTTAGCTATGGGTCGGTTCTGACTTGATAGTACTTAGGAGCTGCAAGGAATTGGGCTGCCAGCCTGAAGGCACACAGTTTGAATTCAGCTGTTCTTTGGGAGTAAGATAGGCAGTCTCCTCTGGAGTGATTTACAGTCTCTGCAAATCTGCTAGATGGTCAGTTACGAGTGAGTTCCACCTCTGTGGCACATAAAAACAATAATAGATAATGATCGTGAGCATTTCTTAATGTGCTTTTTAGTATCTGAATATTGTCTTTGGTGAAGTGTCTTTCAGTGCCCTCTACCCATTTTATAATTGGATGTCTTTTTTTTTTTCTTAAAGTGTGAAATGTCATCTTAAGAAATTGTTCAATAAGAAGTCGACCTTATGGTTCCTGTATCACCTCAAGAAATTTCTATTTCATTTCTGCAGTCAGTGGTTCCTAGATGTTTTAATCACCTGGGCAGGCATAATTTTTTAAATTATTGTTAAGTGCCATCGAGTCTAGTATGACCTGTAGTGACCCTATGAACACCAGATCTGAACCCTGTCTATCTTTGTGCCATTCTCAAACTTCCTAACAAACTAGAGCCCATTGTGGCATTCACTGCATTACTTTATCTCATTGAGGGTCTCCCTCTCCTTTGCCACTCTTTGCCTTTCTGAACATCATGTCCTTGTCCAAGGAATATCCCCTCCTAGCAACATGCCTGAAGTATCATCTTTGCCTCCAAAGAGCACTCTGGCTGCACTTTGTCTAAGACATGTACTTCTTTGTTCTTTTGTCTATGGAATGTTCAGTACTTGTCTTCAACACCACTGCACAAAGGCTCCAGTAGTAGTTCTGTCATCCTTTCATCCTTACTCATTGTCCATGGTCTTTCTGATCAATTTCTGTGTATCTGAGAGCTGGACAATGAGTAATGATGACTTTTTAAATTAGCTTAACATAGAGGTGGGTTTGTTGTGGTGTTGGTTTTTTTTTTTTGTTGTTGTTTTAATTTTTTTTGCTGGGTAAGGCCATCAAAATGTGACACACCTGCCATCTCATCTCATACATACACAATGTATTAGTACTAAATGAATACTCAGAATATGAGTAGTCTTTTGTTTTCAGCATATTTATGACCAAATGCGTTTATGACTTTTTAAAAACATCATTAATATATATTACATTTATTGTTGCAGTGGATAATTTGCTAATGCTCTTATTTGCAGATGTTCATTGTACAGATGACCAATATGTTTTATAAGGATACTAATAACTAAAGACAATCATAATTTAAAAGAAAATGAGATATTCTACTTACATCAGAACCAGTTTGCTGCTGTTGGACCAGAATAATTGTCTTGTTTTGCATCATTCTCATTGTGCAGCACACTAGTAGAAACATACGGAATGACAATGGCCAGTGGTCTAGCAACCATAGTTGAGACGTTTTGAAAGACTTTATGCTGTCAGGTGACATAGTCATGTTTTTATTTTATGTAAATGACTGTCAGCTGTTTGGAGGACAGATTATAAGGGATATAAAGTAGAAGAAGGAAAAACAATTGTAGTGCAGGAATATTTAAGATTATTATCAACTGGAATTCATTTTTAAATTACTGTTTTTAAAAGGTGTTGGGAATCAAAATCACTAGTGGAGTTGTTGCTGTGTGTATGAACATACATACATACATGCCTGCTTTTCTATAGACCTGAAATAGGAAAGGTAGAGTCTGGCTATTATTATCAAAAGCTACACACTGGAGGTACTCTAATGCTCACTACTAGTTAAAACCCACTGATTGATGGTCAGAGGCAGGAGTTTACTGTCAAGGGTAATTAGTTTAGGGAGGTTCTGTGAGAGGGGTGGTAAATCTTTTGTTTGTGGAAAATCCACTTAACCAAACCCACTGCTCTCCAGTCGACTCCAACTCAACCACTCTTGATGGTCTTTCTACTGATGGATTAGAACTATTGGCCTTTTCATTAGCAATATCACATACTTATGTACTAAAGCACTAGAGCTCTTCTGTGAAAGTAATATTAAATGGGCTAAACTCACTGGAGAATAATTTCTTTTACTACACCATTTCTGACATATCCCTGTGGATTTTCCAGTACTTTTACATACTTAAAGAATGACCTGATTTTTTAGGTGGTAACAAATTCAATTTGTTCTCTTCAAAAAGAAAGAAAAGATCATATTTACAGTAACAAAAAAGTACTTGTGAAAAATGAGCAAGAGATGACAGAAAACAAACTACTAAGGGATCCAAAGGAGTCTCACAGTGCAGTCCACAGCAAGCTGTGCCGCTAACGCAGAGGATGTGTGTCTCTGGCAGTTTGAATCCGCTAGTGGCTCCACACGTGATTAACACACCGGCTCTTCCTAGTATGACTTGCAGCCTCAGAAATCACATGGAGGGTTACTCTGAGTCAGCACTGAATTGGCATTGATGGCAGTGATATTTTTACTTTAGGGGTTCAAGTTAAGTACTGAGCTGCTAATTACAAGACTGGCACTTCAAATCTACCATCCCCTCCCCAGGAAAAAGGTATGGCAAGTCTGCTCCTGTTAAGACTTACAGCATCAGAAATCAGATGGAAGCTTGCCGTGAGTTGAAATTGACACTGAGGCAGTGTGGTTTTTGTTAAGGGATCTAAAAGAAGATTTACAAAAAAATTATGTGCACATCACAGTCTTTATTAGGAAGACTATGACAATGACTAGGGAGGACAGAAGGAGAGTGGATGCTTTTGAGCTGTGGTGCTGGAGAAGGGTACTGAATGTACCCTGGACTGACAGGAAAACAAACAGATTTATCTTGGAGAGGATTAAACCAAGCTACTCCTTGGAGGCAAGGATTCTGGGGCTTCGTCTGACATACTTTGGACATGTTGCCAGGAGGGATGGGTCCTTGGAGAGGGACATCATGCTTGGGAGGGTTGAGGGACAACGCAGGAGGGGAAGACCCTCTATGAGGTGGATTGATTCGGTGACTGGGGTAATCGGGATGGGTGTGTCAGGGGCGGTGCGGTTGGCGCAGGATAGAGCAGGGTTTAGGGCTGTTGTGCATAGGGTCGCTATGAGTCGGAAACGACAAATGAGCTCTGGTGGCCTAGTGGCAAGAAATTATGCTGCAATCCCGAAGGCTCGCTGTTCAAGGCCACCAGCTGCTCCGCGGGAGAAGGATGAACAATCTATTCCTGTGTGATTAACTGCCTCTGAAAACCCACCAGAGGGTCAGCTGTGGGTCAGTTCTGACTCTACAGTACACAACAGCACGTCACTAAGATCTCTTTAGGCTACCATACAAGTTTAACTTAAACCCAATAAAAATACTGATAGGTTTTCTTTGGATCCAGTGAAAAGAATTCTAAAGTTTTATGGAAAAATTAGGAAAACTTTCAGAATTGAAAAAATATGGGGGAAATGGAGACTAGCCTTACTTCATATTAACATGCACAATAAAAGAAAACTTTATTGTGCACAAATAGACCCATGGAATAGAATAGAAAGTACAAAATAAGCCAAATGCATTTGAGAATGTGCCCTGTGATAATATTTCAGTGGAGAAAAGATGGATATTTTTCCAAGTAGCCCTCTGTGAAGGAGAAGGAGCAGTGAGCTAATACTTGAATCTATCAGAATCTAATAGATTACAATTTTAAATAGCAAAAGGGAAAATTTTTAGAAGCAAGCAAGGAATAATTTCCCTTATAAGTTAGAGTAGGGAAAGCTTAAAATCTTTTGCAGGAAATTTGAAAACCATAAAATTCAGTCACATTAGAAGAAAAAGGAGTAGTGTTCCTTCATTTTTTTTTTTAATTGTGAAAAATACACACTGGAAGAACATGTTTTGTGACTCATGTCTTGGGGGTGGGGGAGGACAAATCTCCCTATCAGGGAAGGAAATGAATAGAAAAATGGTAAAAAAAGAAAAACAGCAGTCAAACCCAGCCTAACCCATTGCCACTGAGTCAGTTCTGACTCAAGACTTACTAAGACAGCAAAACTGCCTCGGGGGATGGCCAAGTCTGGAATCTCTGTAGGGCCACAGAATGCCTCATTTTTGTCACATGCAATGACTGGTGGTTTTCAACCACTGAACTTTTTTGTTTAGCAGCCAAATGCCTTATGCCATTAGGGCTCCTGATAAACAGAAAAAGAGTGCAAATAATTATTTAACATACACAGGCTCAATACAAGAACTGTAAAAATGAAATTGCATTTAGAAGAGTGGAATGAAATAAGTTGACAGGACTAACTAGACACTACAAAAATGACATGGTAATGAGTGGGAAAAGGAGGAAAAGATAAACTGACATTACAGGAAAATAATTAGTCCAAACTGACTTGAGAATTTCCAGTATTTTGTTCCTTTGGGGTCAGGCTGTGTCCTAGTAAAGAGTTTCTGCTTTAAAATAGAGAAATCTTACTGGAGTGAGCTGATATCTCATAGTTGTTTTAACAGAACAGCAAAGAACAAATGGTGGTGAGATTGCGGAGAAACTGGAACCCTTATTCACCATTGGTGGGAGTGTAAAATGGTGTAACCACTATGGAAGGCAGTATGGCGCTTTCTCAAAAAGTTGCAAATAGAAGTATCATTTGACCCAGCAATTCCACTACTTGGAATATACCCCAAAGAAACCATAACCGCCACCCAAGCAGATCTATGAACACCCATTTTTATTGCAGCATTGTTTGCAGTAGCAAAGAGTTGGAAACAACCCAAATGCCCATCGACAAACAAATGGATAGAGAAACTGTGGTATATTCACACAGTGGAATATTATGCTGCGTTGAAAAACAACTCACGAAATATACAAAATAGGTGACCCTGGAAGACATTATGCTGAGTGAAATATATCAATTACGAAAGGACAAATACTGCATAGTGCCACTGTTGTAAAATGGGTCTGCCATCGGGATTGAGGGGAGACTGAGAAAGATGGATTCAGTAATGTATACTGTATTGAAATAGATGAGGGAGAAAACTAACAGGGATATGTGGTTAGGTATTGTCATGACAGGAGTCCAGAGCGAAGGCTGCATAGTGGAGTGGCCCTTGAGGGAGGGATTGTAAAAGACATTTTCTTTTACTTTTCCAGGAGGGTAGTGTACTAGGGGGGAGGGTTGGGAGGGGAGAAAAGTGCATCAATCAATGAATGAAAATCCAAAATCTGTAAATTTTCATTAAAATTAATAATAAAAACAAAAAAATTGAGAGAAATCTGGAGCCTTTTAAGAGAAGTTGCATGGTACTGTTTTCAGAAATGGAAACATTAAATACAGAACTAGTTTTCATCTTAGGATATGTTTATAGTTCTGTGGCTGCAGGTGAAATGGGGTGCTTGCCCTAAAGCTTCTAAAAGGCATTTGAAGTCTGTACAGTCACATAGTATTTTCCTCATCAAGACATTCATCAAGTTGTGAAGATGAATAAAAGAGTAGACTAAAGAGTGGAGCTGAAAACTTTGAAGTGTAAAACTTTCTGTTACCTTCCATACAAAGGAGGTATGCACCCACCAGAATCTAGAAACAGGACTTTGATGATGTCTTACTAAACTTGCAGTGCATCACTGATCAAGTTAAGTTTCTGATGGGGTTGAATTGATAAGCCGTTCACTTGTCCTAACAGGTGAAACATAAAACTGTTGGAACTTCTGTGGTTCTTTATACACTTTGTCACATGAAAATTATTTCTAGATATGCAAAGAGGCTAGTAATCAAAAGAGCAGAAACTAATAGAGGCCTACTCATAGATTTTGCAACTGTTAAAACTAGCAAGTAAGAATTCTAAAATAATAAACTAGAAGACAAGCAAAATAGATTTAAAGATTTGGATATTTAAGAGTTGGAATTTTTCTTAACTTTTTAAATTTTTATTGTGATTTTAGTGAAAGTTTACAGAAAGGATGTGTTTGTATTTGTTCATTGGTATACATCTTAACAGTTGGCATCTTTAAACAAAAATCCAGTAGCTATTTCAAAACTTAAAATGCAGTATCTTAAATTACAGACCCAATGAAAAAGTTTAACAGCAAATTGAACATAATATAGTAAAATGCAGTATCTTAAATTACAGACCCAATGAAAAAGTTTAACAGCAAATTGAACATAATATAGTACAGAATTGTTTAACTGATATTTGAATCAATGCAAAATACTCAAACTGAAGCACAGAGTGAGGAAAAAGAAGTGGTAAAAGAAATGAAATAGGAGACATACTAAAATGTTTCAGCATTTATGTAATTGAAATCCCAGGGGAAAAAGAATGAGACAAAAGCAATTTTTGAAGAGATGATCGTTGAGAAGTTGTTTTAAACAAAATATATCAACGTAGTGATTCAGAAAGGGTCAGAAAATCTCAAGTAGGAAAAAAACCCAGAAAAGCTGGTAAGCAAAGAGAAGGAGAATATCTTGAAAAGTGGATGCAAAAAGAAAAACACGGTATCTACAAAGAGACCAGAAATCGATAGAATTCATCTTCAAGTCTTTGATGGCTGAGTAATTTTTAGCTTTTAATTTTGTGTTGTTACCATGTGTTTTAAGTTATGAAAGGCATGCTGAGAAGGAAATGTGTCTCAGAAGAAGCAATCAGAATGTTCCTCAGAAGCAAGGATGGTGAGATGCTTTGGACATGTTATCAGGAGAGGCCGGTACCTGGAGAAACACATTATGTTTGGAAAAGCAGGTCATGAAGGAGAGGAAGACCCTCAAAGAGAGGGATTGACACAGTGGCAACAGTGATCAGTTTAAGTACAGCAGAGATTGTGAGGAAGAAGCAGAATCAAGCAGAGTTTAGTTTTGTTGTACATATGGTGCCTTTCACTTGTAGCCTGCTGGACAGGATCTAATAACAATAACACATGAATCAAGTGACCTTCTCCATCCTTGTCTGCAAGGAACTTTCTGGCTGCGCTTGCTCCTATGCCATCCTCATTTTCTAAGGATGTTGTTAGGGCATGCTGGATGTATTGTTAGGAAGGGCTGTTCCTTGGAAAAAAAAAACATCATGCTAAGGAAGGTGAGCAAAAGAGAGGTAGACTCCACAAGATGAATTGACACAGTGACTGGAACAGTGGACTCAAGTGTGTCAGATATTATGAGGATGGCACAGGACAGGACATCCAGATCTGTTCACAGGATCATTGAGTTGTACTTGACAGCACCTAACAACAACAATAATATGCTTTAAAAATGAAGGTGAAATAAAGATACTTTCAGACCAAAATAATTCACTACCAGCAGATCTGATCTGAAATAAATATGAGAATTATACATATTTGCCCACATTTTTTTTCCACTTCTAATAATTTTACTGGTTTGCATGCAATCACTCATATGCATTGTATTTAAATTAATTACTCTTGATCTATGCCTAATATCACCCCTTTTTTCAACTCTCCAGTGGATTTTCCTCTTCCTTCAGCCCCTCCATCCACGCACTAACTTCTAATATCCTAATGATTTCCCCTTTGCCCTTTTTTTTGCTGCCTTTCCCCTTCCCATTTTGAACATTTATACACAGCTCACTTAGCTATCCTGTTTTCACAATAATGGTCTTATGCAGTATTTGTCCTTATAAAACTAAGTTATTAAAGTCAGTAAAATATTTTCTAGACTCTCCCATGTTATATAGTATTTTATGAAATTGTTGTTCCTTAGTATATTTACAATGGAATACTTAGTATAGTATTCCATTGTGTGAATGTGCCACAAGTTCTCAATCTATTGATTTGTGGAAGGGCATTTGGCCTGTTTCCATATTCTTCTGTGAATAAGGCTACGGTGAACACAGGTATACATATCTGTTCATTTCTCAGTTCTGATTTCCTTGGGGTATATTCCTAGTAGTGCAATAGCTGAGTCATATGGGATTTTTATGTTCATCTTTTTGATGAAATGCAAATTGCCTTCAGAGTGGTTGTACCAGTTTACAGTCCCACCAGCAGTTCATGTGAGTTTGAATCTTTCTGCATCCTCTCCAACATATATTGCTTGCTGTCCTATTAAACTTTGCTACTGCTACTTGGATGAGACGGTACCACATTGTTGTTTTGATTTGTGTATCTTTGATTGCCAGTTATTTTGAGCATTTCCTCATGGGTCTATGCCCATCCAAGTATGAATCTTCTCATGCCTTTTCTCCTTTTTGTTATTAAAGTGCTATTTAATTTTATTTTAAAAAGAAAACAAAACTCTGCAGGTAAGAGCAAAATGATCCTGGAAGGAAATGTCGGAATGTGTGAGTGAATTTAGAACACATTTTGAAAAAATGGAATACATACATACATACATAGTACATACATACATACTAGATAAAACAATTGACATGTACTGAGTTTCAATTGATTGTAGAGCTAAAACATAATAATCACAAAGAAGGGTGGTTGTAGTTCTTAGGTGCTGTCGAGTTGAGTACAACCCATAGACCCCATGAACAGCGGATCTGAGCCCCTTCTATCCTGTGCCATCCTCGTGGTTTCTGACACATTAGAGCCCATTGCATCAATCACTGTGTCCATCTTGTTGAAGATCTTCCTCTCTTTTGCCAACCCTCCACCTTCCCAAGCATGATGTCCCTCTCCAAGGAATAGCCTCTCCTAAGATGAGGCTTTATCACCCTTGCCTCCAAGGAGCACTCTGGTTGCACTTTCTTTGCCACTATTTTTCTTCATTTTTATTAAAATCTGGGCTTTGCCTTTAATACTCTCACTATCTGTATTCCTCTACTGTTCATAGAGTTTTCAAAGGCCTGCTATTTAAGAAGTGAATGGCCAATAATGCTTCCTAGCCTCTCTTAATCTGGGAACTCAACTAAAACCTGCCAATTATGGTGACCCTTGTGTCATTTGACACACCAGTGGCATAGCTTTCAGCATCATAGCAAACTACAGTTACCTCAGTAAAGCAAACTGACAGACAAGTGCTGTACTAATTAAAAGAATGCATTCTCCTGTACAACAAACTGACAAAAAAGGGATGAAGGGATAAATTCATTTTCATTGTTTTTAAGAAATATCTGAGAAATAATAAGTTTGTTAGGCTATAACAAATAAGTAAGTAATGTATAGTATAATCGATCAATTAGTCACTAAAAACTAATTGATGTCCCTATTAGCAAATAACTACTAGGCTTTCACCTAAAATAATTGAAAATATATTTCTTCTGAAAGGCTTGTATATGAAAATTCATGGTAATTTTATTCTTAGGAAGGAACTCCTCTGGAAAACAACCCACATTTCCTTCAATCAGCAAATAAGCAGGGTATAGCTAAACAATGAGCCACATTGCATAAATAAAACAATGATGCAGGTGTCAACTACAACTCCTAGCAGTCCTATGAACTACAGATCTGAATCCTGCCCTTTCCTGTGCCATCTTCATCATCTCTGGTAAACTTGAGCCCATTGTTACAACCACATGTTCATTCTATGACTAGAATAGTGGATGGAAAAACCTCACAAAATTTAAACTCTTTTATTCCATTTATATGAAGATCTGGGACAGACGAAACTAATCTATGATGAGCAGATGTATCATCTGGAAAGCAGCTTAGAAGTTTTCTGGGGTGTTCTATGTATTGATTATATCAAGTTATATTTACATTAATAAAAAATTTAAACCCGTTGCTGTTAAGTCCATACTGACTCATAACTTATCATTTACCTTCATAGAAATGGACTGACACAGTGAGTATAACTGAGTCAGAGCTGACTCAATGGCAGCTAAAAACAACATTTATTAAGTTAGCAATTTCTGATCCACCAAATAGACTTCGACCCTTTAATGAAAATTAGTTGTTCGTAGTTGGCTGGGTTTAATTTTGAGTTACCAATTATTCCAGTGGTGATATGTGTCAATACCATGTTGTCTTGATTGCAGTGCCCGTTTGTCTGCAACAGTGGTCTCAAATATAGCATTGATTGTGAGGATGGTGCGGGACTGGTCATAGGATTGCTTTGAGTCAGAACCAAGTCAACTCTTAGCAATAATAGCATGCTCTGATATCAGAAAGTGCAAGGTCTCCTACTTTGCTCATTTTCTTTAATACTGTTTTGAGTTTTAATGTTTTCTGTCCTTTCCATGTAAAGCTGGTCATTAGTTTTTCCATTTCAGTAAAGATTGTTGAGAATTTTTTTTAATAATTGGTATGGGGTGTTTTTTTTTTAATTAATTTTAATGAACATTTACAGAGATTTTGGATTTCCATTCATTGTTGCATTTTTCTCTCTGCCCAATCATCCCCCGCCAAGGTTGCTCTTCTCTTTGAAAAGAAAAGGAAAAATCTCTTCATTGGTATACAATCCTCCCCCCGTCCTGAGTACACTCCACTATGGCACCTTCATTCTGTACTCTTCATAGCCATAATACCCAATCATATATTGCTTTTTAACTGTTCTCTCCCTCATTTGTTTCAATGCAGGATACATGATTTATCCAGTTTTTCTCAGTCTCACCCCAACCCTGATGTCTGTCCCATTCTACAACAGTGGCACCATGCAGTATTTGTCCTTTTATGACTGAGATATTTCACTCAGCATAATATCTTCCAGGATCACCCATTTTGAATAATATTGCATGAGTTCCTTGTTTTTCTATGCAGTGTAGTATTCCATTATGTGAATATACCACAACTTCTCTATCCATTTGTTTATTGATGGGCACTTAGGTTGTTTCCAACTTTTAGCTATTGTGAATGTAGCAGCAATAAACATGGGTGTGGAGATTTTTTTTAAAAATGTATTGAGATTTCATTGTATCTGCAGGTTACTTTAGGCTGAATTGGTGTTTCACTGTTTTAAATCTTTTAACCCTTGAACAGGGAGCTCTAGTGACTCAGTGGCAAGGAATTGAGTTTCCATTTTAAAGGTGTGGAGTGTGGGGTTCAACTCTAAGGGCTGCTCCATGAAAGATTGACAGTCTCCTGCTGTATGATTTACTTCCTCTAAAACCCCACAGAGAGTCAACTGTCAGTCACCTAGGATTCAGTGGTACTCAACAGCAACAACAACAAAAAATATATGAACACACACTTTTCATTTTTTTTACTCTTCATTACAAGTTTTTTTGTTTATTACTGAAATGTTCTCCAGTCCTTCTCAAGTTAGGTAGTGATTTACAGAATATTGCTCCTGTGTGCTCTGAGGGAGGGGTGGGTTATGCAGATTGCAAAGATCCAGTGTTTAAAACAACATATAGGGGCGAGCTCTGGTGGCCTAGTGGCAAGAAGCTGCAACTGCAAGCTCAGAGGTGCACAGTTCAAATCCACCAGATGCTCTGCTGGAGAAGGAGGAACAATCTTCTCCTGTATCGGTCAGATCTGATTTGACGGTACACACAAAAAAATAGTGAAATAAAAACCAAAACCCCAACAACAACATATATGAACTTTGTAAGTAAACCAGTATAAAATAAAAACATTTTATTAAATAAAAAAGATAAAGAACAATTTAATACACTCTGGAAGTAAAAAAAAAAAAGGTCTTTTATGGTTGTGTTTTACATTTTGTATTAAGTCTTTATATCCCTATTAAGTTCTTTCTTATTTTATCAATAAAATATTTCTACTTATAAATGGTATTATTTTCTTGATTTCTTTTTTGGAGTAGTCCTTCTTCATGTAGAGGAAGCTGATTTTTGTCTTTTAATTATACTACCTGCAACATTACTTAAATAGTTCTTGGTTCCAACAGTTTTCATGTGGAAATTTTAGGGTCTTCCATGTACAGCATAATATCATCTGCAAAATAACTTCTTTTCTAGTTTAAGGAACCTTAATACCTCTTTCTTGCCTTTTACTCTACCTAGGCTTTCCAGTAAAATGTTGAATAAAAGTTGTTACAATGGGTATCTCTGTCTTGTTCTTCTTATTTACAAAAGGAACATTTTAGCTCTTTTCTGTCCAGTCTGTGTGCCCTGAATTTTCATTTGTATTTGATAGATTATTCACTTCAAAAATTTGGTCCCTTAGTTTCTATTCTATAATAATAGAATTTCTTCTGGAATAAATACATAATATTTAAAAGAGTAAAATATTTCCAAGAACTGTATAGATTTAGCTTTGAAAATTGAGTCTTTGTTGAATTTTGAGTTAGTTTTTGTCTATGGTTTGTGGCATATATCTTGGTTTTTAGGCAAATTGATATGCAATTTTGCCAGCATCATTTGTCAAAGACTTTGCTTCTTCCCTATTGAATAGTTTTTGGCCCTATGTTGATTATCACATATCCATAAATGGATGGGTCTACTTCTGGGTCCTCAATTTTATTCCTTTGATATATGTATCTGTCATTGAACCAGTACTACACTCTTTTGAAACTATGACTATATAGTCAAACCAGGAAACAAGAGATCACCTATTTTTTTTTAATATTGCTTTAGCAATACTTTTCCAAGTCAAGTTGGAGACTGTGGTTGGTTGTCGTGGTCCTTTGAGTCAGATCTGACCCCTACCTGACACTCTAGGGTTTGTCAGAGGCATTTTTTTCGCATGGGCGCAGATTACTCTTGTATTAAAGGATGATACTAGAATTTGTATTGGGATTGAAGGCAAAATGCAGCTTGCTTTAAGTAGTCTTTACATTTTCACAGTGCTTCATCCTCTAGTTTATAAGCATGATGTATTTTTCCATTTATGCAAGTCTTCTTGTTTATCACAGTATTTTGTAAGATTCCTCCCCCCTTTATGTTTGATTGTGTTTATTCCTAGGACTTTCATCTCTTGGGAGGCTATTATGTAGGGTATGGATTTCTTTATTTTGTTTCCAGAGTTATCCTTTTTAGTATTAGAACCTAAGTGATTTTTGTGCACTGATCTCTTTGGTGAGTTCTTCAATTTGTTCTAGTAAATTTCTTGCAGAACTTCTGAGATTATCTGTGCACGGAATTATATCATCTGTGAACAGGCTGAATCTGTGAATAGTTTTGTTTTTCCCTTTCCAGTTGAGATATATTTTAATTTTCTTTTTTGCTTTATTAATGTGACAAGCACTTTCAATATAATTGTTCTTAGTTGTTATTAAGTGCTGCCTAGTCAAGTATGACTTATAGTGGCACTAGGAAGAAGAGATCTGAACTCTGTCCTATTCTGTGCACCCTCACCATCTCTGACACGGTTTTTAAAAAGTGTAATACTTTGACCCTGTCATTTATTTATAATTTGTAACATTTATATGCTATTAAAATTTGCTTACTGATAGGAAAAAAAGTATTTTAGAATGGATATATTCTTTTGGTTGTTTTAAATGTTTATTTATTTGAGCAGAGGGTTACAAATCATACTGGTTTTTCACACAACAGTTCATACGCATCGTGTTTTATAACATTAATTGCCACTGCTTATGTAATTAATAGGGAGCTCTGGCGGCTAAGTGGTAAGGAGCCACATTGCCACCTCAAAGGCACATGATTCAAGTTAACCAGCTGATTTACAGGAGAAAGATGACAGTCCCTTCCTGTGTGACTTACAGTCTCTGAAAACCCACTGGAGGGTCAGTTATGAGTTAGTTCCAACTTCTTGTTTAATGCCGTCGAGTTGTAGACGACTCATAGCGACCCTATTAATGAACGGCCTGAGCACTGTTCGTACATAGAGTTTCCAGAGGCAAGCCATTTCAGAAGTAGATGCCGCTCCTGCTTCCAGGCTTGATTTAGTCGGGAAGCTCCAGCCAACACTGTCCACCATGGGTACCCATTACCACAATTGGCACATCAGTGTCACAGTGTTCAGCGTCACAGCAACCACGAGTTACCTCTGTACAGCAACACAAAGACCAGTGCTATACCACCTAGAAGAATGTTTGACAGGAAGACAATTTGAACCTGGCCGAGGGCCACAGATGACAATCACCCACCTTCGGCTTGGTAGCACAGCTTCCTTCCACTAGGCCAACGTAGCTCTCTCTTGGTCGTCCAACTAGATGGTACATAAAACAATAATATAATTAATTATAATATCTAATCAACCCTTTATTGTACATCACCTTTCTTTTCACCCGAGATAACAATGTATGTCGGACACATTTTTTTAAAAAAATTTATTTTATGCTGGTTAACATACAAAGTTCATAAAAGTTCATAGACATTCTGGCACACATATTCTCCCCCTTTTTAAAAAATTAATTTTAATGAAAGATTATAGAGACTTAGGGTTACTATTCATTCATTGTTGCACTTTTCTCCCTGCCCATCCACTTTCCTCAATTCGTTCTTCTCATTGAAAAGTAGAAGAAAAATTCTTTCATTGTTATGCAATCCCTCCCCCCAAGTCCACTCCACTGAGAAGCCTTCATTCTGGACTCCTGTCATGACAATAATACCCAATCACATATCCTTTTAAACGGTTTTCTCCCTTATGTGTTTCAATCCAGTGTAAATTATTGATCACCTCTTTCTTGGGCTTCCCTCAATCCCACTGTCGGTCCTGTTGTCCTTTTGTGACTGAGATATTTCACTCAGCATAATGGCCTCCAGGATCACCCATTTTGTATAATATTTTATGAGTTCTTTTATTTTTTTCTATAATTATATTTTATTAATTTTCATAAACTTTACAGAGATTTTGGGTTTCTAGTCATTCATTGTTGCACTATTCTCTCTACCCTCCTCCCAGTTTGTTCTTGTCCAAATGCCACAGTGCTTGTCAAAGCCAGTTCTGATT